>NC_139350.1:88464253-88878873 GCF_055883805.1 Amblyomma maculatum
ACTGTACAAACAATGAAGGAAATCGCAAGATGACTGCCGAGAGCGTATGCGGGAAGCATGCATCGACAGTGCGAGTTCGGCTGTGATATATTTCTGCTTCACCGCTTTCCAGTCTATCCTGATTTAATTCGCCCATGAACGTTTTATGTAAGCCAGATAGACTTAGTACCAATGACGAACTCCCGAATATGATGCCCCCGCCGTAGTAACCATGCGCGCCGAGCATTCCGTGCCTCCCGCAAGCCCTCCGCGCCAACGATATAAGGTGGATCCCTCCCGCCTGCGCAAGAAGAGCGTGCTAAAATCTGTTCTTCACTTAAACAATAAGCCGACAGCAAAAAAAAAAAAAAAAAAGCTTTCTTGCGGATTTCTGATCGATACCGTGTTAATGATAATTGCAATACAAGTAAGTTACGCAACACATTGCCGCTGGTGCGGCGCGCGGCTCTCGTCTGCACGCTGGCTCCGCTGCTAATGCCTCACCGAAATTTACATCTTTCTTTTACTGATACAATGGGATCAGCAGTAATGCAGTTACATGAGAGACCATTTACTCTAGCGCTGAGCAATTACAAATTGCGACGTTGGATGTGCCTGCGATGCGAAACAATTTACGCCTAGCAACAACTAGGGAGTAGCGCTCGACGAGAGGGGTTTAACTTGAAAGTATACATTGTTGAAGCAGGACAGCTCGATCGTATATCGAAATGGGTCACACTTCACTTTAAATCAATGCGGCGATAATTCTGGAAAGCATCTTTCGTAGTATCTGCATTCCGCGTTCGGTAGCTGCCCGTACGGTTCATTCGCTGTGTGTTTGTGTCTACAGTTACCATTGCGATTATAAAATATAATTGAAAAAACATGTGCCGTGAAAGATCCAACAAATATACCCTCACTGCGGAAGTGGAGCGCAGTCCTTCGCAGTCTCTTTGGCCGCTAGTGCCGTTGCCAACAGCTGCCGCCATGCCAAAGGGATGGTATACGATTTGCTGGCGCGCTCAAACAAAATACAAATAGCACCAAGGTGTCGGATGGCTTTCACGAGCACTGCAAAACAGCACTTTTACACTGCCGCACCGCAGCCTTAACACGTACAGCACAGCCCAAGATGGTGTCAAGAGGAGCCACAACGGACTTTCCCAGTTTGGCTCATACGGGGCACCACCATCAAACTAAGATGGCTGTGCCCAGGCATCGAAACTAAAAATGTCTATACATGCTGGGCATACGGCGAACCTTCAGGAATGCGCTCCCATGGAATAAAACCATCCAGACCGAGAGTCAAAGGTCACTAGTGAATAGCTGACGCAATTTTTTCGGGTAATTATCACCACTGAACACAGTCACATAACAAAGCCAACAATATGATTCGATATTTGACTTGCTGGAAGTCTTTTGATGACAAAAATGTGATGTTAATGCTACATTACCACAAGTGGCAGTTTTTTTTTTCAAGTGCGGCCGTCACACCCCCTTACGCAATAATGCATGCACATTAATTCTCGAAAAGGTCTATCGAAAATCAGAACGTCTTCAGAGCGAACATTTTGAACTGATTCTACAAGTGCAGTGCACAGACTAACTACTAGGTGGTACCAGGTCCATGAGAAACGATTCCAACATGTCGAAATCGGCTATTTAAAGCATTGATCTGAATAGGTGTGGTAACGGAAGAGTCAACGTCCCAAAGCAATACAGGCTATGAGAGACGTGTTAGTGAAGTGCTATGAAAATTTCAACCACTCAGGGTTCTTTAACTCTTTCCCTACCGCGCCCATTGAGCATTGTTAGCTGGCTAACAATGACTTCGCGCGGCGATTTTGAACGCTTCCGCGCCGCTCACGGACAAGCTATAATATCTAGTGTGTAGTCGGATAACTGAAGTTTCGATTTTGACGCTGTTCACATTTTCCCTGCAAAGCGACTATTTTTGAGCGCGCTCCAAACACGTGGCAGACTCTCAGTCGCATGCGAAAATGGCGGCATCCGTATCAGCAACGCGCACTTCGAAATGTCGCAAATCTGATGACTACGCACTAACTACGATTGATTTTATCGATGACCCAAGCAGAAGCGACTGTAAAGATGTTGCCAATTATCGTCAGAATTCAGTTCCGACCCCGCTGATGATGGAAACCAGCCCGGAACACCGACGGCCGCACTTCAGCCTGTTAACGATGATTTCGCGAGCAAATTTTGAACCTTTCCGTGTCGATGACGATGATTTATTGACCATACTCTTTGTATCGGGTGGGCACCGTACTGGTGCCCCCGTCGTAAGAAAGAAAAAAAAAAAATTACACAACAACATATATCTAACACTTGAACAAAATTCTCAAGGCTTGCCTAATGCAGCCCACCAGTCGGCGAGTCGCTTTTTGGCTGTCTTCACAGCGGCTGCTCTTGCAGCAGCACTCGCACCTCCACCGGGAGGATTCTCAGGCGTGTGAAAATCTAGCGCCTGTGCGAGTGTGGTGTCCTCTGGAAGCATTGGCCGGAAACTCGTGCACCGCACTACAATATTGTTACGTGGTGGCATGACAAGCGATGAAACATGGAGACACAACAGAAACAGAACGACGTGATGACGTGATGACATGACGATGAAATATGCTTTTATGGCCAGCAGGCCTCGCGCGAGCGCTCCGCCCCGCGCCATTGCCCGCTTCGTCATCTTCGTAGCATTACCCGGGGCAACCGAGCGATCGTCCCGATCAATTGCTAGAAATCCAATGCATGACGTGATGATGAACAGAGACAAAGGATTGGGACATGAAACGCTGGACACCACAATGAATGCGAAGATGGGAAGAATGCTTGCACCGGAGCATCAAGTCCGAACTTCACCGTTTGCCGAAGGCCAAGGCTCATGGACACGCCGAACGGCTTGGGCGGGGGTGCTGTCTTCGCTCGAGTGGTCGTGAGGTCACTTCGTCGTGGGGTTGGTAGGGTCGGTAGGGTCGGCTTTGGGCTCTTCCTGGTCGTCGTGTGTTGTGGTCAGGGCTGGGGATGAGGCTAGGGACAGCGGCTGGTCGAGTCTGAGCAAAAAGGGCTGGGGCAAAGCTGAGCGGCGATCTCCCCGGGCTTTTGGCAGATGGACTAGGCGTACGGTTGGCTTCGACGGTGCAAGGCGAGGATGGGGATGAACCGCACCTCCAAATAAATGTTCAATTGTTTCGGCTTCACCATCAAACAACCGGCACAGTGTGCACGAGATTGTTTCGTCGTACCAGCTTCGGTATGACAGCATTTTGAGAGCTCCCGCTCCAGACTCAAATAACAAGGCACTGCCGACGCTATTGTCATAGAGATGGTCCTGACCGATGCTGTGCTTGTGGCTCCTGTATAAAGTCAGGGTGGCCTTCTCTTCCATGCTTGCGCACCACAGGACGCGTTCAGCCTCGGCTACCTGTTCGCGCACCTCGGCAGCCCATTTGCCTGCAGCATCTGCAGCGATGGGGTTCTTGAAAAACCCGAACCTCTTTTCTAGTTGGTAAATTCGGGCCATCCAGCTCATCGTGAGGCAGATCGCCATGAAATAATCAAAGACACGACGTGCCCGTCGCTCGCGTGCCATGAACAGAAGTCGGCTGCGATACCGTAACTTGCAGGAGGCTTCGCGTGCTTCGAAGCTGGACCATTCTAGGGCCCCTGCAGGGCCTCATTGACAACCCTTTCATGGCAGCCAAGTGCGATGCGCCCGACCTCCCGCTGGCGGCATTCCAGCCAAGCGTGCATTGTCGCTGACAGACAGACAACCGCATTACAGAATGTCAGCCCGGGAACATGCACCTGCTTCCAAAGGTCCCGCACCATTATATAGCGGTTCCAGCCCCACAGGCATCGCCTACGTAGGATCCCTTGGGTGCGAATGGCTGCTTGAAGCACTGTCCCTCTGTGGCGATGGTACATGTTGCCTGTTGAGCAGAATGTGATGCCCAGGTACCTGTATTATGCAAGGACCTGCAGAATCTCCCCGCCAAGCACCAACACCGCATTAGCGCTCTTTCCAGCGAACTGGACAACGGCTGTCTTCGTTTTGAACCTCAGCCCTAGACTAGATATAGTCCTATGGCAGATGTCCAGCAAGTCCTGCAGTTCCATCGCAGACTCTGCCATGAGGACCAGATCATCGGCGAAGGCCAGGCCCGGCAGTCGACAGTCTTGTTCGAACCCAAGGGTGGTATGCTGGAGCCGGAAGCCAAGGCTTGACTTGATGAGCGCTCGCTCAACACAAGATGCATAGATGATGTACAGCAGAGGCAATAGAGGGCACCCCTGCTGCATGCTCTTGGTAAAAGTCAGGCAGGAAAAGACAGTGAACGGTGACCGTGTTCTGCATGTATAGGGGTTCTACTGTCAACAACAGCTCACTCGGCATATCTAACTTGGCGAGACAGCTAAACAGTGATGCATGGAGGACACTGTCATAGGCTTTTTCGACATCCAGGAAACAACACAGAAGCAGTTGCCCCTTGTGTTGCGCAATCTCCACGCATTATGCAAGGACAAAGAGGTCGCCCAAGCGGCGACGAGGGCGGAGGCCATTCTGCAGTCCCATGAAAATCCCCTTACCTTCCGCCCATGCACTCAACGAGTTCTTCAGCACACAGGCAAAGAGGCGATACACCACGCTGGTCACCGTTAATGGGCGGTAATCGCTGTGGGGTACTGCGGAGTGCCGCGAGGAGACGTCCGCTTGCGTCCACGTCCCAATGCCGAAGAGAAAGGAGTAGGCTTTGTCGGCGTGCGCGCTGACAAGCTCAGGGGTGGCGCTAGTGCTGCCGCGATGCTGGCGCCATCTCTCGGTAGTTATAATGTTAACCACCAATGTTGGCGCCATTCCGCGATAGCTAGAATAACTACCGCGGGGGAAAGCAGACTTTAAAGGGGACGATGGGAGATCGTTCCCCACATCGCATATGTTGCCTAGATCGCCTCCACGTTTAAGGATGAGCACAACCCTGCCCTGTCGCCATTCAATAGGGATCGGTGCTCCCTGAATAATGTGCGTAAGGAGTTCAGCTAGCTGCTCCTTTGCTTCGTCCTCTAGACCCTTCACCAGCCAGGCCGGCAGGCCGTCTGGACCAGTGGTCGTTCGCAGACTGATGCCCTTTAGGGCGCGGTTTATTGCCAATTTGCTGACAGCCCAGCGTGGGCCCATCTGGCTTGGGGTTCCCTGTGTCTCAGGTTCAGTTCAGTGGTAGTTGCTGAATCAGTTGGGAGAGAGTGGGGATCAGTTGCCTCTGAATGCCCAAATACAGCGGCAAAGTGATGAGCAAGGTACTCAGCTGGTGAAGTCACTGGCTGATGCGTTGCAGGGTCAGTCAGCACAGACACAGGTGGGGCAGGCCTGTCCAGAGACCTTACATACCGCCAAAACTTTTATGCAGTACTCTTTCCCTCTTTTGACAGCAAGTGGATAGCACGCAGGTTGTGGTCAGCTATTTTTGTTTTTCCGCTTCAGCACTATGTATAGGTCGCAAGCGGCAGTACACACCTGACTGTCAGCGTCATTCAGCGCTCTCCGATGCGCACAATTGGCTTCCCGGCGCTCTTTCCAAGCGGCCTCCACCTCAGCATCCCACCACGAGTTTATTGGAGCACGTGCACTCAGTCTGTCATGCACCATGTACTTCTCCACAACTGAAAAAGTGCCCCCATGAAGGCGTCATATGTCTGAGCTTGGCACCTTAGCGAACTGTTCAAACTTCTCCACCACTGTGTTACTATATCTATTTGGAAGGTAGGTTCTGGTCTTGAGCTGTTGCTGCTTGACTGGGCTTCGCCAACTGCAGGATCGACTGAAGTCAAGCAGCAGGCGGTTGTGGTCGCTCCCCATACTGCTGGCTCCCTCCTCGTCGATGGTGACCCTGAGGCCCGGAGAAAGTAAGGCATAGTCAATGGTCGTGGCACTGCTGCGAGCGCACCACGTAAACTGTCCTTCGCATCGTGGGTGTAGCTTTACCAACTCAAGCTGCAGATCCTCAGCCAGTTGTATGAGGAGCTTGCCGTTCCCGTCCGTATACCCACCTAACTCATTTAGGTTCCCATTGAAGTCGCCTATTACTAACAGCAGCTGCATACATTCTGCCCAAGTGCGTGCATCTTGGCAGATGCATTCCACAAGCTTCACGTTTGCGTCACAGTTCTGGTAAACTGAAAGGTAAACTACACATATTGCAGTAGGCATACCCAATAAGTCACCTGACATCCACAAATGGTTGTTGCAGACACTACAGTCACATGCCTGCCAGTTCAAACACTACTTCCAGAGGACACTGACTCCCCTACCTCTGCGCATAATGTCCGTTCTTTTCTTTCCCGGCCACAACCAGCCGTGACGGATGGGGGGGCTCTTCCATGTCACGCAGGTGGGTCTCGACACATGCGAAAATCAACAGATCATTGGTCGCGAGCGCCCTGTATACTTCTGCCCAATTCTGAGCACTCCGGGCTCCATTCAAGTTCAGAAAACCCAACTTAAAACGGGGCCACTTCTGCCGATGCCGTCGGTGAGTCCGACGTATCCAGGGGTCACAGCCGGCAGGTGCCTTATCCCGGGGTGCGGGTGCTTTACTCCCATTTTCATCACTGTTAACTCCCGTCTTCGCAGAATGATGGTGCTGCAGGGGCTGTGCTGAATGTCGGCCCGCTCCACCACTCGGGTTGGGAAGTCATGACCAATCAGTATGTTGGTCGGGCCTTGGCCGATGCCTTCTGCACAGAGACCTCGATTATGAATGCTAGGTCATCTTATCGTAAGTGTGACCAATGATCCTTCTGTTGCCTTAAGCATTTCCACCAGCCTTGGCTCGTATTGCTGTCGGGCACACTTTCTTTCTTCCTGCGTGCTGCTCGATTTGTGGTCTTCGTGTGCGGGCGAGTATCTGGGTGTTGCCACTGTGCTGGCCACAATGGTGCCTCCCTGAGTGGTAGGGCTATTTCTAAAAAACGGGCGGCTCCTCCACAGTTTAATCGGCTGATTTGTTGGGTGTGTTTGACTCTGTAAGTAACTCCGCCTTTGCGGAACCTCTGTGCCCCGTCCATTCTGTTCAGATCGAGGAAGCAGCTCCCAGTTTTTCTGCACCATTTCTCCATCTTGGCGTTGAGAAGTATCGCCGCTGCTCTCACTTCACCTCCTCGGTTCACAATCTTCGGGACAGAGCAGATGACCAGATTCCGAGCTGCCCCGTCCACTTGGAGTTGAGCAGGTTTATCATCTCTTCTACCTAGCCTGCGAGGACATCATGTATGCCGACGTGTAGAATGTACTATCGTAGGACATCACACGCAGATCCCTCATACTCGAGTGCATAAGCGATGGCTTCCTCTGTTGAGGTTTTGTCGCCGTAGATGAATTCAAGCGCATCCAGAACTCCTACACCGGCCACGACAGATGCTGTCATCAGGCCCACATTTTCATCACCCACCAACACCACTTCTTTGGGAGTGCCTAGCGGGGGACGGACGTCAGAGATGCGTTCCCAATGTGGGCATCTCCGCTGGCCCCTTTTTACCAGATGTCTGTGAAATCTGTGACCCGCAGGAACTGGCTTTCGATGCCCGAAGAGTTGATGAGAGCACCAGTTTCTCGTGCTGCAGTTGTTGGAGGTGACGCTCTGTATGTATGTCCCTCTGGCTAACCTCAGTATTCACTCCTTGGGGCCTTAGGTGGTCAGCTGGCACTGCTTAGGATTTCAATGAGTCACTGCCATCTGTTTCAGCTTGGAACTGTATTTCCATCGTCGAGGGCCGATTCACATCTGCACAGGCCAATCCGGTCAGAGCGGCGTTCTCACACCCACTGGCGTCCCAAAGCTGAGATGCGGGAGGCATTACTTCACTAGACGCTTCACTTGATGCTTCCAGAGCGTCCGTCCCGACCAGTGCAAACTTTGTGCTGTCTACGCTGTCCCACTGTTGCTGCTGCCTCTGGATTTTCGCAGTGAGCTCCAGGGCCGTCACTCTGCTTTGAAGTGATGCAGAGAGATGCTTTTGTTGAGGCAATCTAGTTTCCATATCTGCTAGCTTGGTGCAGATGGCACACACAAAAGCCCCTCCAGCAGCAGCGGCCTCAAAAGTTTCGAACGGCGTCTCGTCCAAGAACACCCAGCGGCCGCATGTACCGCACCGCAGATCTGGACTCTCAGTGGCTCTGTTAGATTTAAAGGAACCAAGATGCGCTATAAAAAGACAGCCACAGGAAAAAGCCAAGGAAACAGACAGTGCGCAAAATTAAAGCAAATGCACCAACCAACTTTAAAGCAATGCACCAACTCGCCCAACAAGAAGTTCTTCTAAACTAACTGGCTCTGTTAGAGTTGTCCTTAATGTCCGGTGGCGCCGTTTTCCGAGGTCCGTGCAGACTTCAAATGCTGCCACCACTAGTGCCCCCTCTTGTCATCTTGGCAAACACCTTTGTCAGGGTGTACTAGCCACCTGGCTCACAGATGGCAGCACACAAACGTGTCACTGCTGCAACAGTAATAGGCCTAGCATGGCTCCGACTGAAGGCCTGAAGGTGAAGGGTTCAGGCATTTCGTCGCTTGAGCTGCCGGTACCGCAAGCCCCATCCTGGCTATGAACGTCATCGACACCCGGTGATGTAAACTCTGGCAAAAAGCGCGCTGACGGGAACTATAAAACCACCAACCGAAAAGCCACGGACAGTCCAACATGACTGGCGCCCCTACCACTTTCACAGACGGTCACGACACAGACAGGCTAGGCCATCTAGCGTGTAGTCAGGCAACTGAACCTTAAATTTTATTGCTTTTTACATTTTTTCCCGCAAGGTGGCTATTTTTGATTGCGCTCCAAGCATGCGGCAGCGTCTGAGTCGCATGCGAGAATGGCGGCATCCACATAGATGATGCGCGCTTCGAAATGTCGCAAGTTTCACAATTCTGCACTGTGTACGACCGATTTTATCAATAACCTAAGCAGCAGTGACTCTAAAGATGCTGCTTTATTGTCAGAATTCAGTTTCGACCCCGATGACGATGAAAATTAGCCCGGAACATCGGCAGCCACACTTTGTTGGCCTGTTTTGCATGCGTCTGGGACCGCTCTGGATGTTTTGTTTGTATTGCTGGTGTCATTTATCTCATTCCCAGGGTGTCAACATCATTTGGGCACGATATCTTGCCTCCCACAACACAGGGAGTGGTGTTCTGCCCAAGCAGGGAACCGGGCATCCGTTTCGGCATGGCGCTCTGCAGCGGCCCTAGTTGATTGCTCATTATGCATCAAGAGCACTATTCAATACTACACTTTTATTTTTTTCACAGGGAGTGGCCCATATTCTGTGCATTATATTCCAGGATGGGTGGTGTGCACTGAAATCACCCAAAATAAGGAGCGGAGCTCCTTGGGAGACGGTGAGTGCCTTTGTGAACACCCTGGCGCAAGAGAAGGTAATTTATGGTGGGTTTACTTTACTGTAAACGTTGAGAATGTAGCTGCCCATACCGTTGCGGTGTCTAGGTAGGATTTGTACAAAGTCGTACAGTACATCATCTTCCTTTTGTAGATCTAAAGCAAGTGCAGTATATTCCTTGTGAACCATAATGCAGGTTGCTTGAGTGCGTTTGTGTGTGGAGTAATTATAATGAGTTTTGCGGAGTTGTTAACTTCCTGTAAAGCGATGACATCTGGTTGGTTTGGGAGAGGAACAATGTATTGTTGGAGTGAGGCTCTCTTACGGCAGAAGTTGTGGCAGTTTCACTGCAGGACGCTTAAGTTGTGGGTGGTTGCTGTCCAGGCGGTAGGCATGATACAGGAGGGGAAGATTCCTCGAAAATGGAAAGCATAGGTTCAAGGGTGGGTTCGAGGCTGGAGTCAAAGTCTTTGTCCGCGACAGAAGCCTTTCAATCGCGGGGAGCCAGACCACACGAATTCCGCTACCTGTTGTTGTAGGCGCGCTATCTTAGCGTCGTGAACTCGCTGGTTTTAAAACATAGGTTCTAGTACTGGTCAAATATTTAGGGGAATCCCCCAAGGTGGAGTAAATTTGTAATAAGGGAGTAATTACTTATTGCATCCACCCATGCGCAGCCATACGGCTACAAAGGAAAGCTATACAGCTTTCTCAGAAACTTCGTAGTTAAAGAAAAATTCGTCCTGATCCGGAAATCGAACCCGGATTGACCAACACCATTCCCACTTCGAGTTATAGATCAATTCGCTCTCGCCCTACCATCTGATCTGCTGACCGTCCTGGTTAGCTCAGTCGGTAGAGCGACTGCCCAGGAAAGGCGGTGGTGCCGGGTTCGATTCCCGGATCAAGACGAATTTTTCTTTAACTACGAAGTTTCTGAGAAAGCTGTATAGCTTTCCTTTGTAGCCTTATGGCTGCGCTTGGGTGGATGCAATGAGTAATTACTCCCTTATTACAAATCTACTCCACCTTGGCGGATTCCCCTAAATATTTGACCAACACTATTCCCCCTTCGAGTTATAGATCAATTCGCTCTCGCCCTACCATCTGATCTGCTGACCGTCCTGGTTAGCTCAGTCTGTAGAGCGACTGCCCCGGAAAGGCGGTGGTGCCGGGTTCAATTCCCGGATCAGGACGAATTTTTCTTTAACTACGAAGTTTCTGAGAAAGCTGTATAGCTTTCCTTTGTAGCCGTATGGCTGCGCTTGGGTGGATGCAATGAGTAATTACTTCCTTATTATAGGTTCTAGTAAGAGCTTAATTTCTTCCCTCATCTGTGGCACGACTGGTTGCGTTGCCTCCTGAATCATGTGCCGCATACTTTGAAAAAGTTTCATCTTTAGGTTATCTATAGCCTGGGTTACCCACGTTTTGAGTTCGGCACACTGCTCGAGTTCCCCTGTGGCTTCAGATCGGATGGTAGGGGGGTAGGAGGCGAGTGGAGAGGAGCTATTTTCAGTGCAATGTAGGGGTTGGTTTGTGTGGATGATGTGTTGTTTTGAGGTTGAGATAAGAGCTGTTTTAACAGCCAGTTTTCGAATTCAAGTGTGGTGAGCTTATCTTGCATTTTGGTTTGTGCCAACAACTGAGGGCAAGTATTGGCTACCTTTGCCCAGCTCACTTTTTGGGCAGAGCCGTCTCGCTTGTCTTCTGTTTGATTGCCACTGTGCCGCCTGGGTGATTAGCTGGTACGTTGAAAGTTTGTAGAGCCTCTGCTGGACGACCGCAGGCACTGATGTTTATGTGGCTCGTGGTACAGCAGGCGTTGTCTGTCTTTGGATGAGCGGGTGCTGGTTTGATCGGTGCCAGATCGCTGACCTCGGGGGCTTGGTGTCCGATATTTAAGTTTGTACAGTACAACCTCGTTAATTCGAAGTCATCGGGACCGCGAGAAATCTTCGAATTAAGCGGGTTTTCGAATTAACCGAACACACCAAGAAATAAGACTTAGGCAAAAAAATTCGTTTCAGGAACGTGTTACCTTTATTCGGCATATTTTGAATTACTACTGAAAGTAATCAGAGATGCTGGTTTGCCGCGTCCGGTAGTTTGCGGCTCCTAAGGTCATGCTCTCGAGTTGGTCAAATGGACGAAACATCTCTGAACTTCCACCGCGGCACTCAACAAAACTGCGGATAACGTTCAGCGATCCGATAACTTCACCAAGAGCAGGTGCTCGGGGAGGCTCGTCGGTGTCGTCGTCGCTATCGTCGCTATCATCGCGCATGTTCGTACCAGCAGTGATCTCACTCTCCAAGTCAGAGTAGCCAGTCTGCTCTTCGCTCACAATGTTGATATACTCAGCGAAGCCGACTGCTTTGGACTCATCCTCTGCGCAGAGCGCATTGATGCGGTCGCAATACTCTGCTCCTTCTTCGTCAAGAGTAGTAGTACATGGGTGGTCTGCATCGGCATCAACAGTGCTTTCACTGGAAAAACCAGCGTGTTCAAAACACCGCCTGATCAATGTGGGCTCCACTTGTTTCCAAGCGTACACCATGAGGCATATGGCTCCGAGGAGGTCGATGGAGTACTCCTTGCCATTGTCGTAGCAAAGGAGCATGCGCTTGAGCAGGTGGTACCGATAAATCTTCCTAGTGTGGTGAATGACGCCTTGGTCCATCGGCTGTGAGATCGAAGTGGTGTTCGGAGGTAAAAATACCATCCTGATGGCCTGGAGATGTGGGATGTCGCCATGTGCCGGGCAGTTGTCGACGACAAATAGGACATTCCTGCCCGTGGCCGCGAACTTGCGGTCAAGTTGCCGCACGTACTCTTCAAACACTGCACCTGTCATCCAGGCTTTCTTATTGTGCCTGTAGACGAGTTCATCCTTTGGCGGCAGCCGCGCATTTTTGAAGCAGCGAGGCTTCCCCGTCTTCCCGACGACCAGTAGTGGCAGCTTGTGTTTACCGCACATGTTTGTGCCGAACAGCACAGTAATCCTGTCCTTGGCCTGTTTCCTACCCTTGATGGCGGTGTTCTTCACTGCGAATGTTTTTGTTGGCAGCATCTTATAAAAAAGTGCAGCCTCGTCAAGGTTGTAAACGTCGTCTGCACCGTACTCGCTAAGCAGAGGCGCCAATGAGTGGTTTCTCCAATCCTCGACAACGCTCTCGTTAGTGCTGCCGCTCTCACCACAGACGGTGAGAAAGGTTAAATTATTGCGTTCTTTAAAACGGCAAAACCATCCATTGCTGCACTTAAATTCCTCATGCCCAAGTTGTAGAGCTAGGTCGTTGGCCTTCTCCCGCAGTAGCGTTCCATTGACGGGAAGGTGGGCAGCGTTTGCTTTCTGCAGCCAGCGAAGCAGAGCAGCTTCCACATCTTGATACGTGGGAGCCCGCACTCGTGACCGCTTCGAAGAATAGGTCTTGCCGTAAGCCTCTAGTATTTTTGACTTGTTGCTCAATATTGTGGACAACGTCGAGAGGGGCACGCCATGCCTTTTGGCCAACTCGGTCTTCGAACAAGCGCTCTTGCCTGCTTCCTGGATCAAGCAGAACTTCTGCTGCAGCGTTAAAGTCTTGTACTTTGGCATTTCTGCACTGCTACGGTCACAAAGCTAGCACTTCTGCACAGTCCCGCCCAAAAATACGGCACAGTAGCCGACCCCTAACCACAGCGCACAACACAAAGAAATGGCGCAGGCGAGACCGGCGCGGCGGTGGTGGTGGCGTACTTACAGCGTCGGAGGCACGGGGGAAGAGTGGGCGAAGCACACCAAGGGATGGAGTGGGGGCGAGGTCACGTGATAAAAACCGGTATGCCCGCCGTGTTGCAGTGAAGCACATCTTCTCCTCTGCAGGCGCGTGTTTCGGCGGTGCGCGATGCGCACTGTAGACCGATTTTTGTGCAGAGAGTGCTCCGGCTGGGGCGCTTCGCCTATAAATCATCACCATTACTATGTGGCTTTGCCTCGCGGCTCCGTAGGGCCGTCGTTTCGCCGGGTTTGCAGCGAAACGTGGATCAGGCATTGCCGCATAGCAGTCCAAATTTTCGAATTAACCGGGCTGGCGCAGGCCGCCTGTTCGAATTATCCGGCCAAATTTACATTGGAAAATACGGGACCACAGAAAACCTTCGAATTATCCGGGATTTCGAATTAACCGAGTTCGAATTATCGAGGTTGTACTGTATCTCTGAGTTGGTGAGGTGATCGCCTCGAAGCTGAAACAGCTAACCATGCATTCATAGCCAGAAGATGGGTTCTGAACACCACAGGAGGGCCAACATGATGCGTCTGGATGAGGACAAACGTCTTGGCACATTTAAGGCACATCGGTGTAGTTTTTTTTGTACTATAACCGGACCGAGGTCGCTTGCTGGTAGAAAAGGATGTGTCGGGGTAATTTGTGCCCGTCAAATGTGAGGGCTATCATGACTGTTTTCCCAAGGCGGCGAACGCCGATGACCGCAGCTTGTGGAGAGTAAATTGCTTACATGATTTCGTCTTCCATAGTTTCCACGTCGACAGGAATGACTCCTCTGCATGTTGCATCTTAAGGCTTGAGGTATGCAGTCACTGCGCAAAGGTTATCTCCAAACCTCACGTGCTTGATGTTCAGAAGCTTGTAGACAGCTTCTCGCTGCGTGCTCCTATGACAATGAGATTCGGGTTCCACTCGGGCCAGATGCTCAGTAAGCGCACCTGTGGCTGAATTTCAGTAGCTTCATGAAGCGCGTGGCTGATTTTTCCGCTGTTCTTGAATTGGCTCAGATTGAGGGTATTCTTGGGTTTTATAATGACCTTTTCCTCCTAGCTGATCTCTGTGTTGAAGAACGCCAGTGAGGTGAGAGTTGCCAAGCGGCGACAGCGTGCTCGAATAGATCATCATCATCACAAGCTACGCACATAATTTTTTTCCATTTTTTACCTCCATGATTCGCGTAGTTGTCGCCATTTTGAGAGGTGTCTCTGCGTCTTATTGCCATTGTTCCTTCGTTCCGTTCGTGTTACTTGCTCCACCGTCTACAGTGTTCTTGGTGCCGCATCGCGTTGTGGCGGTATGAAAGCTATACAGCTGCTTTTAAGCTGAAAACTTTAGAGTACGCGCATAGCAACTGCGCTGCCAGTAGGCACTTCAGCATAGAGTTGGCATAGTATGTTACTGGAGACAGCGATTGCAGTGTCAACACTGACTCAGATCAAGTATCTGATCAGCAGTGGAACTGTATGGCCTGCTGTGAACAATAGACCACGAAATGCAGGGAGTGATGATGAGGCTACGTGCGGCAATTAATGTGCAATTCGTGCTTTTGGTGACCATGTACAGGGTGATCCAGTTCTAGCCATAACACAGCCACTGTCTTCAGAGCATCACTGCGTCCGGCCCGGCCATTCCATAAAGCTAGGCGGCAGGCAATGCGAAGCATCACCTCCGCGTCCCACTGTGCATATATCGCTTTGCTTCGATAAGCGTGTGCATCCGATGCAATGCTGCTTTGAAAGCAGTGACCGTGTTATAGCTAGAAGTGGATCACCCTGTACTTTTATAACAAAGGTATGCTCTGCTTGAAAGTAATGTTTTGGTTATATTTACAATAGCTGCCTAAGAATCCTGATTCACACCTATTTAAATTTGTTTTTAGCGCTCCAAAACATTTGCTCGAAAATTTTCCTTGCATAATTATCGCACCCCCCAATTTCGCATCAATTTTCCGTGAAAAAAAGTGCAAGCATTATGAAAATAAATACGGTACTTCAGCAAAACATAAGTACCTATTAGCCAATGCGAAGAACATTTGCTGCAGCTTTATTTCTGGAAATTTTGGTTGGAAAAATTTGGTTTTCAATGTGAACATCTACATACCCATCCTGCGAAAGCTCGTTAATTTGAACCTCGATAATTCGAACTACACAACTTCGTTCGGCCAAGCTCCATAGAGATATGTGCACAAAAAAGCCAGTTAATTAGAACGAGAGTCTGTTCTGTAACGGATAAATCGAACAATGCGCCGCCGCGTCTGGGTGGTTAAGCGCACAGCAAATGGCAAAAAGAAAAAAAAAATAGAAGAAACATGCTCAGCGAAAGAGTGGCATAGTAAGAGGCTGCTCTTGTCAAAAATGGGGACAGAAGATGAAGCCAGGTAAGCCCCTAGAATAGTGGGCGTGAATGGCGCCATGACAGGCGTGGTGGCGCCAGAGGATTGGCGGCCACGGCAGCCTGCTCTCTCTTCCACGCAATCTCCGAAACTCACAGCTAATTAATCATTAATTAGAGCCCTGTTAATTCAGAAATATAAATAAGCACTGTCGGCGTGGTCCCAATCAACACACATGAAAGACTATGGCCTTCGGACGAACACTATGATTACGTAGGATTTTTGTTGCTTTTTTGCGAGAGTCACTCAGCCTTCCACCCATCGGTCGTCAACGAGAGCATGCGGTTAGTCACGATCATGACGCCGCTTTTAGCATCGTTCACTTCAAAAGGCGTTTGCTGGTATCGTGTGTTGCAATAATTGAGTGGCAGTAGACGGCGCCCGCCCCAATCGCCCATGGCATGATAAAGGAAACGTGCTGAAAATGAGGCTTGCACAATTGGACCTTGCACAACTGGACAAGTGCTGGCACTCTGCCAAGTTCGATTCCCCCCTTTGCTAGAGCCAACGTCAAAAGAAAGATGCATCATGATGTTATCGCTGCGCAAAATCTTGGCGCACTGCCAAGTAATGCATCATGGACCGTGGCGGTGCAAAGCGTAGAGACGCCCTAACGACTGAAGCATTTTTTTTTAATTCTTGGTCAAAAATCGGGAGTGGGTGGGTTCGTTATGCGCGTGGGTTCATTATGAGAGTAAATACGGTAAATTTACGCCAATGCAATTGGTTTTATCAGTTTTTTCGAGGCCATGCGATAATTCGAACTTTTTTCCAGGCCCCCTGAAGTTCGAGTTGAGCTTTTACTGTATATACAAAGCGCATTCATTGTATCTTCAGTACAGATCATCTTAAGCGTAGTAACACCAAGCAAAGCAGTGTATAAAACAATCTGCACTGATGACAAGGGTACACTCTACTCTCATTTTTGCACCACAGACAAGCGTTGTGATGAATTTTTTTGGCCCCTTCTTGATGCTCTCAGTGTAGTGCACCTAATCAGTGCTGCATGAATGGCAAAGCAGAGGCCGTCCAGGTGAAGTCAACAGAATGACATGGCACTGGCATGTTCATACCACATGAAACACCTTGAAAAAATCTTAGGTTTAGCATTTAAACTGTGCTGTCAATTTCACTGACTTGAGTATGTTCCTGCCTCACCAATAGTTAATGCCCAAATTCCTCCCAGTGGCACTGACACACTGCGAACTCCCACAGCATCAAAACAGGGCCACTTTTGTAAAGCGTGCCAAAACAAAATACTATGTATCTGAACAGCCAATGAAGCGGGTGCGTGTATTATGCAAATACATCATTTGTTAAATATATATAGAGTATAATGAAAATTGTGCCAGGCCCTGATTTTGAAATGGTGACAGATCAAAGCTGACAGATTTTTAGAAATAAACCTGCTTATGAACTAGATTATTTAGCCTAGTCGGTCAATGTTCTGGTCCTATTTTCCTGGTTTTCGGTTCATCTAAATTTTCCATTGGTTTAATGAAATTCATTGTAGCAGGACTTAATGGTAAAACCTTGACATATTGAGCATCTGCTGCGCTATGTGGGAGCATGTGCCCGCTGAAAGGTGCCCATGTGCTTCTGCAGCCATGAAACTGCACTGTAAAGAGAAGGGTAATAATTGTGGTTTGAGTGTGGCGCACGTGCATGCATGTGTGCACGCGTGCAACGCCCCATTCAGATTTCACTGCAAACCTGGAGTTGCAAAGTGATGGCACAGAGCATGCTAATGCTTGAGAGGCAAAGCGCATCAGATCCAGCACAAACACCTGGAACAGTTCAAGCCCATCATGGCTCAGCCAATCCCAGGCTCTCCCAGCTGCCACAAAACTGTGAAGCACAAAATTTATCACATGTAAAGCTGAGAAAGATTTGCAGAAGGTGTATGCACTCACGGGCACCCTGGGGTGAAGCCACTGAAGCCACTGAGGAGCATCTTTCGTCAAAATGCTGAAACCAAATCGACCAGCCTAAAGAATAAAAAAAAAAAAAAACAAAGAACATGAACACAAGCATTGATACATGATGAACACAGCAGTCGACAAGCAACCAATAAAAACTCTCAGACACAGCTACTGTGTGAAAGTATGGGAGAAAATATTCCCCAGTAAGCAGCAAAGCACCTTCGCTGGTGAATATGTCACCCTCTGCTATCAGCTCGACAAAGTCAGATCAGATAATCCGCCTGCTTTTCCCCCCGGCACACAACACATGCCCTGTAAATGAATCAATTTCATAAAACAAACAAAAAAGATGGCTTTGTGCATGAAGCAGCATGAACCACCTGGCATAAGCCGCCTGACTCGTAGCTGCTCGCATCTAGGCCAGGCCAGCAATGTAAACAGCGGCTGTGCCCTGCATCCTCCCCCTCTTGACCACAGCAGCTCACTGGCCCCTTCCTTGCATCGACTGCCCACGTGGTGGTGCTCTCCTCCTCCCACTTTGGAGTGCCTTCACTGCCTGACTGCTTGCCCAAGAAGACCATCCCCTTACACTTTCACACATGCAGCACACTCTGCAGAAAAAAAGAAATGCTTTTTTCCACTCAGTGTGCAGGAGAGCAGTTGATGCCACATCCTTTCACCCCTGCTCCCTGGAGTGGACCACGTGGCCTCAAACAAGAGTTCTCAAGCAATGAGCAATCTGGGCAACACTGGGTGCATAGGTGCCCGGCTCTCCAATCCTGCACCTGATTTTCTCCCATACAGCCCCAAGTTCTGCCCACTGGCTCAAAAGATGCTTGGAACTGCAATTGCTTTTCACCTTGCGGAGTACCTGGGACTGCCAAGTGATACTCCTAATGTATACACATTTTCCAGAGCATAACATGCATCCCCCATATTTAGAGGCTTTTTTGACGCATTACAGCTTTTTAAAAGAGATCCAAATAGCTGTAAAGCTGTTTGCACCGCTCCCGTGTTTCGCCTAGGAACATTGTGCAAACGAATATAAAAAAAATAAGCAAATCTCACACTGTTGCATAGGATGCACAAGCAAAGTTCGTTAAAAATTGAAAATGTGGTTGTCATACAAAGGATATATGTGCTTCTGTGTGCTTGTCTGCCCATTGAGATGTTTAACACAAGCTTCACAGCTCCTTTACAGCCATTTACATGCCCTCTTGAAACTCACTACGTACATAAAAATGGATTAAGAGACTAGCACTGAATGTGTGCCCATGTTTTAGCAGTTTTGTCCACTTGGTTTGCAATATAACCATGCCCTGCCATAAGTTCTGTACATGAATTTAATACCGCTGTCACACGGGCATTTCAAAGGCCCTCGAACCGAGTGTCTATTGACTCGAAGGCCTTCAAACGCTGCTACACGGGCGTTTTCAATGGCCATTGAGTCGATATTCTATCGAGGTAACGAAACAGCTCAGAACTCTATCAAGATCTCGAAGGCCTTCAAACGTCGTGCAAGGTTGCTAGCGCTGACCTGAGGACAGCCATGCGCACTCTCGTGCACAGCACGTTTACTACAATATCTTTAATTTACGCGAAAAAATATTAGTGTGCGTAATAATTTAAAAATAGCATCGCCCTTTTTTAACGTGCATTCTTTTTGTACTCTCTAACACTGTAACCTGCGCCACCGAGAAAAGCAACATAATGAAAAGAACAGGCACATGAACGTCAATGCGTTAAAAAAAAAAAATTTGTCTTTTAATAACAATTAAACACCGGTAGTTACTAAAAAAGATAACAGTTATATTTTATTTTGCATTAATAGAAAGATTTTAGTTCTTTAAGCAAAACCCAAAGCAGCTATAGTGGCACCACAAAAGTTTGGCATCAAACTCTAGAACTATTTCAGCAGCCTTCTCGAGTTTTGCCGTGTAGCAGTGGCACAACTCAGAGTTCAATAGCGATTGAAAATATCGAAGGCTATTGACTCAATCCCCTCTGAAAATGACTGTGTGACAGGGGTATAAAAGCACTGAGAAAAAATGAAATTGGCCAGTATTGACGGGGTATCACTTTCTGTTAGCAAAAAGCCCACTCTCATCAAAAATGAAGCTTTATTAAGCCAGCAAAAGGTCACAAAACAAAATATAGGTGCTCTCATCACAGGCTAATTTTGAAAGTATAAAATGCATATGCCAACAGCAATCTGCCCATTTCACGCATTTCACTCATGCTTTCCTATTCGTACATGTGAACAGTCTTGTTTCTGACAAATTTGGGGGGTTGGTGCCACACTGTTGTAATGCCTACGCATATTTCTCTCCATTGCACCCGCATGCTTCTCCCACTCTTCGAATACTCTGAACTGGCATGTTTTGAGGATATTTCAGAGCTCAATAAAAGTGGTGAACCATCCTCAAATTGTGACGGGGCTGTTTGTGAAGAGGCATCTATGCTGCTGCATCATACTAAGATAAGCACCGTGGCGGCACTTATGTTTTTGAGCTACCCAGTGCTATGTTCTTTTTCCTTTTTCATTTTTCTTTGCTCCACTCATTTTTTCCAATGCCTTTTACTTCCCAACGACCTGCACTGTCTTGTTTTCGCATCTGTAGTCCTCTTCATTACACTCGCATGCTGCTTCTTTTGTCCAAATGTCACCTTGGCTACCATGGAAAGCACGAAATAAACTGTTGGCGCTATACTCATACCCTGGTTAAAAATATAACGCAAGATGCATTTTGAGGCATTGTTTGACGTCTCCCGCAGAATATTGCAGATTCTTTGCTATCTATTCCCACAATCTAACACACTCCGAAAAAGCATTTTGGAGAATGAATGCAATTTCATCAAAAACAAAATGCACCTTTGTAACAACCCACCAAACGGCACAGTTATGGCACAGCTGGTGTAGAATTCCCTCCAAAAGAATACTCAAATTTGAAGAAATTTTTTACATGGTGCAGATTCTCTAGCACAAGTTACTTCCGTGAGATGATGACTTGCTCATTAGAACACAGGTCGCATCGTCCGAGCAAAAAGGTATGGTTTGGTTTGCGTGGTTTAACGTCCCAAAGCGACTCAGGCAATGAGAGATGCCGCAGTGGAGGGTTCTGGAAATTTCGAACACCTGGGGTTCTTTAGCGTGCACTTGACATCGCACAGCACAGGGGCACCTTGTTTCACGCCTGCATCAAAAAGCAACCACCACGGCCAGAATCCGATCCCACACTCTTGGGCACAGTAGTCAAGCGACCTAACTGCAGCAGCACCACAGCGCGGCCCGAGCGGAAAGGGCACAACTCTACACTCTATGGTGATCTGAGACAATGAAGAGAAGTACACCTGAGCATCATGTACTAGTGTAGCACGAAAAGATTTTGTAAGAAACGATTCGCATAACATCTGAAAGGGCAAATTATTTTTTCCCTTTTAGGCTTAGGGCTCTTATGCTCAACTTGTCTGTGTGCACGTTAAGGAACCCCAGGTTTGCCCACTGCCTTTATTCTCCAAATTAGAGCCACCTCGGTGCGCTCTCCTCCTCTTTCTGCATGGCGGCGACGGAGTTCTACGCAGCACGTTGTCTTGACTCGCCAGCGGCTGTCAGCGGTATCAGTCACTCGCTGCTACCGCTGCCTCCGGCGACCCCCCCCTCCTTTCTTCGTGTTCTAGGATTACTGCGTGCACTCCTGCCCCCATCGTTCGCCGCTGAGTGTACCCCCCCCCCCCCCACACTTTTTCCTGCGAGGCTCCGGTTGCCAAAGCGCCAGCGGGCTGAAAGGGGGGCGGGACTGGTTACAAGGCTGACGACGCTGACGCTGCCGCAAAACCCAGGAACGGGCGCCAAAGAGCTGCACTCTAAAAGAGCGACACTCAAAGATTCATTAGATAACAGACATTTCGATACCGATTAAACACCTTTACCTCCTGTAATAAGAAATCAGTTCCCATACATGATGGTGGCAGTGGCACAAGGAAAGGCAAAAGATGCACTGTATTCAGGAATAGGGTCCTTGCACTAGGAGTTCCTTTCTTTCCTTTTACCTGGAGGCTGAATATACCAGGGTTCCCAACACAATGAATTGTTTTCCAGTAATGCAAGACTAATATGGGGGATGGTCCCCTCCACACTCTTTCAACTCTGTCAAAACATGACTCACATTTATCTCTCCGCTAGTCGAAACCAGCCCTGCCGAGTACTGCCTACCTCACCCAACCACTGTAAAGGAAAGATGGGAGGGAGCACAGGCGACCCAAACTGGAAAACGCTACAATGGTGTGCTACTGGGGAAAAGGTCCATCCTCTAGCCCTCTCTGGGGTCCCCCATGTTTGGCCAGGGAACAACTAATCCTTTCTTGCCACAACGCATTTTACACACCTGGATGGAGAATAGAACTTTCAACCTTTTTGTGGCGCTTTAGTGCTGCCACCTATCAACACAAAAATTAAATCTGAGTTGCCTTGTAGCTGGTAAGCCCTCTTAATTTGGACACGGACTCCTTCTAGTTAATTTAGACAGGCGATCGCGTTAAGGTATGCAGCCAGCGATCACTGAAACAAACCTCCCGAAACCTACTTTATAGAACAGTGGTAGCCAAGCACTTGTACACACTATAGCAGACAAGATAACGATCGGAAGTTCCTGATTTCCAAAATACACTCCATTTGCAAGCGATCCAATCAAGCGTGCACATCGGCTAGTTTCACCATTTCGAATGCTGCTTGGTGCACTGCATGACTTTTTATTTTGCAATGACTCCGTGCTCCAATGAACATGCATCTGTTTTCAGTATGCTGAAAGTGCATGCAGGCCATGTGCAGTTTGACCATACTGCATGCTTCCTTGAGGTAATAGTGTGAAGCATCCTCAAAATGCAAAAGGTGGCGGGGGAGTGGGGGGGATGGGCTGTTTTGCGAAGAGGAACCGCTGCTACTATGTCGCATGACGAAAAGGGTAGCGGACGCCTTTACCATTGGAGCATTTCCAACATTCCCGGCAGTGTGTGCAAAGCACTTGAATAAATCGGGAACAACCATTGTTCTCACTTTGGTTTCAACTCAAATGCAGACAACCATCATACAGGTGTTCAAAAGAAAAGATTACTGCGATGTAAACAGTTTTTGGAATTTTTTCATGGCTATTTGCTAAGTAACTAATACTTAATCTGGTCTCTTGAAGACCAAATTAACAAACGTTTACTGTAAAACAAAGGAGACACAATGTTCCCTTTTGTGAATGCATGCTTCATGCCTGCTACCTATAAGCCTATTAGACTTTTATGTCTGTACTAAGCAGTACCGTAGAATGGAGCAGGAAATCTGAAAACAAGAAAGGACAATGGCCATTCTCCTACATGGGGGCAGCAAATTGAGAAGCCAAAAATCGACACAGTGCTTCAGCCATTAAAATCAATTTCATCGCAATGACAATACAGTTTAACCCGGATATATCGAACTCGAAGGGCATCACAAATTAATTCGATATACAGAAATCTGTTTGATACTCTGCTTGCGATCGTAAAAAATGATACTGTATTTGTCGCATAATCAACCCAATAGCATGATGAACCCACCCTCCACTTTTGCCCCCCAAGAATTTAAAGAAAAAAAAGAAGAGCGTCTCTTTGTTTCGGCTGTCCCATCCACAGCTCATTTATTGGCAGTGCGCCAGGATGCTGCGCAGCGATAGCATCACAGAGTGTTTATCTTTTGACTATACTTTTGATAGCTTTTGCGGTGGCGGGGAGTGAACTTGGCAGCACGCAATGGCTTGATTGCACAAGCCTGGTTCGATTTATAATGTCGCGCTTGAGGCGGGCGTAGTACACTGCCACAAAATCATTGAAAAGCGTGATATCTGCAAATGCTGTTTGAAGCGAACAAAGCTAAAAGCCAGTGTCATGACCGCAGCTGACCGCGTGCCTTCGTTGATTTACAGATGCAATAATATACTCCGCTCGCAAAAAAAAAAATAAAAACGCTTTTTAACGTCAGCAGCTGCCATAGCTTACGCTACGCTGCTCAGCTCGTGGCAGGACAGAACGTCGGACGCTTTCCCCAGTGTGCGTTATGGTGTTGTAAGCCCTCAGCGCGCAGCGACTGACGTGCGATACGAGTCTCGTGTCGTTGTGCTGAACATGCATAAGCTATGGAAGCTGCGGACTTTAAGAAGCGGTCGATCTTTTTTTTTCCGCGAGAGTCATTTATCATTGTCGTCGTGCTGAGCTTGCAACGTAGCGTACGCTATGACAGCTGAAGCATATGCTACACCACACGTTTAGCGCTACTACAAGAATGAATGACTCTCGCAAAAAAAAATAAATATTTGCCGCTTCTTATCGCCCGCGGTCGTCATAGCTTACAAACGTTTAGTACGTCAACATGAGACACGCATCGCATGCCAGCCGCCACGCGCAGAGGGCTCATTACACAACGCGTCGGACAGTCTGTCTGCCCCGCATGGAGGTCTGCCACGGGCCGAGCTGGCTTGTCCGAGCATGCGTAGTGCGTGCTGCTGCAAACGAAGACCGGGAAAGAAAGAGGAAGGGGAGAGGGAAAGCTCAACAGAAGAGTGGGCAAACCCTTGCCTTGGGCTTTGCTCTATCGCGTTTTTCCCCTCTCTCGAACACCACGGCTTCATTGGTTCCCTCTCTTCTCTTTCCTTCACGCACATGGCTTGCAAACGTCACGTGCTGGCTTGCGGCAAACGATCACCGCTGATGCGTGCGCGCTACCCTCGACCAGCCGTCTGTTCCCTCTCATTCCTTTAGCGCGTGGCTTGAAAACCTCACGCGGCAAACAGCCAAGGGTGATGCGATCCTCTTTGGAGAAGGCCACTTTCCAGTGCGTGGTACGGAGTTCGATATATTGAACGACCGGTGAAATTGAGTTCGATATACGACGCGGCTTTACTATATTTTTACATGGGATTAAAAGGAAAAAGCTGAAGCAGATTCATGCTCCTAGTAGCACCAAATTCAAGCATTCATCTTGCTTTAAACAATGGGCACAAAGTCCTCAAAGGCGGCCCCCATTTCTAGAACTAACTAAACAGCTTCCCAGCACCCAATAACATGCTGACGAAGCGAGTGAGAGAGAACAATATGGGCACTGAGCTTGAACTGAAGTTTGCTCCACGAAGCCAGGCTTTATGTAAACTAGGTGGTGCCACTGATGACACCAAATGTATTTTGGGAAGCTAACAACAATTACCTAAAGTAGCAAATCAACACAGCCAAATAAAAAAAAAATACATTTTTGCCCTTAGATAACCTATTTTCATTTTCCTGAGCACAAGAAATGACAATGACAAAGTTATCGTTTTCATTATGTACACAAAAAACTTCAAAAGTCTCCGAAATTCTAAAACTTGTGCGAGCAACGATGAATGTGGTCAGCTAAATGACCTCTGCAACTTAGTAGAGCAGCTGTCCCGCAACATTCTACCAAGCATTCATCGATACAACACTGAGTCTGGCTCATGTAGCATTTGCCACAGGCAAGGAGGGTGTGGCATAAAAGAACCAGACAGAAGACTGTCTGCTATCACCAAATTATACCGAATTGTCCCGCTCTACCAGGCGAGAGCGGGGCAGTGCACTGCTGGCGTCTGATCCTGCAGCTGCAGCATCTCGAGCTCAGCCCGCGCAAGCTGGAGTGTGTAATCATCTTCAGCCTGATCAGCATGACACGTAGAGACACAATACAAGGAGAATGCTAAACATCACACCAAACTTCAGTGCAGAAAAGCAACTAACGCTTGCAACAGCATCGCAGGACAGCTGCATTACTAAGCAGCGGAGGTCATTTGCCTGATTACATTCGCGGTTGCTCACACAAGCCAGCATGCAGGGCGCTTTAAAACAGATGTGTAGTGAGAGTTCAGCATTCAAAAACGTCGGGAAATTTCGGATATAATGCTATTAACAACCAACTAGCCCAGCTGTCTACGCTTAGCAATATACTTTGCATAGCTGACCCAACATACCTTGTTTATGTCAAACACTGCAGCCATCGTCAAAAGATGCGGGCCATGCCAACGGCCTTCCTTGTACAGCTGGTCATAATCGTAGCCTTCCCACTCTCGGTCCACCAAAGAGATGCCCTCAGGCTGCTGGGCGTACACAAAGTAAGGATGCTTGCCTGCTGTCGGCCCCTTCTCCACAGTTTGCCATTCATAGTAGCTGCACAGCAGGGGAAAAATGTTCAGGAATGCAGCCGACATGGATGGCTCAAGCTATACTTCATCAAAACCGGTGAGCACGGAGTAATCTACTCGCAATAAAAAGGCCCTAATTCATATGCTTTCAATCAGAAGTACTTCACAAGGAAAGCTTTCCTGCATTACTGCATATTTGAGACACCAAAAGCACATCTTGCTCTTGACGTGTCTCCCAAGAAGGAGGTGAGGAAAAGGCTCGACAAAACTGACCCGTGTGACCTAACATCATTTACAATTCGAATAAACACACAGTTCAGGCCAAGCACTAAAAATCTGAACAGTGACACCAACCCTTCAATTAGGCACAAGCAAAGGGCACTCCATGACCAAAGCATGCATAGGTACAACTACAGCAAAGTCGTCCATTAAGTTATGACAGCTGTCTCAATACACACCCTTCAACAAGTGCAACGCATCTGCGCCGGGCCTCAAAGGCTTTGCGAAAAGTGGGCCGTTCGAAACAGGTCTCAACCCGGCAGTTGAAGGTGATGGCTTTCATGTCGCGAGCAGGGTCCAACCAGGCCGGCATCAAAGTCCAGAACATGGCAGTCGCTACACGATCTGTAGGCCCCCTTTCGCAGACCTCCCTGCTGTCGCCAGCAGTCTCCACACTTCCACCAACTGCCACTTGAACACCCACTTTTTCCAGTTGACTCCTGTGAACCACAACGGGCCTGTAGGGCCAACAAAAAGTTCTACTTAATCACACAGATAAATTAGTGCCGTGGGCAAGGAGTTCTTCTGTCAACATCAACCTACAGTAAAGCTTCATGGCCTCTACACACAAAGAAAGCATGGCTCGGACAAAGCACTTCTAGAGTTCTGAGAAGCAAGGTTAGGGAAGCTGCTCATAAACTCAGTGATGGGATTGGCCAAAAGCACCTTGGAGCAGGCTTTGTAACATGCAAATACTAGATTCAAAGCAGCTTTCTGTTGTTTTAGAGCAGGAGCCTAATAGTGAGAAAGGTGAAAATACTCAACATGCTTCATCTAACCTTTGCCATGGTTTAAAAATTGACAACAGGCTGCACGAAGATTTGAGTGATAACAGGCAGTTGCCTAAGCCAGTTTTGATAATTAGTGCATTTCTTTGCAAAAATTGAAGTGGACGTCGAGAAAAGCATATTTTAATTATTTTCGTCAATCTCGCTCTAACCTGGTTTCATTTTTTTAAACCTAAAGCCTGCAAGATTTTAAAAACTGTCACAAGACAGCACTCCGATACAGTGACTAGCACTACAACCAAATGAACGAACTCAGTAAGGAAAAGCAAGTTACAGCAGTCACTACAAGATGACTGCACAGCCACTTCCATGATTAGAGCAATAATCTGCCCCAGGAGCGCGACCACACCATTTCACAGCACAATCTCACAATAGCTTGGATTTCCTGGCACCAAATTTGCGAGGCAAGAGTTCAGCAATTACACAATCTCGAGACCAAAGGTCCACAATGTGGTAACCGCATGCCAATGCAAGAACAACTCCACTAAATCATTGAAAGTTGCTCAATGGTGTTTTTAACTCCTAGTTTTATGAATCAGCATTCTACTCCTAAGTTTCAATTCCCGCGATTCTGTGTACAAACGAAATGTAAGCATGGATATTTGCGGCACTGCTACAGCAGACGCAAATGAGGTCCATATACAGCCATCACCTGGAGTGCATCCAAAACATTTCTCACGGCCTTACAACAGCCTTGCAGGATATATGATGGTGCTGTGAATAAGCCAGATGAATCTAGCAGGCCAGAAATGTATTATTTGAGCCTCTAAAGTGCCATGTCTGCCTTGCATGTGCATTCTCAGAATTCATTTGTGGGAGTGCTGGTAGCGGCGCTGATGCAAATTTGCAAAATGCGCGCACACCATGTACTAGGGCTGGAAAGCAAAAAGGGACAGGGTTAAATTCAGTCAGTCATCTTGTCAATTAATGGAAGAATGGGCCACACTCATGACTCGGCACATTAAACAGTAGCCCCGGCCTCTTTGTATGCCCTGCAGCTCTTGGTTGCTGGAATATTTTTATTATGAATACCTACACTACTTGTTGGGTATTATAATATGAAGCTTAATTACAAACAAAGGTCAAAAAAACAAAAAACTGCAAATACAAGAGCAAATGAGTGTACCACTAAAGCACAATTAACCCCTACCTTTCCCCAGCACCGCTCCTTAGGGAAGACAACACAAGCGTACAACAGATAATTACAAAATACATCACACATACAAACGTACACCAGAAGTACCATCTAAGTCAGATCCATGCACAGTTTTCTAAAAGCAGATGAAAAATCGGGTCAATACATTATCTCATCTGGAAGCCAATTCCATTCTGCACCAGTTTGCAGGAAGTACGAAAACTATGAGGGTTGATCCAGAAATAAGGTTCCCAACAATTTTCAAATAGATAACATTGTTTATTTTCATGAAAATAGACCCCTTTCATAAATGTTAAGTCAGCTTCACCTCTATGCTGCATTCCCCTCTTATGGCGGAACAGCAATGCATTGAAACATTATATTATGGCCATAATTCATATCATTTATGCATCAGAACATATTTGCATAATTGCTCTATTAAGACTACATGCATCTGTATAGAAGCAACATGCGATTTCAGGTCTATATCGCCATTTTTCTGGCGGCCAGTGACGCCATGTTTGGGGAAAGAAGCAGCGTGGGAAAACCTACTTAACAATTTTTGCAAGGGGTCCATTTACATAATTGGAAAAATAACACTTTGCTTTATTTTCTTACATAATCGCTATATTTTTCTACGTATTTCTGTAGATGGTGCTCCAATTTCTGTATTCCAATGTAGTAGAACTCTGCCGCCAACCTACTGAGGAAGCGTCTGACCTCTTTGATTTCATCATCGCTCCTGAAGCATTGGCCACCCAGACATTCCTTTAAGTTGTGGAACAAGTTACAATCACCAAGAGCGAAGTCTGGACTGTACGGTGGGTGGGGCATGACAGTCCACCCAATGTTTTTCAAAAGCTCCTGGACTTGACGGGAGACATAAGGTCGGGTATTGTTGTGAAGCAGCGTTACACCGGCTGCCAGTCGTCCTCGCCGGCGGTTCTGGATAGCTCGCCTGAGTTTTCTTGAATAACAGTCTTGAGTTGATTATTGTCCCATGTTCCATGAAATTGATCAGCTGTATCCCCTTACGGTCCCAAAAAACACTGGCTATGACTTTGCAGCAGAAGAGTTTGTTCGAACTTGTTTGCGACTGATGAACTTTGGCGACGCCACTGTTTGGATTTTTCTTTCATTTCAGGAGTGAAATGAAACACATTTCGCCTAGCGTAACAAAAGAGTCCAACAATTGACACTTTTTAAGAAACTGGCGAGCACAGTCAAGGCGTTTCTCCTTGTGGTTTGATGTCATTAGCTGCGGTACTCATTGAGCAGAACACTTGTGATACACCAATTTTTAAGTCAAAGCTTTTTCCACTGTACCGTAAGAACTGCCAGGAATCTGAGCAGCAAGTTTACGGACGGTGATCCTTTTGTTTTGAAGCACTTCGCGTTGGACCATCTCAATAACAGCCATTGAAACCGACGGTCTTCCACTCCGTTTTTCATCATGGACTTCCTTTCGACCGGCACTAAACTCCCTGCACCGCTTTCGAACAAGTTGAATGGATACATACTTGTAGCTATACACCTCTGTCAACTGACATTGAATATCCACTGGTGGACTCCCTTTGGCATGCAAAAGCGAATTATGAAACAAATCTCGCACTTGGCAGGATCAACATTGGGAACCTCCATATTGGACGGCTGCTGAGCCAAGAATGAGCGGCACAGCGAAGCACGGCTGGGGGGAAATACCACACGCAGCAGTTTAGCGGATTTCACCTCGCACTTTCCCGTGCGCCTGGAACTCTTTGGGAACCTTATTTCTGGACCAACCTTCGTATATGACTTAGAGATAGCCTAATCTCCTTGAAACTGTCACGTCAGAGTGATAAGGAGGCTGTTTTCAATACATGCTCTGGTCAATTCCTGTGTTACTGCTGTTGATGCTGTGGAAAAGCTTTAACCTGAACATTTTCCTAAGTGTGGATGGCAACTTCCATCCCAGATTTTCCGTGAGTTGCGAACCACTTATTCTGCAGCCGTAGATGCCCATGACAAATCTTGCAGCCCTTTTCTCAGCCCACTCTAGCTTTTGTGAAGAAGTCCCACAATGTGTATGTGCGTTTTAATACTGGCCTAATATGAGCAAGATACAAAGTTTCCTTCTAAGCTCTTAACACACATCCATCCACACACACACACATCCACCCACACACACACCCACAAGTCTGTCCGTCCACCCATCCCCACACCATCCATCCACCCACCCACATGTTACACTGACTGGTGTGTTCCAGGAGAGAGACCAAAAGATCCCATTCTTCGTTTATGTCATCATAGTTTCCTTGTTCATACAGACAAATCTTTATCGGAAACCTCTCACAAATTATGTTCTTACAGAACAGTTATATTTATGACCTCACGATCGCTAATTACTGATACTGCCGTAACTGCTTCAATCAAATAACCATTGTTGCTAAACAAGTCTAATGAACTGCCTTCAGCTAAGCAATAACGCATTAGGAAATTAAACTGAGCAAGTCCACTGCTCCCTGTCACAGAAAGTGCAGTGAAGTACCGAACCAATCCCAATCATGCCACACAATTTCAGGTGACAAGAATGACAGTGAACATAAAAAACAACGAAATGGTTCTGTGCTTGCTTATGCCGGTGGCCTGTAAAACAGGCCCACCAAAAAGCTGTTACTGCTAGACACTAATATTCTGCACTCAACACATTCTGAAGAAACATCTTCACAGAAAAATCGCACACTTCAAATTCTGTCACGTCTGAGGATGAACACGCCCCTCCTTGAAGATTACTATCTTTCCAATAAGCTACGTATCCGGATTGGAGCACTTCACAATGCGATATGCCAGGTTTGAACCAATTTTCTCCTGATAACAAGATCAGGACTCAAAATAAGCAACAGACAAGCAAATTCATCTGCTTTGTTTTTTAGGCTTCTGCAATTGATAACAATGACTGACAGGCAATATGAGGAGCAGCGGAACATGCTTTGTTTACTATTAAATATACTCCCAAATGGAATCTGTTGCATCATCATAAATTTAAGTTTTGCCATCAAGTCATTTTTTTACACTTCAGTTAATATTTAGCTTGGGCACGTTCTATCAAAAACCACCAATTTGTAGTGGTAAAAAGTAAGTTTATTGCAAAGGTACAGATTGGCACAATTGGCATGGATATTTCCACCACTGTAAATGTTACTGCAAAGCATGAGACCCGTTCCTCCCCCTGGCCATCAAAGTCATTAATGCTTTGGAGTGATGGCACAGAGCTAAGTGTCATTTGGGCAAGCCCACTGTAAATAATTTGCAAATGTCTGCCGAATGCACACTGAACTACCGCTGCTTAAAAGCCAATTTCTCTCATGCCACCTGGGTGACCATGATTTAAGGTGAAGCAGGGTCCCTAAGTTAGCCCTAAAATTGTATAAGATGCTCTTGACATTTCAAATTCAGGTCAGACAGTAATTCTGAAGCCATATTAATAAGGCCAAACAAAATTTCACTACCACTATTACAGACTACTGAAAGAACAAAAGAGTAGGGACACGAGGGACTCGTTATGACACGTTTGAAGGAAGCCAACATGATTTCAATAACTGCTGGATTCCTTCAAAAGACTAATTATAGATTATTTAGATCTACTGTTTCCATCAGACCTATACGGGCCGCTGTACGTTAATGATGTTTGCAATGGTCGAGACGCGTGGCAACTTTGCTCAAAATCATTTTGAGCACAATGATGTGTAGCAATGTGGAAAAGGACAAACTAAAACACAGAAAATTGGCTCAAAAGCTGATCAATAGATCAATAAGATGGAGGGTTATTTATGCACAAGAAGAAATCTGTTTTTTGTTTAGCCACAAATCCACACATGTGTCAAATGACAGCAGCTTTAGAAGCGAACTATAAATCATTTTACCTTAGACATCAGAAGGATGCATCTGAAGCAGCAAAAAATAAAAATAAATAATAAATACTTTATTAATTCCTTCAATATCATGCACAATATTATGGAATGGAGAGTTGTGGAAAAAAATGTTCAACTATGCAGTCAAGCAAAGCAGCTGCCTGAAAAGGAGAAGCATAAGCGGGCTGCAAATCTCCATTCACTGGCACAAATGCCAGCTGACTGGGTAGTAAGTAGGAGTGTGCGAATACTGAGATTCTCAAATAGGAATCTAATGTCGATATGGGGAAAAAAATGCCTCCGAATATTGAAGCGAATATATGATGAAAAAAATAAAGATTAAAATACAGCAAACACTGTCTTGTTTCAAAATTCACACGACACTTGAAAATAGAATTGAACTAGAATTGCACAGAAGTGCATACCCCACTGAAAAATTCAGTATAAATTTTATACAGGATTCCGTATACCAGCTTTTTATACAGGAAGGGCCTGCATGGATGTCTTATTGCTGCTAAATATCGTAAACTTTTGTTAATTCCACCTTCAAGAGACAAGATAAAATGTCTAAATTAACCAAAACTTGAATTATCACACTGGCCTGAAAAAAACTATTGAAAAGCATTTCCATCACAGTAATTTTACCTGACAACTTCCCCTTGGTTGCATATGAGGTGAAACACAAGTGAAAACAATGTTTTTCCTGGTTTCATCAATTGCCTCAGTTTGCGAACACTGTCAAGAAGGCCCTATGCACGAAACGGACCTTTCGCATTTTGAAGATGCTTCACTGCAGTCTATGCGGTCATGTACTGCGGCGAAGCGTGCAAAGAAGTGAAACTGCCATGAGCTCCAAAGATTTTGGTGTATTCGGAAACTTTAAAATACTCTGAAAGTAATGCAAGCTGAATAACGATTCGCACCCAAAATATTTAATATCTGAATACTCCTACGGTAAGGCAATGCAGCAATAACTTTTTTTACTATGTAACCACAGTCTAGAAAATTTTTTTACGACCGTACATACACATTCAACATCAGAGTCTTCAAGAGCATTTAGAAAACAAGATGCTAAATTTTTTATTTCACAACGAGGCATGTTCACATTATTTGTGAAAATAAGTTGAATATTTCCAGATACTACTCCCATCTTTTTTTCCTCACTATAAAGCTCATTTGTTTTGTTTGTCCTGTCATTGGAGAAAAAAATTCAACGAACAGAACCCACCGTAATTAACTGAAGGTCGATATCATCAGCCTCAATATACCCACTGTAAAGCCCTCTCAGCCCTGTACCAGCTGCATCCCCTCGACTCCCACAAACTCGCTAACCTCATCTGCCCACCCAGCTTTCTCCTGTCCCCTGCTATGCTTGCCTTCCCTTGGAATAAAATTTCCTTAGTAACCACCAGTTACCTTTTCTTTGCCTTACATGTACTGCTTACGTCCAAATTTAGAGCTTTAGCTTCAGTGCTGCCATTCATGAAAGTCATTTGACAAAAAGATTTCACCACAGGTGCGGCGCAAGCTGTCCACACTCGCCTCTACTTCACACACCTGCCAAACTTTATTCGTTACTTATCTCCACAAGTGCACAACATTATCCGACATAATACCACACAGCCTTCCAGTCCACTGCCTACCCTTTCCCTCCACCGCTGTCCATCTGGCTCGCCTTCAGAGACCTTCCCCTTCAAAATGCCCTCGACACCTCAGTGTCGTCTAAACACAGCTCGGGTGTACATGAGGTTCCCGGACAGCCATGGAAGAGTCGCACGCTGGGACCAGTGCTTCGGCTGAGTTTTGCTAACGTTCACAAACAGCGATGGAGGAGTTAAACCATAACAAACCATGTCTGACCATACTTAATAAGCTTCCACGCTGTAAACTAGGCTCAGCCAGGTTGAACCCCAGCTATTATTTTAATATAAAGAGCTTAACGACGTTAATGCAATAACTAAGCTTATTTACTTGAAGATCATACAGGATCTGTGCTGATTTTCAGCCAAGAAATTCAAGGATTTTCAAGGACTTCTAAGGACCCACGACTATTTTTTTCAAGCACTTAAATACACAATTTTACTAAATAAATATTTATTACATCTTACTCATCTAACATCGGCTGCTTTTTTAAAGTTCAGCACTCACATTCACAATCTCCTTTGCCTTTTCTTTAGCAGTCTTTAACTGTGACATAACAATCCATGTTATGTCATTGGTAGCTTCTGCCCTCTCGGCATAGGTGTCTGCAGAAACATTCAACTCGGCAATAGCCACTTCCTCCAATCTCTTCTTTTTCCTCCAATCTTTGATACCTTCTCAGAGACCTCGTTTCAGATCCTGCTGCTGCTTCGCACTTTCGTCTTCCTGTTCCTTTCTAGCTTCCAGAAAAGTATGGTAATACTGTCTTGTAGAAGCCATGGACATCCGCAACATTAGCAATGCCACCTGCTCTCTCTACAGCATCACACACAATCTGCTGGGATATATAAGAAATATCTTTTAGATTTTCCACGGCGACTTGCAGATTCACACTGAGCCGTCACTCCATATTTGCCTGCCTATGACTGAGAATGAGCAATTGTTTAACAACTCTCCAAGCTCCCTGTAGAATGAAGTTACATTCAAGAGATCATTAAAAAACTTGTCCACGGCATCTGAAGCTCTGTCAAACTTTATTAGCTTGTGCTTGTGATCCTGCAGAATATCTGTATATTCTGAAAGTGCAGTGTCCGTTAATGTTTCTGTTAGTCTCTTTGCAGCAATCAATGTGTCCGAAACTCTTTTAAAGCCCGCTATGCTCTGCAGACGTCGAGCACATTTGCCGTGCATCCAGCGAGGAAAGGCTTTGAACTAGAAAAGACTGCAGTGTGCTTTTGTCTATAGTATTTTTTTGTTACTGCTAAGAGGAACTGCTTGCATTTTATTTTAAATGTGAACACCTCCTTCGCTTTACTTGCAACTTTTCAGAACCTCTTCTGCTGTGTGGCCAACATCAACCTTCTCAAGTGAAGTGTGGTTTGTTGGATCTTCTATGCCCATCTTCAAAATGCTTATTATACCTGTAGATGAACACAGAATTGAGGCCTTGATGAATTTCAGCAAGAGCTTTCTAGCTGCAGAGATAAGGTTTTCTGCCAAAAAGAATACCAATGGCTTTTCCGTTTGGTATAACAGAAGGAAATTCTGCAAGACCATGGCTACATTTATTGCAAAGTTAAGCTTTGCTAGCACGAGCTGGTCTCAACAGAAGGTTAGAACGTTCTGAAAGGCTGCACATTTCGCAAGATTTACTTCTTTCTTCATTGCTGCTTTCACATACTTCTTGATGTCCAACCAAAGACACAGGGCTCACTCAATGACTGCAACAATCTCGACCCATCGGTGGGCAACAAATTTGCGGGGGAATAGGGTCTGTCCAGTGTGTAGCGATCCCGGAGAACCGCACATCCCTCCAAAACACCGCGCGCCGCAGAGGATGAAGGTGACAAAAGTATTCCTTCTCCTCCGAGGATGAGTAATCCAAACAGGCTGCTCGATAGCACCGTGTTTCCCTCTTCCCTCGCAGGGCGCAGGAGCGCACTACTAGGCGTTGCAGACACGACGCTCATTAGCTGAAAAAGGACAAAGGGCAAGATGCGCCGAGATCGGTGGGAACTGGCTACCGCTGAGGAGAGACGACAGCGAGCCGTGACGAGAAGACGCAAGGTAAACACCTCCACACTTTACTTCTTTGTTGTCGCCATCTTGCCCCTTCAACTGTCAGACCCCATCCAAAATGGCAGGGTTGTCGGCAAGATCATCGCCAGTGCTTTTGGGAAGACCCAATAAATATCTGGTCCCGGGCAGAAGTCCTATTCTGTGTTGTGTCGTACTTCGCATTACCACCTTGCGGCCGTACTTTACTTCTTTGTTGTCGCCATCTTGCCCCTTCAACTGTCAGACCCCATCCAAACTGGCAGGGTCGTCAGCAAGATCATCGCCAGAGGTTTTGGGAAGACCCAATAAATATCTGGTCCCGGGCAGAAGTCCTATTCTGTGTTGTGTCGTACTTCGCATTACCACCTTGCGGCCATGAGAACGGCTGCCCGTGGTGTGCGATCGCAGGAGCTCGGAGTTTGTGGCCTAGACCTCAGAGGAGGCTCGACGGCCTAGTAAGATCCACCACAAGTGACAAGAACAAAGTCTTCCCTACGTGCTGGAGAATCATGAAAAAGCATGCATAAACTGGAGAGCAATGTATCTAGCCCCTATCTACTAGCTGCAATGCCAGCCTTGTACGCACTGTACCCAATGTGCAAACCACACGTACCTAAATCCAAACAGTTCAGTTGGTAATTGCTATACCGGCTGTCTTGCAAACTTCTGAAAGCCTTCAGATTCACATTTGGACTGTCCATTGAAACCTGGACGATCTTGTGCAGCAGCAACGACTCCAAACTGCTTCACAGTTATTCTTCAACGTCATCTGCTTTGGAATGACCTATGAACAGAGATGTCAAGTAGAGAGTGGCGACTGTCTGGGACACCTCTCAAAACTTTATGGGGACATTCACCTGCTTTTGCTGTAGATAGACATTCAGTGACTGGTCAAAAAGGACAACATGGTACTAAGAGTCTGTTATTTCTTGTCGTAGAGAGGAAAGAAAATAAGGTCCGAGTCCAAGGCAAGTTATGTGTGCCCAGTTTTGTTCTCCCCAGCTGAAGGCCTTGGCAACTTCGCTATCTGGAAACATCCTCTTGAACAAATCATTTGTGCGCGAGGACGAGCTATAGAGTAGTGAGACATCTACATCAGTTACTAGGTCATGCTTTTTACAAGCATCAATCAATTCTGATGGCTGTGATGGGCTTGATTTAACGGAGGGTTCACCTGCACAGACTGTCAAAAATTGCCTAATGAATCCACTTGTTGCTCTTTGCATGCTTGCAGCATCGTGCTTGACGCTCTTCATATGACTTTCAAGCGCCGACTCTCCAATGCTGGGAATGTCAAAAGTCTCTGCACACAGCATGCACTTGCCAGTGTGGATCCGTCGGGTTTGGCAAACAGGCAGTTTTGATATTCATCTTAAGCCAGCCACAACTGTTGGAACTTGCATTTCTCAGGCATTGCGTCCACATCATGAACCACTGTCAGGCGTTCAACACAACACAGACGCACACCATGCTAAGCACTTCTGCGCGAAACGGCAAGCGACAGCAAGGAGACACTCCCACAGAAGCAATGGCGTTGCTTAATAGCAATACTAGCGGCTCCAGTTTTTTTTTTTTTTGCAGTAAACATTGATTGCTAAAATGCATTCGTACCGACCAGAGAACAATATAGTTAATGCATTAAATTGCTATATTTTGCCATTATTAGCACTGAAAAATTATTAGCAATGTGTACAACCGGCAAAAAAATTACCCACGATTAAGTTACTTCCTAATGCGAAATTTGAGCGCAGCTCATCACCTGTTTCACCTTTTCGATAGATTGAGGCAAAGATTTCGAGCAAGACACGTATGTACAATTACAGACCCCCTTTTTAATTTTTCACACGTATTCCTTCAAGAAATACTCCCCTAACGGGTCTTGGCTGTCATGAAAGAAGCGAGAACAATTGAGTTATCGGGAGGTTGCGGGAAGCAGCACGTGGGCCCATAAGAATGTTACGCGAGGAACAGATAGCAGCGACTGACTGATGCCGCTGATGCCACTAGCAAGTGAAGCGAGTGAGAACGAGATGCACGCACCATGATCCGCTGATAGCGAGCCGGCGTTTCGCAACCGGAGAGCACACTCACCACCAGGCAAGAAGAGGGGGTACCCCCACCTCCTCTTTCTGCATGGCGGCGACAGTGTTCTATGCAGTCAAGTTGTCTTATATCCCTGTCACACGGCCGACTCGGAACTACCTTGAACTTCCTTGGTCTAAAGGAGCGCAAGGGAGTCGCAGGGAGTTTCGCCTTAAAGGAGTTGTCCCCGTGTCACACGGCTTGCAACGAGCTTCTCAGAGCAGCCAACAGGGGGCCATTAGGCGCTGTTTATTTTGCACAAAGATATAAAAAATAATGTCCAAAACAAACTGAAATATTTTTTATACTACTATTTTCCTCGCAAAATGCAATTAGCTTTAGTCATAACAATATAAAAGAACACACATTTGCTGAAAACAACGACCATGCTCTAAACATAGCCATTTTTTTCCGCTCTGCTGGACACCATGCGCGGCGTTGTGCAATACGTGGTGCAGTGTCGCGACAATTAAACGCAACTAACCGAGTTAGAATACAATTTTATGCAATAAAAACTAATATATTTAGGAGTAAAAATTACATTATTGAAGAAATATGTTATTTAATGACTCGGAAGCAAAGCACATTGGAAACGAGAGTACTCCCTTCGCCCATCAATGGAGATCGTCGATCTCCTTTGCTTCAAAACTCCATTTAACTTCCTTCCATAATGGACTGCCGTGTGACACGGCACGTATCTCCCTCGAGGTAATGGCTACCTTGGTTGAAGGGAGTTGAAAGGAGTTCAGCCGTGTCCGTGTGACAGAGGTATTAACCCGCTAGCGGCGGCAGCGGCATCAGTCAGTCGCTGTTAGCGCTGCCTAGCGCTAGCGCGGCCAAGACTGCTGGATGCATGCGTGGACCAAAGTTTCCTGCGTGGCTGCGCAGCTGTTGGCGATGCTGAAGCCCCTATAATTTCGCTTTGTTTACGGTGGAAAAACATTTTTATGAAATGGCTTTAGTGGAACCCTGCGCTGCTCTTGCTGAGCAATGCACACGTGATTGCTAATGCTGGCAAACCGATTGTCGCAACTTGCTCAAACCTTGCTCTTTGAGTAGGTTACCGGGCTACAGTAGCCATGTGTGGCGTTGGGCGGAGACGATGGGACTTCGTCTGCTTCGCAGCGCACTTGCCAAGGGGACGGCGATCAAAGCCGCAGCGGTGGTGTTCCGACATCTCCAACAAGATCACTTGTAAAAAAAGAAAATTTAAAAAACAATAGCATTTTTCCACGGCCACCTCCCTCATCACATCAGGATTCAAGGGTTTTCAAGGACCCCACAAAAATTCCCAAACTCTCAAGGCCCTTGAAACCATTTCTTCAAAATTCAGTGGTTTTCAAGGACTCGCACGAACCCTGTCATAATTAAGGCTGTCAAGTGTATTGGTTTGGTACTATTAGGGTTAAGCTTCCTTGAGTGACTCAAGTTCTGAGGAGCACCATAGTGAAGGGCTCTGGAAATTTCAACCACCCTTTCTTTCTTTAAGTTCTAAGAAGTTCTTTAAGGTGCACTGACATCACACAATACATGGGTGCCTTGCTTTTTGCCTTCATCAAAAAGCAGCTACTGCATCCTTAAGTTCATCAGTTGAGCAACTTAATTACTGAGACACCACAGGTATTGCAGAGGCCTATGTACATGTCAAAGAATAGTTATCCTCGAACAAGTCAGTGATTATTTACTTCATTTCAAGAATGCAATCTCAGCAGACCTGAGCTGCATGACGTGATATTAACATTTTGAGATGACGCAATACTTCAAAAAGCAAATTTCTTTCAGAACAACCAGCTTCTTATAAGCCCCTGCAGAAAAACCAGTGCAATTAGAAACGATCTATAATTTAATATATAAAATTGTGCTTCCTGATCTATCACATCCCACACACTAGCTCTGTACTATTTGCTTGGATGGCTTCCCAGACAGCCATTTGTATTCACAAGCACTGGCATTCGATATGTTGTAATAAACTACAGATCTCATTTCACTGCAGTGGTGTAACTACATCAAACAATTAATGGCAAAGACTTTTTTCTCACAATATTCCACTTGATAATGAGCATGGATCCATTATAATAACTCTGTGCATTTTTCTCTGAGCAGGAGTGAAAAAGAAAATACAATCACGTGGCCACGAAGTCATAACTGCACACAGCCGCCTGCTACTAAGTAGAAAACACACCCACGAATGGCCTGTGTAATGTTGGTGCAGTGCCAGCTTCGCAAGCCTCAGAAAAAGTACTGGTGCACAGCACAGGCAAAAGCAGTTCACGACTGACATATTTTACTAGTGAGGCCCCACAGCCCCTTTTAGTGTTTCAAACCGCACGCGCTTTTTCCTGTTTGTGTTGGTGTCCACCCGGGCAGCGCGAGTACGCATGAGCGAGCTGCCTGGAGCAGGGGCGGCATGTTATCGGCGCGAGATCGAGGGTAAATAAGCGCGTCGGAAGCATGGCTCGAGGCTTTTTCGCCGAGCAGCCGGCCAGCGAAGGGCGGCCAGGCAGCGTCCTGCCAGACGAAGACGGAAGCGGTGCCTACAAGAATGCCTTAGGAGTATTAGCATGAGTGCTGCCACGCGAGAAGCAATGCTTTTGTACAGTCGTCAACACTTTGGCCCTATTACTCACCCTAACCGCGCTGCAGTGTGTTTTGTGTTGCCGCGGTGAACGCCTGACCGAAGTTCCGTTTTATTCTGCATAGTCCATTGTCGCGCATTTCGACGGCATGTTTTCAGCGCAGTTTTGACCAATGCTGTTTCTTTTTTTATTTAATACTTTTCTGTTGATCTGGAATAAACCGGTGTTTTTAAGAAAGACTTGGTTTTTCACTTGTCGGGCGAGACCATCGCTCGCGGACCCGTATACTAGAAGGCGGAGCCTTCATACTAATGCCTCTAACTTAACCTGAAGTCTCTCAAGCATAAATCTGTGACCTCAAATATGACAGCATTTGCCAGAAAGCGCTGAAAATGAAGAAAACAAAGCACCACAGTAGGTTGGCGCACTAGCTGCTGGCAAAAGAAAACGTTACTACCACGGTCAGAATGGTCATGGAGAGAACCACGTTAAATTTAGCCGTAGCCACAGGTGGTCCAACAGGGGGCATCTATTAAGACGGCAGCACTTGCATACCACAGAAAGGAGGTAAATTCTATTTCCCTCCGGGTGTGTAAATCCCACCACGACAGAGAAGTATCAGCTCTTCTGCGTGCACAAAGTAGGACCATTCCAAATTTTCCCGAGAACATATATCAATAGGAGGTCAACGCTGAGAACTCCGTCTAGTTCTGTCTAGTGTGGAGGGTTCCTAGACAATGAGGTACTACAGAGTGAAATACACATCTGTACGTATAAAAAGGTCACTGCACTTCCAGACGTATCTAGAGCAGGCAGGTAGGTAGCAGACGACACGCTTGAGCTGCATCTGCAACCTCGTTGCTTGAGACGCGTCAGTAGACATGGTAGCTTTCGTATACGTACAAAAGCATGTTTAAAAAACGCCAACGCAGCTTTATTTTCCATTGCGTTGTTGAAAGAAGCGGGTTAGTAGCATTTCAAATTTCTGCCTTACCCATCCACTGCATTGGGGAGAAGGGGCACTGCGGTCGTTTTGGGATTTAAGGGGCACCAGACTGGCGATTGTTTGGGCCCACTCCGCAGCGCGGCATGCTAGCACAGTTTTCCAACTGTATCTAAGAAGGCTGGCGAATGCGCAACCCTGTTCTAAAGCTGCCCACCATCAGCAGTGGCTTTTTTCAAAACAAGACAGCAGCGTGCCATAAAAACTGGAATATAAGTCAAGATTTTTTCTTGAAAAATGCAAGCTAAAGTCACCTCTTGTCTTATACAGCGGTCTTTAGCAGAAGATGAGGCACAGTCTGGCAACATGTAACATGTCTGGTCACAAATGGACAACGAAAGCCGTATCAATACCCTGCAGTGCATTTTTTTATTCAGTACCTGGAGTATTTGCCTTCGCGTGTGCTCTTTCATTCGACCTATAGACAGTTTTCGCGGCGAGAAGGAAATAGCATTGATCCGAAGCACGCAGCGCCATTCCTTCACCCTAGTATGTGGGGACGCAGGGGTAGCAGCGGGGGTGCCAGGGCATTCTATGCATAAAGCACACGCTCTACACAGTCTTTTGCACACAAAGCGTCTTGAATGGCTGAAAAGCACCAAACCTGCTCAGCTGATAGGAGTGATGCGCTATCTTTTACGGTTTCTTTTTTTTTTATCTTCTACGCTTTCTTACATACCCTAGCTCGTTAATGTCTTCTTTTCGCCCCCTTCTTTCTTTCACTTCACTGTTCGTTTCATTTCTGGCAGCCGTAGCTCATCTGCTACGAAGTCCAGCGGCTAACAACTCTTCTTTACTTTGCTGTTCAAATTAAAAAGAGAGTAAGAACCAAAGACAGGTGATTAACAGAGCAGTGGTATGTGTGCGTGTTGCTATATACACTGTTCCAGTTCCAACTCTCAATCAGGCGAACCCGAGCGGCCTTCGAATTTCAAGCCCCAACTGAAAATGTTTCACCTTGTGCTGTGTTTGTAGAAAAGAGACAGGAAAAACTGAATATCTGCGCAACAAGCTGCTGTTGGGCAACAAGCGGTTAGTATTATTTTAGGCAAACATTTACGAGATTCCATCTGGCAAATAAAAACTATTTCGGCACATTCACCTCAAATTCATGGAAGTATGAAGTAGCATGCATGTCCCACTTGACAACAATGTCTAATAAATTTGTTGCCAAATTATTATTGAGTAAAACAGCACTACAATAATTTTCTTTTTTCTGAAGACATGCATCCTGCAAGCTTTTGCTGCAGATAAGAAATGTGAATGTGGTTTAGCAGTCCTTCCTTAAAGTAAGCACAATTTGTGGCAACAAATGGGCTATAAAATAATTAGTTATAAAAGCAAATTTTACAGAGAGCGCCATGGGACACTCTCTTCACAAGCTATCCATACTGCACCTCTGCCTAACCACGCATTTTTTTCCCATCTTTCACATCCCACAATCGCAAAACAGCAGGGTATGCGTGAAAGCTCATTATCAATTGATGAAATGGAGTACACAAAGGCGAGAGGGGCTTTTAGCTTATCTCATCCAAACCCATAGTAAGTTTGCTTGCCTGAAACATAGACAGAGATGAAAAAAAAAAATACAAATTCACGCCAAGCTGAGAAAAATATCAAAATGTATCTCAGTCCATTTGCATCTGTATGCACAAATACAGCCCTGCGCATACAAACCAGCCAACAAGAGGTTGATGGCAAAGTATAGTATTGTAAAAATAGACAACCACCAAGTGGAGGCACCTTGTACGAGAAAACTTGGCACAAATTTTAAATCCATGCAGAAAATGCACACAGCATTTGCAGAGCCTGTACAATGAAAACCAACAGAACGATATGAATGAAAATTGTGTTAAAAATAAGCAAAGAAAAAGAAAGGCAATGTTGGAAACTAAATTTGGGTAGGTATCTCAATTTTTTTTTTTTTTCAGGAGACTGCAAGAAACAGCGAGATGCTTAAAGGTACAATTTTCATCAATATTGACCTATGCTTCATAGAAAAATGAAATGCATTTTTTTTTTATTCTGTGCCCAACATTTCCTCCATTTTCTAATGAACAAAAAAATTTCTGCAAAGAACATAAAAATCAGACAAAATTTGAATGCGCTAGAGCTTCTCAAAGTATGCATGTATTGCCTTTGGAGGTTCACACTAGCGAGCCCTCTTAATGTCCCTTATCCTCGACCTTCCCGCGCGGCTCCCATCGTTGCTCAAGCTGTAACCAGGGAAATGTGTGCAAACCAGCCTAGCTCCATTCAAAGGGCAGCACACAACCAGAAATGAATGAGTGCTGTGTGTTACACCATGTAAAAGCAGCTCTGTAGATCCCTTTTATGCCTTGCCCCATTGCTCATATTTAAAGGAAGACTGCACTGAACGCAAGTGAAAGCTCATTTCTGACTGTTAGCCTACTGACTTATATAAATTTCTTTTTGTGGCAATTAAAAGCTTGTTACAAGTACAGTTCCGATAGAGCAATAAGAGGTCACAACAGAGCAGGGTTAAATTGCGCAAGGTTATACAATTAATGGCAAGACAAGATAATCATGATGTCTGAATTTTCTTGCAGCAAAAATAACACTCTGTGTTGCGCTCCTGACTAAACAAAGAGCCATGAAGTTTTAGCACAGAAAAAAAGGGGGGAGGGTGCATCTGCCAGCTTTGACCTAACCTCCTTGCTAATTTGAAATATAGATTCTTGCCAAACTGCAAGTTCTGTCCTCACTGCTGTCACTGTAGAGAAAGATGTACAACAATGTGCCAATAAATTTCAGCTTGTATGCTCTTAGAGTGCTCCTTTAAAGAGTGGGATCAATACAAAGGCAGCAAGCACCAGATGCAGGATGTGCTTGAACAGTGGTAAAATTGAGCAAGCTAAACAAAATGTGCACAATGCTGCACAGGTAAGGTCTGTACAAAAAGTATGGATAAGTTACTGGTCACTCCAGTCTCAATTTAGCTTGTAAAACAATTAGGGAGGACAGTTAAGCTCTGCCTTTGAAGATATGACGCGACAGCGTAGGCTACCAGCCCACATATAAAGCCCCGCATTAACCACGCTGTATGCATATGCCTGCATAGCCTACGGCTACATGATTTCAAATATCTTGGCACACTGATTCTGATGTCACCCTCCCCTATGAACAGAGAGGCTTGAGTTGGCAGCTGCTGCCGAATGTAATCTCAGGCAACCCTACGACCAGTCAGTGCACGGCCATGTCGGCTGCCAGTGCCATGTTCGTGATTGCTTGCTCACAACGCCAATGCAGACACTAAGTTCGCTGAACGGGGTATTAGTAAAGAGTTTCACCGCAGCTCCAGCCCATGTTAGATGCCAAAAGGTCGGGGTGCCGTTATTACCAGCCATTATTAAAACAAAGATGCACCTCCCGCAATGCTTCGGTTGCTCTGGCATGCGGCGGCCGATCCCAACATCGCAGTTTCAAACCGACCATGTGCTCTGCGATGTCACCGCATGCTGAAAAAGACCAGGGGACCTAAATTTTTCCAGACGCCTCCACTGCCGTGTCCTTCTAAGCCCATGTACAACTTTTAGATGTGAAAAGGAAAGCCCACAATTTGCAAGAAAGAATGCAAAAGTTTTTCACTCTTCCCAGCTGCTTTAATGCAGCACAACTACTTCAATATCATTAAGAAAGAAAAGAATTCAAAAAGTCCTTACATGTAACTTTTTGGTGACATGTTGTAGCAGGGGATATACGGGGCGTCAATGGTCCTCCATGTGGGGCGCTCAAGTTTTCCGTGCTGATTCACATATTCCGCCGCCCGTAACAGGTTTTCCTTGTTGAGGGCACTGGAACATGAGGTTAAAAAATTCTGTCAGTGCCTAAAGTTTCTGTGCCGCTTTTGCTTTAAAAAACGGATACATACATTCCCTTCTGGAAAATCACGAGCTGGGTGTAAGTAAGACTACCAAGACTTTCTTACTAGCACTGATCACAAAACCTGCCATGCTAATTTCTCTGTCACTCAGGTTTACGGCGACAAAGAATGTTAAAATTAATTACACTTTGCAGCGAAACAAGACGTAGTTGAGCAGATCCTTTACACCGCAAAGGAAAAATATTAAAGGTTTATTTCAAAATTACCAGGGAGCAAATAAATTATTGCAAGTGGACAAATGGGAATGACTGAACAACGAGCAAATTAAATACACATGAGCCTCATTTTTGATGCACGAAAGAATACCATAAGCCAGTTATTTCAAGACACGAAGCCTACAATTTAAGGGTATATACTAATTGAAAACTTTTTTTCTTTTTTAATGGTATGCGGTTGAAAATTTAACACTTATAATGCTCAACAGCTCGATGCTTTCATGTCCTCAATGCTACGCATATGTCAAAGATAGTGCATGCTTCTGCAGTTGCTGACAATGGTAGTACAAACGACAGAACAGTGCTAAATAGTTTCTCTTGTCTCTAACACTCCACCAAGTGCAAACCAGTCAAGCATTGTTATTCTCTTATCATGCACCATTTTGGGACAATTTTGTATCTGGTGCATTATTTTCAGCAGCTGGTAAATGAATAGTTTAGCATTTAGCCTTAAAAATATTGCCGAGTGCATCAAAACCCAAGACATCTACCTTCTAACGTCCTACAAATATTAAAGATTACGGATGGCATGTATAAGTGCATGAAATATATTGTTACGATACGGCGAGCCGATGAAGACAGGAGACAGAACATGACCGATGGCAATGGTAGATGACGTTTAATGAATGTTCGCGGGCCTAGCGCGAGCACTCCTGCCCGCGCCACTGCCCGCTTCTTCCTTGTCGTCCGTAACATGACCCGGGGCCACCGAGCGATCGTCCCGATCGTGGACGAGGAAGTTGAGCGATGTTAGTGATTTTATGGCAGGATGATGGGCGTGTCTGGATGCTTGAAGAAGAAGAGGAAGAAGGAGGAATAGAACGGCTTGCCGGTACGATGTCTGATGCGTGGGTGATCCGCCTCCCTTGGAGCTGTCAACCATCCGTCACCAGAGTCCATGGGACCGATGGATCGAGGTCACGTCGGGCAGCTTGGGCGGGGGTTGCGTGTTCGTGTCCATCGGTTCCTTCGGGTCTTTTGGGTCCTTCATCTCGGTTCTGATCGGTATGTCCGTTCTCCTTGTCTTCAGGTCCGGGCTGGGGGCTGGGCGGTGGTAGTTGTTCAGGTCTGGGCTTGAAGGGCTGGGGCGAAGCTGCTCGGCGATGTCCCTGGGCCCTCGGTGATGGTCCCGGCTTGAAGATGGCCTCGATACTCCAAGGCGAGGATGGGGATGTCGTACGCCGCACCTCCAACCAAATGTTACGATACGGCAAGCCGATGAAGACAGGAGACAGAACATGACCGATGGCGATGGTAGATGACGTTTAATGAATGTTCGCGGGCCTAGCGCGAGAGCTCCTGCCCGCTTCTTCTTCCTTGTCGTCCGTAACAATATAATATATATACTAGTACATGTAATGTGCAAACCAGCCATGTTTGCGCAAAATAAAAACCCGAAAAAAAAAATGAAAATTATAAAGTGATTTTGAAAGCAAAATTTTTTCTATTAATATATTACTTTTGGGGAGTGCAGAGCTGTGAAGCCACAATTGGGGAGAAAAAGCATAGGCCTACCAGCCCGCACAAGCCCAATTCCAGGAGTCACTGTCATTTGACCCATCAAACGCTTGGAAATTGGTCAGAGCTGCATCGGTCGGACACCACGAGTGCTTCAACAAAGATTCTAAATAATTTCTGGCTCTGATATATGTGAAAGAGGAAGGACCGAAGTTGCTCACCCCAAAAAAAAACAATTTTTGAAATAAAAAAATTGACATTTTCGATATGCATCTTCTTAAGAACAACATAAATCCACTGCTTTTCCTCCCTTTGAGAGAGATAAACAGGTGGTGTTGGTGCCAAAGCAAGAAAATAACCCCTGCAACCACTCTGTTCCTCCCATCGCTTGCTGCAACAGCCACCTCTCTGCTCACAAGTACACAGCCATCTTGGCACAAGTGGCTCACAACCACCTAGAACAAGCACTCCAAAAGCAAGCTTCTAGGCAATTCCCAAACCCAACGTCTCAAAATGCTTCTTCAGTGAAGGCCCCAAGCTAACAACCTGCACCTTTCAATAAGGTACCTGCTGTATGCTTCATTTCTCAACAGGAATTACAGGCAGGCTCAATGTTTCAAGGTGGTTTGGTTTGGCCTGGTTTGGTTTAGAGGATTGAACATTTAAACTGCAACTCAAATTTCAACCACCTGGGGTACCTTCAAGTTTACTGACATTACACTGCACGAAGGTGGTAAGGAGCATTAATAAACACAATCTTGTCTTGTGGCCTTCCACTCTGTTAATGTATAAGTGCACTTTGCCACCTTTTAAAGCCAGATTCTAATATCCTGAAACGTTAAAACTTACCCTTGTGAGAACAACGCCAGTCACCGCCAAGCTATGCTGGTGGTGACAGGAACATCAGGTATCGATCCCACACTGCCAAACACTCCTTTGTATTCATTCCTCCACTCCAAGCAACTGTTGTAACTTAATATTTTATTACTATTTATTTAAAGATGTTGCTAGCTTCTTTAAAGGGGCCGTTGTAAGACTGTGGCCAATGAATTCAGACCCGGGAGAAAGGTAGTAAATAAAGCATAAAAAAGGCAATAAAAGGGAGAAAGCACGTTCACATGTGATTGCTGAATTGTCAGTAGTTTCCCACATTCACAGGCTGTGGCCAAGACCACTGCACAGGGTCAGTCACACTTGGTATGAACACAGCTCTGCGTGGCTGTGTTCCCGCCCAAGCCTGTAGTAAACTCGCGCAAAAGAGCAGCTCTGCATTATCTTGTAACTAGATAAGATGAAATGGCGCTCCACAGATGCGTGGTCACACAGAGCAGTGTTTCACACAAGGTATGCTTTCCTATGCACATTAAAACACCAAGAGGAAAAGCCTTGGACACACAAAATGTGACAGGACCAACCAATGTGATGCCCCCACTGCATAAATGCTACACTGAACAAGAGCTTGTTCATTCACATGGCGGTTGATATAATGCTTTCATCAATCATATAACAGCTCGTTGATAAACAGAACAAAACAGGAGCACGCTTCATTTCAGAAGATATGTGCACACACAAAAAATTTACTACACACCAGCATGATTTCATTCTTTACCATAGAAAGATACTATTTTGACAGTAAATAGGCAGGAAAATGTGGCCACTGCCATGTTTCTTGCAGATGGGTGACTGACACATGCACAGTAACACAGTGCTCATTCTGAGCTCATTTTTCTGCCCTAACTAGGTGCGTTTCAACGGTTATGATATCTATTTCTGTGCGACTGTGTTCCCGCTATACACTAGTGCACAAGTGGACGCTTTGTTGCAACTCTCAAGCTAACAAAACACTACTGCTATCACCAGACGAACACTGCACCAGTCTGAACCGATCGCTTGCAGTACGGCAGTGCTGCCACTGCGCTAATAAAGGAAGGCAGGAGGTGAAAAGATGACGCCACACGAGCCCAGACTGCGTTCGTCTGCGTCCTTTTCCCGCCTCTAGTCTAAGCATGCGATTGTCCTGCCAGTATGTAATCGTGCCAACTATTACAGTAGTTCCGTGCTCAGTTCTATGCTTAAAAGTACATGACTTACATAGAAGTACACAACTCATTGCCCTGCATTGCATTAATTGCCACAATTTTCAACTTTTTGCCGCTGAAATTTCGTCGCCAAGGTACAAGAGAGCATGAAACGCAATATGAAGAAAACGCTAAGTTATCAGTTTCATTATGCTAACTGGAAGAAAAGCTCGAAAGCACCGCAAAATCTGGTCATTTTACCGCCTGTTGTCACGTCATAAATACCGCTCTACAAGCTCAAAAGAACGCCAACAGAGAGATCAAAAGGAGTGGCTGAGCGACAAGCAACGCCCTTTGACTTTAACTACGTGGTGGGCTTAATGATAAAAATCAAGGCTTTTGAATGTTGAAACAGTTACAAACCAACACGTTCGGCCACACATTTCAAGGACAGGACGCTCGGCCAAGACGACAATCGTTTACGGGACGATGGCGCGATGGGCCGAATGAAATTGCCCGCGAGCGCGAATCAGTAGATGGCAAGGCAAGGCCACCCGCGCGATCGACATCGTCTGTGAAATAAAACCCGCAATTATTACCACTCAATTAATTTCGGGTGTATTTTTTGTTTGTTGGTTGAGAAAAAATAGTAGACAGACTAAATTTATTTTTTTTTTCTCTCTAACGCCCGAACTTTTTTTTTTTTTTTTTTGCGTCGCGTACATTGACCTTGTCGCGCACGTGTAGCACGCGCAGCACGCTGCAGGAAGTGTTGTGTTGGCATTCGCTTGAGTAGCAACAGTAGCAACGTTTAGTTACGAAGTATCGTCAGTATCGTCACCGCAGGCAAGGGTCGATCACAGCGACCATCGCCTGAGCCACTGGCTGAGCGGAAACATGCCGAGTTGCAGCGTGCTGACAGTTCCATGCGGCATGTGAGAGCCGGCCGGCTCTCGGATATGTGCTCCGAGGTGATGGAAAAGGCGCGTTGTTAAAGGAGACATGCCCGATCACATTGGCCTCGACAACGCGCCTGACAAGGATGTGCACATAGATCATATGACTTGGCTAGACGCATTAGCCATTTCGTGCTTTTATTTGTTTATATGTCTGAGCGCTAGGCAGATCAGTTCGAGCCGCCGAAACAGACTGCAGCAGCCACCGGCTGAAACATATGCGCCCGTGTGTACACTTAACACTTGATTCGCAAAGATTTTGATCAGACGCCTCTTCCAAGACTTCGCCTCCAGACGAATGCAGTGGCCGATGTTTACTTTCGTCGGAAGGTATATCCAATATACGTTTATTCATGCGCACGTACCATATGTCCGTTGTAAATGGGAAAGCGAGCGTGATGCGCAATCTCGAGAGACCGCGCGCACTCGGATAGCCAGGTGGCGTATAACCGCTGCCACTCATTCACAAATTGCATTGTTAAAGCAATAGCAATACCCCCTTCCCCCTATTTCCTTTTTTTAAGGCGAAAGTCTTTAATGGCTCATACTGTCGTGGAAGGTGTGTCCCGTTTTTGCGGCGGCTGTCGCGTGACGTTCCTTGGCGCGCGTTAAAGTGTGGGGTTGCAGATGGCAAGAACGCTAGACAAGATAGACTTCTGAAGGAAAGGCGCAGTGTCTGTCACACTTTCTCCGACAAGTGAGCGTTTGGATGGTACGCCATCGCTCCTGTCGCATGGCATTCGTTGGCGCACGTTCAAGTATGGGATTGAAGATGGCGGGAACGCTAGACAACATGAGACTTCTCAGGCTTTCGCCTTTCACTTCTTTAGTCGCTAAAGTCCCTCGTAATTTTCTGTTTTCCTGGGCTCGGGTGATGTTACTTCTTGTGGTTTCTTGTCCGACTTGGGCCATTATAAAGAAAGACGCATTTTCTAGTTGGCTTCGTTCAGTTCCTCGATCAGCATATGTAACTTAACCACCAAATCGCAACCAGCTGCATTCGCTTAATGAGCTGCCACCAGCCCGAACCAGATGCAGAAATTCCACCCAGCAAAATTATTGGGACCAACCATGTCCAAGAAATTATTGTTCAATTATGAACGTGTGTGTATTGCACAGACGTCATATATCTACATATACATGTTGTGCTGAACTGCTGCTTGTACAATGTTTAGCTGTTGATGCATACATCTTAATGCCACAAACAGTTATTCACCTCCTTCAGCCTATGTATGGTTGCACCATGCTGCCATTCAGTTGTACTATTTACATTCCGGTGAGTGCTACCAAGAAGTTGCGCTGCACTATAGTGCACAACTTTGCAAAATGAACGCGGTGCAGAAGGCACACATATCACGGGAAAAGGAATGCAAAAGTGCTGCACCCACTCACTTGACACATCAAGTGGAGCCAAAGCAGATTACCACATGGGCGCTGAATTGGCTTACTGCATGCCTGTGCCTCACCTCTTCCCTTGCCCCAATTTGAGTGCAATAGTAATTCCTTCTTGCACAAAGTAACACACTGCAGTAGTGGCCAGTGTAGAGTCTCTGGAGGAAGGAAATGTGAAAAATACTTCATAAACAAACCCTGCGGAGCACATGGCAATGATCTTTCAAAAAATTTGGAAGGTGCAATTAATCAGTCAGAAAGTAGTATAGTATGTTCAGGGGTGGAAACGCTGCACCAATTGCTCCGTTCCACTCCAAACTGCTGTTCCTGCTTCAAAATGCAATATTGCTCCAAACTGGCTGCCTTGATGTTTTGCCATCAAATTTAGCAGAACATGGGAACACAATTTCTCAGCGTCAGGGGCAAAGATATAACGCATCTTGCACTGGGCTTAATACAAATGAAATTTTTGGAAGGAAGCATGGAGCATAATAAATACTTGTTCGCAAGTAAATTTAGACACAGGTTATTGGAGATAGTTAATTGCAAAAAAAATGCACTATGCATATGGCGTAGCACCTCTTTCCAGCCTTTTAAATCGCCAGTGGAGAGAGTAGCAAACAAAGCAGATAGCATAAACTACTGCGAGCCGTTAGTTTAGGAAACTTGTCTGGCTGCAAAATATACACAAGTTTTTGCAATGCTTTTACTATGAAAACAAGCCAGTACTCAAACAATGAGCCCCTTTGTCCCTGAGAAGCATGTCAAGCCTACGTCAGACAAAATCATACTTGAAACATTATGGGTTGGTACGCCAAAGCTGTCAATCGCTAGGAAAGGCATATGGCCTACTGCCAAGATATTAAAAATGACCCCCAGCATTGCTCAAGCAAATAATGATGAACTATTGGCAGGCGGCAGTGAAGTAAAGCTGAAGGATGGTATACCCTTCAATGCCATCTGTATCCCAAAGCTGCTCCAAAAGGCTCAAGCCTGCTGTAGACCTCTTCCATGAATACAAACAAACAAGGCGATCGAGGTGGCGCTGCAGTTGTCTGCTATCCCAAGATAGGCAAAAGGTATGGGAGCGGCACTGATGCCAAGCTTGTCAAGGCGTGTTATTGTGGTCTGATGGCGCCTTTGTGGTAGACAAATTAACCAGTGCTCAGGAATTTATCAGATAAGCCCAGGCATAGGATCAAAAAGGATCATGTAATGCCCCATATCTTTAGACTTTGAAGTGTATTTTAAATAAATAAAAATAAATGTGCACAAGATAGGGAGCAGAAATGTCATGCCCATTAATCTGGTCTCCAAATTAGGATCACTGCTAAAGTGCATCAAAGTGGTAGACTCAACATTTGAATCCATCGTCAAAATAAGTAAACTCATTAGGCCCGACTAGGTGTTCAGTTATGAAGTGTACCAGCAAGTGTTCCGTTTGCTGCTAGTCTGTTCCAAGTTGCTGTTAAGGTCGCCTGTGTTATATTGTATATCTTTACATGCTTTGACCATTTGTCTCCTATCTCTTAACGTTATCCCTACCATTTTCCTTTCCATAGCCCTCTGTATTGTCCTCAACTTAAGTAGAACCCTTTTTGTTAGCTTCCACGTTTCAGCCCCAGGTAAGTATGGATAAGATGCAACTGTTGTATAGACCAACACCAATCTGTGACATAAGCACGATGCGGTGGCACTTCTATTGCCAGCATGGGCCGACTGGGGGTGAAAAGTAGGCTTAGCGCCCATAGGAATACATGGAAGCAAAATATTCTAAAGCAGTTTTCTAATTTCACGGGTCATCTGTGATGTCATTATTCGGTACAGAGCAACCATGAACGCCCAGGAGCAGATCGTGGAAGTGTGAAATTCGTTATCGAGGTGACGTATTTTTAAAACACCGTGAAACGTACGGGGGTGCGAATTGAGAGGGCGACCCATAGAAACACATGTAAACACAACTTACTGCAACATTTTGCTCGGTTCAGCAGCGTTGAACCCTTCTCATTTTTTGGTGAACGTCTTGTACGACGGCTCGACGTCATGTTGCATGACATACTGCATTCTCTTGCAAGTAATGCAAGGCTGACGACTTGCGGGACCGTTCACAGCACGATAAACTGACCGTGCACAGTTGCAGACGACCATGCACCACCGGCGCTGTCGCTAGCAGACGCTCCGGAGCTGGAGGCGGCCGCGATGGGTATCGCCAGCTGAGCTGTCGTCTGCTGCAATGCGCGAATCTCGTTTGGTCCATATTGTCGTATGGCGTTTGATAACTGCTTTAAATTTAATTCTGTCTAGGACGTATCACTGGAGGGACAGTATTATCAAGCTTATTTACCTTATGCGGCAGCATATCGGACTGTAAGCAAAACTGCACGATTCACTACTCCCAGCTTGCCTTTTGGCGGTGTCTGGATTCATAACACAGGTTATTTGGGGAGTTTTAAAAGTAGACTGCCTCCGTAATGATGCACCATACTTTATCGCACACTTCTTCAAAGCGATGGTCAACGTTTAACGCCCGGCCACCACTTCTGGTGCTGTGCGAAACGAGAAAAATGTTGCGGTAAGTTGTGTTTATATGTATTTCTACGGGCCGCCCTCTCAACTCGCACCCCCACATGTTTTGCGGTATTTAAAAATACTTCGCCTTGGTAATGAGTCTTCATATTTTGACGATCTGTTCTACGATGTTCATGGCTGCTTTGTACCAAATAACGACATCATAGGTGCCCCGTGAAATGAGAAAACTGCTTTGCAATATTTCGATTCCATGTATTCCTATGGACGCTAACCCTATTTTTCACCCTCGCCGCGAGCGCCCCCTTTGTTTGTAAACACGGTATTAGTCTATGCTTTCCTCTTAAGCGATACCGGTAAGCTACTAGTCATAATCTGGGAGTACTTACCAAATGTGCTCCATCCCAGTCTTATTCTCTTTGTTATTTCCCTTTCAAGGTCCGGATCTGCTGTTACCACCTGTCCTAAATAGATATATTCACCTACTACTTCCAGTGCTTCGCTACCCAACGTAAACTGCTGTTCCTTCCCTAGGCTATTAAACATTACCTTAGTCTTCGGCATATTGATTTTCAAGCCTACTTTTTTTACTTTTCCTGTCTAGGTCATCAATCATTCTTTGCAATCATCCCCTGAGTTACTTAAGGCAATGTCATAGCAAATCGCAGATTACTGAGGTATTCTCCATCTACTCTTATCCCTAACTGCTCCCATTCTAGATGTCTTCTTTCTTAGATTCTAGCACCTAGATAACACTGCATAAATTGTTCATGGTTTTTTGTGCACCTATTTCTGCTTACAACTTTTTCTTTGCTTGTATTGTAAATTATTTTTGTTTATTTGATGAATTGCCCCCTATGTAATGCCTGCAAAGGCCCTTAGGGTATTTGAAATAAATAAATAAAAATATATGGGTGTGCAGTGTTAACAGTGAGTGCTGGAGTAGCTCGGTGGAGTAAGCAGCCAACAAGTGTGGCAGTTACGAGACATACTGTTGGGTTGAGTGCTGGGGGGTTATAGCGCATAAGTGGGTATTGCAACCCAGATTCACTTTCAGTTTGGTGGAATGACTATACAGGTAATTCATTGGGTATAGGGTGTGGCATGTCCAGATGATACAAACGACAGTGGCAACAATGTGCCTCACAAATTGACACTCTATGTTTTAATTGTTGCTATAAATGTTTTTCAATCACTTAACAAACTGCTATCCATACAGAAACAATACTCATGCACTAAAAAATAAATTGAAAATACTGAATATAATGCACATATATATACCTTGGTACATGTACTGTACATGTAGGGAGTCAAGATGCGAAAGTTGTCCACAATAAACGAGCAGCAGCGTCTCCAAGATTGCAGCAAGGCTGCTGACAGTAGAAACAAAAATGGCACAGACACATGTAAACACTGAAATGAAGTGAGTGCTCTACCAGACAGCATTGCATATACGATATCAGCCCAAGTTAATAGTCTACTAACACATACAGTAACAAGGCAGCTGCAAATGACTTGAAGGAAGTTCAGCAAGTTACCTTCCTGGCCCCATTTTGGCAGCTCGCTGCATTCGTTACTCTGGGCCTCAAGCAAACTACTGTATATTGTGTCATAGTGTATAAATTTCTTTTTATTTTTACCTACCCTGTTCTTTCTCCCTATCGTTCACCTCTTTAATTTCCTCTACCCCTTCCTTGCTATCCCTTTAATTCCACCGCCCCAGTTCAGGTGCTTCATATATCGGATACCGGGGCTGGAAAACATCTTTTCCTTCCTTTTGTATATATAATAAAATAACCACTAAAATAACAAATGCTGGTAATGCTAATCGTCTTAAATTAGAATCAGATAAGCAGACCACTGAACTGTAAAACAAGCTCACACAGTATACCCAGTGCCTACGTTGTCGTGTAGCGCTGTCGCAAGTTCCTGATAGAAAAAAAAATGTATTTGCGCAAAGCTTTGTTAGAAAGAATTCCATTCCTTCCAAAGTCATTTTTGCTACACTGCTTATTGATACATGTTCTGATAAGCCACACGAGTTTTGCACCATCTCCAGATTGCTTTCCAAAGGTAGAAGGTGGCATGTATGCCACAGAGATATAAGTAATTGACAAAGCGCACACCAATTTTGATCTGTCAAATCTGCAAGCTCAAAAACAATTAATTACCAGTATTCTGTTTAGCTTAATTGACTGCTGAATGACACCTCTCGCATTGATTTCGCAAACAAAAATGGACACGACACCCACCTACCGCTGCACTTAGTATACAGTATCAGTATACAGAACAACAGAATGATGATGGGAAAGTCATATTTCCACAGATACAACACAAATGTAAGTTTAGGCCTCAGGAAAGCTTTAGATAAATATTTAACTTGATCTCAAACAGTTCAGGCCTGCCATAGTCGAGCCCTCACTTCGCTAAAAAAGAAAAGCAAACAAACAGCAACTGCATGCTAAAATGCAAATGCATAAGGATACATTGATGTCATTTGAGAGGCTACAAATTTCAGATGCATGCGACGCAATCGTGTGCAGCCACTGTCACTTCCTTGATACTGTCCAGACCTGTACCTGCTCATTGTGCTTTGCGTTCCCTATTTCTGTGAACTGTTTCAAAGCTTTCGCCTTGTCAGCGGCTTGTGTCACCTTCTTCCCACGCTTACAGCCACTTTTGCCCTTGCATGCAACATGCTTGATTCCATGATCTTGAAAAGGCTATAACAAGTTCCTGCACGCACATGGAAGCAAATTTGTAAATATGTTGTAAGGCACAATGCTTTGGTGTTATACTGCTACACTTGTCTGTTTATTTGTTTATCTGTTATGTCTGGGCAAATTCTGTTATGTCCTATTTTCTTTTTTTGTCCTACTGTTATATGTGCAGAGCTCTGCTGTCATATTCCAGTATTGGTTTTTCCATAACCTCTTCTCTTGATGTCATATGCCTCGAGATGCTTGGGGCATTAAACCCTATAAACCAAGTTACCAACTAACTGTCTCTTGGCACTAGGCTGATTTCTTTTATTCTACAGGTTTTCAGTGGCAAGAAAGTATGCTGTCATCAGCCTCTCCTTCCTCTATCCTTTTGATCGCCTTGGGGTTATTTCTTTCCCTTTATCATATAAGGGGGATACTCTTTTATGTATAGATAAATCAGCAACCATGCGGTACCCGCTTATTGCGACATTCTTAGCAAAACGTATTCACTACAGCTTAAATGTGGTGCTGTCATTATATCATAAGCAGAACAGGCATCTCGGCACCCCTGCTCCTGACCTGAAGCTCTGGCTTCTACACGGCCTACCCCGACGTGAAGCAACTTTGCTGTGCCGCCTGTGGGTTGGTGTAGCGTTCACAAATTCTCATTCGTTTGTGATAGGTATGGCTAATAGCCCTGCATGTGCAACCTGCGGGTCTGACGAGACTATAGGCCACATTATTTGCGAGTGCACCACATACAGTGCAGAAAGACGGTGTCTCTGCCCTGCACTGAATCATCTATATGGACACCCGCTGTGATCGTCTGCGATGAAGACCTCCCAGGCACTGCTTTGCTTCATGAAAACCATGGGCCTGATCAGTAGACTGTAATTTTGCTGCGATGCGACGTGATATGGCTGTGATGTGACAGTACTGACTTCATATTTCTGTAACTTTCTTTTTCCCATCACTTTTATATCCACTTACCCCCTTCCCCCAGTGCAGAGTAGCAAACCGGTTTCTTCTTCGGTTAACCTCCCTGCCTTTCCTCCTCTTCCAACACCCCTGCCTATAGTTACACTCAGAACTCGCCTGTGCAGTGAACCTAAACCTGAAGTTTCAAAACAAGATGAGGTGAAAAGCAACGTAAAGTACTGCAGTTCATGGTCAAGGCTTTATAGAGACTCCAGTTTTATAGGATTCAACGACAAGCATCCGAAGGCTGTTTGCTATGCATCACACACGGTGTGGTGGTTCTTAATTGCATACAGCTTCCAAATTCATTAAACTGTCACCATATAGAAACGAAAGAGCGAGTCATTCCAAGCATTTAGTCGAGTATCGAGCATACAGTGATACGTTCATGTTCTCCTTCTTTTCCCTGGCGGTCCGCGAATGGAATGGTTTAGCCAATGAAGTGGTTAATTGCTCATCACTAGATGGGTTCAGTTCACGGCTGGCAATTGTTCCTTGTGTACCCTGTATATGTGTAGCCTGACCTCTGTACAAATATAGTGAAAAGTGTCTTCAGTGTGATTATATTGTATCATATCCTTTTTTTTTTTTTTTCCATTTCTTGTTCCACACTGCCATATAAATTATATAAAAATTAGACAAGTGTGGATTGTCAGTCATTTGCTGTTTTTATATTATGCCCCAAACCTGCAACAGCCTCCAAAAGGAGGCTTGCAGTATGTATGAAATAAAATGAACCAGTTTAGAAAGCTTGTGCCTTTCCTTGCTTTTTGGACGGAACACAAGTTTTTGGGCCGTACAGGATATGGAGAGTCGCACGGACAAGCTAGGCGCTGCCCGATCAGTTCATGTTTCATTGTCAGCATATTTTATGTATATTCTAACGAATGCCCTTTTCTTCTCTTTTTTTTTTTTTTTTTTTTTTTTTTTTTGTCACTGTGGCCAAGGTCAGACAGGAAAGGGAAGACGACGGGCCATGGTCCTCTTGCCTTGTGGAAGGCGAGGAGACGGGTGAAAGGGATAAATTAAAGAAAAAGTGTAAAGTCACTAGGGATGAGTTGGCTCCTTTTCCACGGCTAGGGAACAGTGGCCTGTCTTGCCTTTTCTGTCTAACCTTGACACACTGCTAACACTGCCATAACAAGTTGTCTCCGGGTGTAATTGAAGTCGAAAATAATTATTATTGGGATTTGTTTTTAGGCTATGTATGGCGTAAATTTTTTTCGTAGTCAAACTGAATCTCCCTTTCACGCCTGGCGTCTGCGTATGTAATTCGTCGAATTTGCTCCTAATTTAAGCAAAAAGCGCTACCCTTCCATGGTAGAAGAACCCTTCTGCGCAAACTGAATTTTCAAAATTCGCAGCTATTATCATCATTATTGTTTATGTAGCGTCTCGCGCCATCTGTCGTGTATTTACACCAATAAGAAAAAAAAACATTCAAGATGGCTGCCTCCATGTTTTGCGCTGGGACGCGTAAGTGGCCGTCTTTTTTGACGATTTCTCGGCCTGAATGTTTACTCACAACGAAATTTAACGGTATTCGCTAATAAAGAACACGTTGCGCATCCAAGGTGCTGCTTTTTCTTGCAGGTAAGGACATAAGACGTCAAAGGGCCGCCGCATGTCCTCGCGACGGCGCGATTATTCCCGATGTTACGTTTTGTTGCGCCGGTTTTGTGCTTTATGAAAGTTGTATCATTGTGCTTAGGTTCAGAAGTGTGCACCTAAGTGCCAAGGAATGGGTGACGCCGGGACTAAGAAGGTCGAATCAGGACAGAAAATGTAGGCTTTTCTCTCGCTGTCAAAACTCGATTCTGATCTGCTTACCGCTGTTTTTGCCCGAATTCCATCGCTTTTAATATAATTTATGAACCTTTTTTCCTCGCCCGGTACATTGATGACCTCTGCAGCTACGTAGGGCTCATCGCGCGGTATTCGAGGGAACTGCTCCCGATGGCATAGAATGCCACTACGGTAGGGGAGGAAGGTTGGTTGATTGGTTTGTGGGGTTTAACGTCCCAAAGCGACTCAGGCTATGAGAGACGGCGTAGTGGAGGACTCCGGAAATTTCGACCACCTGGGGTTCTTTAACGTGCACTGACATCGCACAGCACACGGGCAGGTTTCTCCTTTGGCTACTACTCTTGTCTGCACCCCTCGCTCCGTTGATGACATTCAAAACGGCACAGAATTTTCATTTACCTTATGGAATGAAATACGCAAGCGGTTTAACTACTACCGAGACACTTTTTTGTGCGACTTTTATGCTTCTGACTGTTCTTTGCTAGAAGCTCTCCGGCACCGATGCTTGCTGCTTGTGCTAGTGGAACGGTAGAAGTAGTAGCGTTCACGGTTTACATTGCTTAAAAGCAATTGTTTAGTATTGGTCTAGTGAACACTTCGCAGACTTGCAGCTTGTGTCAGCAATACGGCTATTTAATGCAGCAAAATAGGGAAATATTAATGCCTTTGCCATGAGCCGAGCCCAAGCCCTTTCTTAAGAATGGAATTATCTAGTGGTTGCATAGCGTTTGACCCAACAGTCAGACAGATCACTCCACAGGCTGAGAATATTTAGTCAGCCATTTCCTTTCCTTCCTGTGTATGTACGCTCTCTCCATTTTGTAATGCTGGTAATTTCCTACACCTAAAATAAAGCAGCTTGTGCTCTGCCCTGTGAACCATTTAACAACTCCTATTCTAGACCTGCTCAGCACGAGTGCCAATGCTTTTTTGTGGATAGTGCACCAATCAGGCCAGTAGAAGACTTTACTGCCATATAGTATCATAAGCTTGAGCTTACTGAAGGCACTGTGCAGCTGAAAAAAGGCCATTTAGCAATCTCCATTCCTTGCAACTTTCAGGCTCTAGGGTGTTTCCAAAATACAAATTTATTGAAGAGCTCTGGCTAGTTTTGTATGCATGCTTCAAGCTGGGTTGCGGGCTAGAGTGCATCATTTTAAATTATGCACATTAGCCAGCTGGCAAACTTGCACTGCAACAATTTGCACAATGCTAACGAATTAGGTTTATGTAAAAAAGGGGATTTAAACAGCCCAACAGCTTGAGTAGGCTTGAAGCATGCAATAAAATGGATTCCTCACAGTTAAGCAAGGTGCGAAACATTTGATTATCGGTTTTCAGATGGGCAGCTTATGCACAACAGCTGTGCAGGAAACCTGGATTTCATCTTTGGCAAAAGGAATTTTGGCTTTGTACACATCCTTGAATGAAGCTGAGCATTGGGCTTTTCAAAATGCATCATTTCATTTTTCGCATGTGCAGCTTTGTGGTCAAGCTTTACCTTAGTTTTGAAAAGAGGTGCCGGCTTTGTCACTGCAGCCTCCTTGCACACAGCGCAGGTTGTTCACAAATGTTGCTTGTTTGCAAGGCAAAATTTTTTAGAAAATGTTTCTGCACCTGAACTTATGCCTACAGGTACACCAGCTGCAAAAACTTTTCATGCCGTGGATCTGTTTTCAGCCATGTTCACTTGTACCCTGCTACGGTGGCTTAGTGATAAGAGAGCTTGATTGCTGATCCCAAGGATACAGGTTTACTCTCAGCTGCGGTGACAGCTGATGGACGCGAAATGCAAGGCGACTGTACTTTGCGATGTCAGTGCACATAAAAAGCCCCAGGTGGTCAGAATTTTCTGGAGCTGTCCACTACATTATCCCTCATAGCCAATGTCGCTTTGGGACATTAAACCCCTTAAACTGAACAATGCACTTGTCAACTGTAAACTTCCATGAGGAAAAGACTATCTATGCAGCTCAAAAGCAGGCCCTGTGGCTGCAGACGGTTCACCAAAATGTACATGTGAAATTAATTACAAAATAAAGTACAATCCCTTTGTGCATGTTACATAAGGCATTGCAATCCAAGGCAAGCACAGATGGTGGAGGTAGGTGCAGCCTATGTCTAGGTAGTTATCAAAAGGCAGTATTTCTGTGTATACCAGCAAAGTATATGGGATTTCATTTCCAGGCTGTAAGAGGGTCACAATTTTAGCCACTTGGGAACCTTTATTGTGCACTATTAACACTGCTGCATATCATACGGGCATTTTCGCATATTGCCTCTATTGAAGCTGCATCACTTTTCTAGGTAAAAGTGAATATTCTAGTTTCTCATTACAGGTCTGCAATAATCATTGCAAAAATGTTGAGAATCTTTCAGATGACTGTGTGTCAAAAACTTAATTAATACATAGCTTTCCGCATCCACAAAGCCATATTTATTTATTTTATTTATTCAGCATGCCCCTAAAGGTCCTCATTCGAGGGTATTACATAGGGGAGGGGGGGGGGGGGTCCGTAAAAACAAATATGTAACAGAAACATTATTAAAAAGCAAATGAACAATAAACAGGCTAAATATAACATGGGAAAATAATTAAGCACCAGAGGATAAAGAAACAGGCTATAGAAAGCAATAGAATACAAAGTATAGGTTTAAAAAGACAATAAGGCATAACAGAAATGAACGTACTACAGCGTGTACGTATTGCCAAAAAAAAAAGTACATTTTACATGTCAGCGTCGCTGCGGATGAGATCGTGAAATGTGGTGGCGTTGGATTCATTGGCTGTGTGTGCTGGTAGATCGTTCCACTCTATGATAGTGCGTGGTATGAATGACATCACAAATGCAGATGAACGACACGCGATGCACTTAACTTTGTGCAGATGGTCGAGCCGTGGAAAGAAGGCTGATGGTGATAGGAAAACATTGTGGTGGAGCGATGTATGGTGATACAGTATATGGAAAAGTGCTTAGTCCTTTAGCTCAGTCCTTTAGGGGTTTAGTCCTTTAGCTCAGAGCTTCATTTGTCATTGGCAATTGTGCCAGTATTGCCAGTGACAAGTTGCACTTGTCTGACCTGTTGTTACATTGCTTGCACTGCCAAAGAAAAGGAATAGATTTGGTAAATCCATTGATTGCATTTTGAACTCTACAGAACTGTAGTTATCAATGAGAAAAAATGCTTATTTCAGTCTTTAGCACACATTTTTGGCAGGACAAAAGTCATTTTATGATAGTGCCACACACAAAGAGTGCTGGTGGCGGTGATGCCTCAACAAAAAAAAGCTATTTCTTGAAGTAGTTCAGACAGCAGTTTCGCTGAAAATCTAGAATTTGTGTCTTACAGTTACTCTGACCCCATTTGCGATGTGCATGCACTGGTAAAAAAAAATGATGGCGAAGTGACAGCATGCTTTACTAATGAAGGAAACTTTTTAGAATTAGAATGGCATGAAAAACATTACAACTAAACCTGGCGATGTTGGTATGTTTTTCGGGAGTTAATTTGGCGGTTACAGGGTTAACGTGCAGCTACCTTCACATGATTAGCATCAATTAAATGCTGTGTATCTTGGGGACCTTCATTAACAATATCATGCATGTGAGCCATCACATGCTTGAGTTCAATAAACATACAAAATATGTAGGCACCTTTTATTCAGTTAGCATGTGTATACAAAATCAAAAGCACCATGGCAATGTCAGAAGCAGCTTAGGCATATAAGCACAGCCTATTTTGAACATGATGTGGAGCAGGTTCCTTAGCCCTCATATTTTTGAAAGTCGGCTAGCAAACAGATGTGCATTTGCAAAAACCTGCATGGTATGCAGATGTAACTTTCTAAATTACTGAAGAGAATGCTGATGCTATTCTTTCTAGTAACTGCAATTTTCACCTTGATACACTGCACATATCCTGCTACTGTAGAAAAAATAGTGGCAATCATACTTTATACTGCTTTGTAATTTTACATTTGACAAAATCCCCCCTTCCCCTTTCTCACTGTAATGCAATGGCAAGGGCACGTAGCCATTCCTGGTGTTGGATGCTTTGGCCTGCCCCTAACAAAATGAGCCACCTTACAGATTTTCGTATGGTCCTTCCATGCTTTGAACTCTGTTAAAAGAAAGATTTTCCAAGTTGTCAAAAGTGAGTGTCAAAAAAAGACAGCAAGAAACAGAACTCTTGTAGACTGGAAAATACAAAAAAAAAAAATTCAGGTGTGGCCAACACCAGTGGATTGCACAAGTAAACCGCGTATGTTGACATCAATATTTGGAAGCAGATTTCAGGGGCTAGGCTACACTGCCATGCAGTCAGACATAACTACTGCTGAATGAATGTCAACATATCCAAAATGAGCTAGATAACTTCTTATCAAGTTGTCCTTTGTGTGCCTTTATAGAGGCTCTGACTAGGTTCAGACATGGCAAATAGACTTGTCCCCCGCACTCATCGGTTCTTTACGATGCCCGCCACTGGAAAAGCCTAAAGCTTTTCCTAGTGGTTCATTGACTTGTACGAGAACATCTTCGGTGGAACTCCGCCTGGTTTGGTTTTTGAAACAAAAGTTTAAGAAGCACTATCGTCAACCAAATTATTTATTAGAACCTGACGTTTCGGGACCAACTCGGTCCCTTCCTCAGGGGCGACTAAAGTTCGAGGCCCGCAGCAGCAGGCAGCGGCCTATGCTTCTCCTTTCCCAACACGTGGCGAAGTTCAATTGTGTATGCGGAGGATAGCGTCCCCGGATTCCTGTTCACTGCTGCAGCTCAGCCGGATGAACCGAAAAAAGACGCGACGTCTTTTGAAAGGATTAGTCACCACGTCAAGTATGTACACTTCCTCAAAGGCGATTTTGTGGTTGGCGCGTTCGCAGTGCTTGGCAAGGGGGTTGCTTTTCGAGTTCAATTGTCGGACATCATTTTTGTGCTGCAATATCCGCTGACAGAGATTTTTCGTTTCGCCAATATACGAGGCCGGGCACTCGGAGCATGGGATTTTATAAATAACGCCTGGTTGTTTTTCTCTGGGAATACGGTCTTGTGGTAGCGGCAGAAAACGACCGATTGTTAAGGTAGGTTTGTGCGACACACAGATGTGTTTGCGCAGGATGCGTGCAAGCGCCTCACTGGTGCCCGCCACGTATGGGAGCACAATGCGAGGGCGCTTCGTCGTTTCCGTGCTGACCGACCCTCTTGTCCTGCTAGCTCAACGGCAGGAAGCACATTGAATAAAGGCGCGTGTGTAGCCATCTTTTAGATCGGCGAAGCATAAGCCGCTGCCTGCTACTGCGGGCCTCGAACTTTAGTCACCCCTGAGGAAGGGGCCGAGTTGGTCCCGAAACGATGGGCTCTAATAAATAATTTGGTTGGTGATAGTGTTTCTTAAACTAGTGGTTCATTACACCAATTAACAAGTGAATGGCAGAAGGAGCACAGGTAACTTCTTGAGGAGCCTACATGTGCTCTTTGCAACCATGTGTTCTTATTCCATCATTTACTATCAGCCAAAAAGAAGTCAGTACTCTGTTTGACAGCATTATGTGCATACTGGATTCACCTTCAGAGTTTATTTCGTTGCAACAAGGTGCCAATCACGACAAAGGCACTGGTCATCGAACAACAGAATGCCCAGTGCTCAGTTTAAAGGCAACAAGGAAGCAGAGGTAAACCTGCCAAGTACAATGACCAGGAACAATGTAGAAGCAGTATTGTGTTGTGGCAATTATTCGAGGTAAATCTCTGTGCATCATTGTACAACAAAAAGAGTAAAAGCTGCGTCCAGGTGGTGTAAAGCGTGAAAAAAAGAAAAGCTTTGTGGTATGACTTCCCCCTCAAAGAAGCATCAGCCCAAGGCTCTACATTGAATAGAAAGATAGGCAAAAATAAACATCAAGCAAAATATAAACACAGTGTCCATCAGTTATAATGGGGCTTTAGACACACAACATACAATTTCTGGGCATGCATCACCCCTGGGGTGCTGTCAGTAACATCTGGGGAAAATTCCATAGTCCATTTCATCTAAATGAGTGAACTTGATCTGCGGAAACAACAGCATAAAATTTATAGTTTTCATTAAATCCACGATGGTGATTCAGCATCCAAACTGGAGTCGGTCTCCTGGCTTGTAACTTTCATTGTCATTGTAGGCATTGGTGTCTTGCTGGCTTTTTATGCGCAGCTGGGCGAGTCGTCGGGCTGCTTCTGCATGCTGAAGGTAGGCAGTACACTGAGGCTGTCCTTTTGCGTTACATGTGGCGTCAGCATGACATCGAGTGCTGTATTAAGGCGAAAGCCTTTAAAGGGCCACTGTCCAGGGAAGGCCCTTTTAAGAAAAGGAGCCCAGTGTTTCGATCAGGTACCGGAGATAGTCTGTGCAAAATTCTACAGCGACACGCGCGCCGCAAAGCATCAAAAATACAAATCAAAGCTCCCTCATGCTCTCCTTTGAGAAGCCAGCTTCACCGCTCCCTGCGCTGGCCCGACGGGCCACGATAACGACGTACGTATCGGGAACGACGTCCATTGGTCCGTCTAGCTGACTGACTGGAGAAGGATGGGTGTCTACCGCTCGCAGCGCGCTTTTCCCTCGCCACGGCCAGGCTGAATCCAGCGGCGCACGCTCCCTCGACTGTTTCTTTTTTTTTTTCGCGCTCGCGGAGAGCCACGCCCCACCTCCCGCCAAACGCGGAGGAGGAAGGGGAATTTGTATTGCGGAGGCTAGACGACCTCGGGCAGGAGAGTGAAAAACCTTTGCGAGGGAATGGAAGGAGAGAGGCATGACAGAATCGGGTGATTGCGGTGGCTGTAACTGCGTTATTAGTTACTCTTTTCAAAAACATTTTGCGGCCTTGCGTTCTAGGGGCGAAGTCTCACAGTCACCGGGGAAGAAAATATTTTCGACCGGAGGGTGGACAGTGGGCCTTTAAAGGGAAACTGCACCGGTTGTAAATTTTGACGAGTTTCGAGGAATCGAATTACAGCTTCCAGGTTAAACATGCGAGATATCTTCACGCTAGCATTTAAAACAATGGCGCAAATAGTGATTTAAACCGCTTCGGCTATCAGGCTTCTCTGCACCACACAGCGATGCATGGGGGGCACATGATGACGTCATTGACGGTACCGGTATGTTTCCCGCATAGAATGGCTTGGTTGGAAGAAGCAAAAGCAAGGCTACCAAAATTGAAGGCCCAGAAACATTGTTTGGTAGCATCAGAAAAGGCACCGCAGGATGTGTGCGAAGGTAACGAAAAGAAGAAATATTACCATCCGTGACGTCATCATCGAGCTTCTACGCAGTCCTTCAGTGCTGTGAGGAGAAGCTCAAATTTTAATCATTGATTACTTCATCAGTTTTAATGATAGCACAAAAACACTTTGCAAGCATTACCGACAGCTTATGGAGATTCAAATTCTTGAATATCGCAGAATTCTCGAAAAGTGATGCAGCTGCGCTTTAATGGCTCATACTGTCGGCGTTCGTTCGGTCACACTATAGCTTTCAGTCATATGACATCACCTGAAACCGAAACTAATGCCATCAGAAAGATGAAAATCCTGTATCCACCGGGAATTGAACCTGCATCCCTCGCATCGCCAGCTGAGTACTCTAACCAACTGCACCATGCCCGGTATCGTGAACTGCACATAAATCTTGTCTGCAGTGATTTGGTTTGGTTTGCGGGGTTTAACGTCCCAAAGCGACTCAGCCTATGATAGATGCCATAGTGGAGGACTCCGGAAATTTCGACCACCTGGGGTTCTTTAACGTGCATTGACATTGCATGGAACACAGGCGCCTTGCTTTCGTCTCCATCGAAAAGCGGCCGTCGAGGCCAGGATTTGATCCCGCATTTTTGGGAACAGTAGTCGAGCACCGTAATCACTGCGCCACCCCGGCGGGGCCTTGTCTATCGTGAGGATGACAGTTAAAACACACATCATAATTCTCCTTGTCTGCATGATGCTGATGTGGCCACTCCCTTTTGTAGCGAGGGATCACAGAGTTCTGGATTAGGCCAATAGATAAAGGAGTAGAAAAAGAACAAAAACAATACCAACTGCTGTACATTGGTCAGAAGTCCAGAAAAAAGAAAAGAGGAAGAAAAAGAAGGGGGGAGTCCTTCAACAATCCTCTTTTACGCCACCAGTCAAGGCGGTGCTTTGTCACCTCTACTGCCCTACCCAGGGTGTGCTCTTTGGGTGATGACATTGACCGCAGACCAAGTGCTGTCGAAAGTCTCCAACAGTGCTGATGTCGCAGCTGTAGGGGGGGGGGGGGGGAGGACCGCAGTTTTGGGCACTCGATCACAACGTGCTGTATGGTTTCATCGGCTGCGTCACACATTGGCGCTTAGTATCCAAGCCTTGGGAGTACTTGGCTTTGGTTGTTCTTGTCAGCAGAAAACCACTCCGTGCCTCGCAGAGTAACCCGCTGCCGTCCGCTGTCTCATGTGTTGTCATATATGTTCTCATTAGCGATGGCATTAATTTGTGCTGGAGTACACCACCAGGGATGACTTTGCCCATGCTTCACTGTGCCATCTCTTCATTTCTGCTTCCCAAACCTGGTTGCGGATCTGCTGTCTCCACGCGAGCTGGAATATCTTTAACAGGCCGGCTTTTGGAATTTCGTACTTCTCTGCCAACCTTCACATTCAAAGCATCCATCTGGTGTTGGAGCACTTGAGTACGATGTACTTGTATACCTCTCTGGACCATCTATGGCAGAGTGCTCAGCCGGCGCTGCAAGGCAAGCTTGGCGGTGGTCTCACATGCTACGATAGTAGTGCTGACAATGACGCTGCAATTAGTGATCATGACAATGACGGCATTATCAATGATAATGATGCATTTAGTTGATAATGATAATGAGAGCAAACGTGATGCACCGTGTGCACCAGCAACGCTCAGCCTTTCACACTTCTGCAGCGTAGATTCCACAGTGCTTTTTGGGCTCCCTGCCATACACAAGGCAGAATGGAGTTGACCTGCTTCTCCGCTCCTAACCGGCAGCAACAGCGTGGCGGGCTACTGTGCTGACATTAAAGCGAGAAACTAGTTACATCGGCTTAACTTTCAGGCTGACTGACTGTTAATGCATACAAGGTGGACAATGCCACGGACGAGAAGTGGGTTTTTTACACGACGGATATTATGATGTGCTTCTCGCTTTCTGCAATGATAATTAGTCTGGAAAAGCCTTTGGCCCTTTGCTTCGGCGTTGCGAGTCAGGTAGTCAGTTGCTACTATTATCCATTTGTTGCTAGATGTCGATGTCGGGAAATGACCTAGTAAGTCCATGCCGATCTGTTGGAATGGTCTCGCAAGTGATTGGTTTGGTTGTATATCCTGCAGGTCTTAGCAGTGTTCGGTGGCGTTAGCAGTCGCAGCAACTCCTGACATAGTGCGTGACATTAGCAGATAGACGAGGCCAATATTGGCCAATATTATTTAACCTGAATGCGACTGAGAGTAAAATAAAGTTTAGGCACCCAGCCCGTGGGCTTATCGTGAATGAGGAGCCTGTAGGATTTCATCGAAAAGGCCCACAGGGACAAGTAAGTAGGTGGTCCTGTTGGATGTGAATGCCATTATAAAGCGCAAAGGAGGCTAGTCCACGTTTGAACACTCCGAGCAGCAAGGATGACTTTTCTTCAAGGTAGTCGAAGTCTGAGTGCTGAAGTTGCGTGAAGTAGGCCCCAAAATAGCATAGTTATTGTCTTTTCCAGCTTTTTTGGACAGGGGCTCGTGAAAAGCAGTACCATGTGTGGGTGGCCAAAATAGGTTTCTAGAGCAGCTCTTGGAGCAAGCAAATATGCTTTTTGGAGCAGCTATATGGAGCAGAAAGCAGAACAGATGTCTGAAACAGCTATGGAGCAGAAATGTTAATGTTTTATAGCAGAAATATTGGCTTTTTGAAGAAACTTCAGAGCATGTGGTCAATGTAAATCTCCAATAAGTCGTAAAGGCCTTTCTACCCTTCTTGGCAGCAGAAATTGTGCTGCTTACAAACAGGCCCACTGTGTTCTGAAGATGTTTTACGGCAGACTGACTGTAAGCAGCATGTGACCAGCGTGCAGTTTAAAGGCCCATTCACGATTGAGGATTGCAAAGGGTGTGCGATCAGGGAGCCGCTCAGCTTGACCGATGTTCACACTTGCAAAGGCAACCCGTGGGTCGCTTTCCCAAATTGTAGCCATGTAGCCATTAAAAAGAGTAAAAGCATGCTTTTCCTTTTTTTTTTTTTTTTCTTTATTGAAAGCATGCTTTTCCTATCGGTTCGTGTCACTGGAGACATTCCTGGAACAAAGCTAGAAAATGTAAGGTTGAAACATTTTGCAAATATTTACTGCTATAAAGATATACCATTTAATTTATTGCTTCAGCGGAGCTGCATCCAGGTTATATGTGAAGGATTTTGTATAAGTGTTATTGAAAGGTGCAGCCATGAAGTGTCATGGAATCGCAAGTACAATGTGCAGACATGTTAGTCTCCAGGAATGAAAATAAGTGATGTCAAGGGGCTCCTTGTTTCACAGCTGGGATGATTGGCTCAGGTAGAGGACAAAGCCTCATCTATTGCTTTCAAAAGCTTTAGTGAAGTAAAATGGGGAACAGATAGCATACTTTGTCAGCAAAATGCTCATCAGTGCTGTACTATTATCGAGAATATGTTAAGGTTTTGCTTTTTTACACAGGCTGCATTTCCTGGGGCATTTTACCTGCAGGTGTAACATGTCATCTGTATAACACATGTACTTCACTGCATTTGTGCGCAGCTCAGAAAACATTCCATCAGTGTGAACAAACTTATTATTGCAGCCATGTCTGCATTTGTGAAGGCACATTCTCATGTTTTCTTTCAAAAAGAATTTTCCAGAGGTACACCCTTTGTCAAAAATGCACAGGCCATTTCGCAACTACAATCACCAGCTTTGAAAGGATGCTTTTGGGGGCTTTTAGGCTGCTGCTGGCTCCGTGAGGCTTCAGGTCGCAACGACGACAGTCCTTTTCACTGCTGAACCTTCGTAGGGGCCAACTTCCCATTTTTCTAACCACGGGTGTGGTTAGAAAATAGTACAGCTTCCAATGCTTCTTGTGGCAGAGTTAAGAAATGGTAGGGGAATTTTAAAATGGTCTGTAGTTCTTTTTCACAAGAGCTGTACGTCACCTCCCAGAAGATTTTGCCACATGCTAGAGAAGGTAGCTAGAAACCATAGATTACTACAGTGTGTACTTTTCTTAAGCAGAAGCAGTCTAGAAGTGCTTTGATGGGGAAGGTTCGTGTGCCTTCAGTAAGAGCAGTGAGCCATGGGGCGTAGCACACGGGTGTGAGTATTGCACTGTTCTAGGGAGCATATTGAGGAATTAGAAACAACTGGTGAAACTTTCACCACAAACATTTCAGTAAATTTAGATATGCTGGAAATAACTACAACCAGAGAAAGAACCAGATTCAAAAAAGTGTTCACTAAATTGTGGTCTGTAGGGGTGCTAGCCATATGCTTGTTTTGTAGAAATAAATAGTATTCTTGTTGTGGTGTCAGGGAAACTATCAACTGGACTGGAATTCCAATTGCATTGTTCTTACAGTCCACACTGTTAGGGGTTCATTTTGTACTTCCAGGCTTGCTTTCAAAAACAAGTTGTCAGTACCACCCTGTGTTGTCCTTGCCCGCATCCTGTTGTTTCTGCGGTTTTATTTTTACAAAGAAGAGTGAAGCCTGAAACTGGTTACTGTGTGCTGATATAGTACTCATAAGTTTTGCAATGATTTATAGGTCGACAAGGTTTATTGCGAGCATGTGTGTATTCAGTTTTGTGTTTTTGTTTAATTGTGCCTTAATGCTGCCACTTAGCAAAACTGTTTTCCTGTGTTAAAATTTTTGGGGAGCTTTTCATACACTTAATTTGCATTTTCATGCTTGTTCAGTTGCTACAGCTTCATAAATATTGATCTGTGGCTGCTAATACCTACTTATTGCCAGAGAGTCTTTAGTGTGCTGAGAAGTACCACTTATAAGATCACTTAAGCTGAGCATCGAAATTTTTTGTGCCGTTGTTCTGATTGGTTATGCTTTTTCGTGACATAATTAATGCGAATGACGTCATTAGCCATTGTCATGGCAACCTACACCCAGTGGTTGCCATAGCAACTGTCAGGATCTTAGCACCACCCATTTTAAGTTCACAGCCTCAAAAAATCATGAGCGTGCATCTGACAGGTGGTAGTTGGCATGTAGCATCGCTAGGCAAAGATCCAGTCAACTGGTTATGTGACATCATGAGACCAAACGGCATGATCAAGTTGGAATGACTTTAGATATGGAAGGGCGAGATGAGAATTGAACACCACTAAACTTTGATTGTGTGCCGTTGATCTGATTGGATAAGCTGTTTCATTACGTCAACCACATGGCCATGTGCAGGTATTTCAAACAAAAACCCGTATAGCTTAGCCTATGACTGACCATGACCTGACCTTTGATCTTAACTTGGCTTTTGATTTCACCTTTGACCTTGAACATGAGCCAAACCAGTGCTTCGTGGCACACTGCCATTTGAATAACCAGGTTGTGCCTCTCCTAAATGTTTTCAGCATAATCAGATTAACGATAGAAAGATAGTATTTCAGCAGACCGTGCTGCAGTCCCTTGTGCGTCTAAACATGCGATGGGAATGCTTATGAGGGAGTGTACGATGGGAGGCAAGTTGGTACCACATGGCTTTAAAACATTAAAAATTGCTGAGGTTTAATTCCTCTAAACCTAGTTACAGAATGAAAGCTTTGTTACTCTTGAGTGCAACTAGCTTTTTATCTTCTCTTCAATGCCACAGCTTGCTGAGCCACATCTGCCGGGTGATCTGAAGCAGCCTGCCGCCTATGCGATAAAGCAACCGCTGACGGAGGTGCTGCAGGGCTCTCCTACCTAGCGAAACTGATTGCGAACAGCACTAGTATGTCTCCTTATTTCAGCAACCAGCAAGTCACGTGGTTGGTCACATGGCCCCAGGTGGCGAGGTCACAGACTGCGGCAGCTGTGGTGAGTCATGTGGTATGACATCACAACACACCTCCGGCTAACCCTCACTTGAAGGTCAAAGTATCTCCTTTGGTGACCTTGGTGAAACGGCTTAGTGGAGCTTTTCGCTCCAAAGCTAGGCAGAGGACAAGATGCAAAGGACTGCACTCCTCTTGGCTGCTTCTCTGGCCTTTTAAAATTAGCTTATGCATGGCTGCACAATGCCTTTGGTCCCTTTCAGACATCACAAATGAACTCTTTTTGTTTTGGCTGTCTTAACACTGTTGTAGCCTTAGAGTGTGCCTAGCATAACATGGCTACAATTTGGCAAAACTTATATAGTGTCGATTTTTGGCTCTTTGGCCCCTAAGGTGTAATCTTAAATTCCAGTTATTGGTGCTGATATTTGCTTTTCCAGTGCCTAAAAATCTTGCTTCTAGTCATTACCACTTCATATGAGTACTGTTGGCTGGAAAAATACATGGCTCATGACAGCGAATTTAAAAATTTATTTCTTGGAATCTGGAAGAGCAGTGATGGTTGATACTATCAGTAGATGAGACGTGGTAGGCTATGCTTGTTACACTTGTCAGTCTCTGGTTCCATACATACCAGGAGCACTCCACATGGTGCCGGTGCTTTTAGCAGCTATGATTACTTTCCTTTTAAATATGCTGAGCATTGCTTTCATGATCCCGGTCATGTTCCCGATGTCACGCAAGGTGCACTCGTCCTGCTTGTTTCCAGTCACATGCGTCACGAGGTCGGCATGGCAAAATCGCATCTAAACCGAAGCTATCGAAACAGTCAACTTACGCCAACGATAGGCAGCGCCTCCTCTCGCTGGAAGCTTCATGATGATAACAGTGAATAATAATGAAAGTGGAACTGTGAATTTAGGCCGAAAATTGTTCTGATCTGCCTATAATGCAAAGCGGAAATCTGACATACAGAAGTTGGGGGTTGAAAAAACCTCTCATTATATGTGCATTTTTTTGTCATTTGTTGCCCTTAATGTAACGTGAAGGGAATGCATTGAAATATTCTGAAAAGTGGCTTTCACAACTTCATGTTGATTAGTTTTAAGCATACAGTGTGTTTGCTATGCAGTAAAGCTACGAAGGATTCCTATCTATATGAGGAATGTTCTGCCTGTGCCTTGATTGCAGTCAATTTTAGTTGTAGCTCAGTTGGCCAAAGTGTTCAGACCAATCATTTATTCCAGAGATGGATATATTTGGCAAAAACACAGTGATATTATTGAGGGGTTGTTTTTTAGCTTGAGGCTGCAGCAGAGTTCACCATCAATATTTGAGCTCATAGAGAAACAGGAAATTTGTTCTGATAGGGCCAGAGTGTCGGTGTGAATAAAACAGAAGTTCATGTTAACGAGTTCACCATATTATTTATACTACAGTAGAACCCCTTTATAGTAAAGTCACTGAGATCAGCAAAAATCTTTACTATATCAGGCTCTTTACTATATCAGTTGTTGGCGATGATATGGCCTGAAGATGCTTTCTGCCAGTTAAATGGCCACTTACTGAACACGTCTTGTTGCTTAATGAAAAAAAAACACTCTGAAATAGCTTTCATCTCTCTGTTATCATCTCTTCATGCAATTTTTTTCAGTTACAAAAATTTTTTACATTTAGTGGAAGTACTTCTTAATTAAGTATGAGGACATGGCTACAAATACAACCAAGTTTGATTTCATGTGAAAATCAAAGCCTTGTATGAACATGGTGTCACTTTTTGTTGTTTCTGTCTTTTAAAAGGCCATAAATGAAAATGTGCGTGGCAGTCAAGTGCTGCAAGATCGCACACACTGCACCTCCACTTCTTGCCTCTGCTGCCTCACTGCATGTGCTGCACAATGTTGGGAACGTTTGCCCGTGTCTTTCCCTTCATTATTTCTTGGTGCACTTTTTACTCTTCCTTATTTTCTGAACGAACCGCGCCGCCTCTTTTCTATGTTCGTAGACAGCTTTACTTTTTTTTTTTCCCTACGCGCTGCGTGCTTTCCCTCACGGCTCCAAGGCCTTCGTGAAGTAGGCTTCTTCTGAATGCTGCTAAGCCTGGTGGTAAAGCCACTTAAAAGGACACTCGGTGTATTTTTGTTTTGAAATACAAAAAATTCTGTTCCTCGCGATTCTAGGTAGTACACGGGTGGCGATTCATATAATGGGAGTCATCGCCGCGGTCAGACGCACTTTAACAGATTTTTACCAAAAATATTTTTAATATAAAGGGGGGAAAATGTACAGTTCTCTATGGAAGATGAACTGGAACTTCAGTTTCACTTTATTATATTCTGTTAGTCTGGGACATGAAAGCTTGCTTAGTACTATGAATCCTTTTGCACCTAACTTTATCAGTTGGGGATGCACTTGGAACTTAGATGCAAAATTCGGTTTTGATAATAGGCAATGTCTTCTAATGGAATAGTTTGGCATAATGGCGGTGATGCTGCATGGTGAAAAAGGGAGCGCATATTATGACTGCTGGTCGGTGCTCATTGGCAAATTGGGCCTCATTTTGTGGGTTCACTGCATGAAGAATAGCTTAGGCTTTGTCCTTATAGATTTTCTTGGTTAATGATCGACACCTGAAATGTTTATTATTGTGAATAGCTCGGTGATTTCTTGTTTTGCCATGACTTCCTGATTGAAGGATTTGTGTCACATTGTCTCTGTATGAGATGCATGTATTTTGGCCTTTTGTGCTGGCGGATTCATTTTTTGGGGGGGAGATAATACATGCAAAAAGTCGCATATTTTGTTGGCTAAGGAGTTCAGAAAATTGGTTTGGCTTGTAGGGTTTAAAGTCCCAAAGCAACTCAGGTTATGAGAGACGTCAGAAAAATATGGTGACAGCTGCTGTTCGAGCTTGAAATTGATGAGAAAATTGCTCTAAAATCACCTCGTTACCAAGCAGAAGGAACCATGCGAATGCATTGCAGTGGCTGTTTGGGCTATTTGGGTTATGACTCCAGTGGAAAGTACTGCATTTTATGCAGGGATCAATAAAGTGGCACCATGCTACTGCGACTAGCATTCCTTTTCTGTTTATTTTGGCAGTTGCCCAGATGATGAGCTGTAGGAACATGCAATCTTCGTGGATTCAGTCACCAGCAGCAACCTGCCGACCTCTTGCAAGAGGTGTGGCTATCATCCTCGTCTTTACCATACATTTATTGTATCGGAACTGATTAAGGGTAGCAACTCAGGCTAATTGGTCTGGACAGTGCAGTACAATACGCTAATGCAATGCAAACAACACACTGTACTGCATGCTGCCTTCTTCCTGTACTTTTATGTTGTTTGCCTTGCTCTGAATACATCTTTGCAATACACATCACAAAACACAGGAAGAAGACAGTACGCAGTACAGTGTGTTGTTTGTGTTGCATTAGTGTTGTAATGAGCATTATAGTATCGCAGTGCTGGCAGACGAGGACAAAAGGACAAGAGACACACACACAACTGCGCTGTCTCTTGTGTGTGTCTCGTCCTTTTGTCCTCGTCTAACAGTGCTATGATACCACAATGTTTGACAACTACCAACTAGCCCAACAACATACCCTTCATATTATAATGAATTCTATTGGAAACATAAAGAGACCAGTATTACAAGGATGTATTCAGAGCTTTCACCAACTGAAAGCGCTTCAATTATGTGTCATGCAAATGAAGGTTTTAAAATCTTGCCGCAGGTTTATGAGAGGTGGCCAAATTTTTGGTAGCTGTATTTAGTTACTTGACCACATGGAAGATTTTCTGCTCCTTTTCCTTCTCTTGCCTTAATTATGCTTTGAAAGTTACAGACTAGGCAGCCTTCACAAGCTCTGAATGAGGCAAGAATGAAACCTCTGCCATGCACAGCATGGTTCTGCAGGATATTTATCATATTATTTGTGGTATGATACAGTGTCCTGAAATGTACTAAGGAACATGGGCAAGAGTAACAGCAGTTAATGTACTTTCCAGCTAGAATTTAGGTGTCTGAGCAATTTATTTATTTTTTTTTTTATATAACTCATGCTAGTTGTGCATGTCTGTACTTTAATAAACTTGCTACATGCTGATTTCTCCAAGTTATGTCAGCACTGTCAAATTAACAAATTTTTTTCAATATGTGAGCATAAGCTTATGCTAGGAAGCAGCTTTGATTTTTTTCTTTCGTCCTGGAAAAATTGCGATTAATGCAGTAAATTTCCTCAAGCTTGAAGTTCAATGGCGATGTCATACAGTGCTAGAATTGAAGCACGAAAAAACAAAATAAGCACATAGTTATCAAAAACACTGCATGGATGCAGGTTGTGATGACCGTTGAAAAGTACCTTTCTTTGCAGCAAGTACATTTGATAGCTGCTTTTTTTTGGAATGCAGAATGTTTGCTTGCTCTTCTAAATAGTGAGGGATGTTCCAGGGACGTGAGTAAAAGCTTCTGTGGATTGGCAAGAGTAACTGCTAACTATGATTGAAACCACATGCAATCAGTGAGCCAATTTAAAGGTTAAAGAAGTTGAAGTTGAACCTGGGAAGTGGGAACACTAACAGATGCTAAACACAGAAAATTATGCATTGTACAAGGGAGTGTTTTATATATCATCAAAAGAATTGCATTGCAGAAAAATGCACTGTGTAGCACGTAGGAAACCTGTGGCCAGACTTTTCATGGTTTTTAGACTATTGTGTCTACTCTAGTGTAAATGCCATATGCCTCAGCATGCTTATGAGATGGGCAGCTCTGTCCTGTTCTCATCTGCAGTACACTGAGGTTATGCTTTGAGCTTAAGAATTAAATACTGTGTTTGCATGATTGTAAGTCTACGTGACTTCTTAATTGAAAATCGAAAAAAAGGCGGGGGGGGGGGGGGGGGGGGGTAAACTTTACCACTGCTATTAAAGGAGACAAGACAAGCAAAATATTAGACACTATGGCATGGTTACAATTTTGTTTGCCCAATGGCTATCCCCCTAGCATGCAATCGTAGACTTACAATTGTGCTAATACAATACTAGTACTTCTGCACCTCTGTAATATGTAAGGTTCTGAAAGAGTTCATTGTCACGTTGTTAACTTGGCTCTAGCTTGTCGTAGCATGTTAGTATATAAGTTAGTGAGCAGTAGACAATGCCTAAGCAAATCATTTTAGCCTGAGCTGACTGAAAACCTTAAGTTTGATGCTGTTTGGCCTTGTTCTTGTACCAGAAAATCATCGGTCAAGAAGTAGACGAGGCAGTGTGCACGTGCTTGTCTGATTCAATTTCTGAGAACTCTCAGGAGACTGTCAGTCTAATAAGCAGCAGGTTTTCACTATAAAGCCAGCGTTGACAATAACATTCCAGTTGATTTCACGCGGGATGAAGTCGCTGTGTGCTATCTCTAACTGCACATATATATGTATTGGCTGACAGCACAAGTAACCTTTTCTCCGACTTCTTAATATGCATGTTCCAGCTGCCTGAATGGACGCATTGGGATCCCTGGATGCTGTTCAAATAATGTGAGCAAGGGCCTTCATTAAAAGGGCGCTGTGACGTTCTCCAGACCACTAGTTCCAACCGTTCTTTAGACTCTTTACACCTTCCCGATGCCCCAAAGCCCAATCATAACGACGAAATCGTAGCGCCTAATATTTTAATCTGCCTAAATAGTCAGCTTTTTGGCATTGATGTGAGCGACACACGATAGCGAAGTTCGTGAATGGATATGACGTTTCCTTCTCACTTGAGCGCTGATTGGTTGAGCCAGCACTTTAGATTTTACATTCGAGTGTTCTTCAAGTTTCTATGCAGAAAACAAATAAAATGTGTTTTAATTCCATGTGTGTTCTTGAAGTGCTTGTAAAGATAGGGACTGTAAACTCGGGTAAATGCGGCGTTGTGAACAAGTGCGGTGGAGAGTCTGCTTGCTGTAATGATGGTGATGGTGGCTTTGCCCTTCTTAGTGAGGCGCTGCTGCCTTCTTGCGCAGCGGAGTCAAAAATAAATAAATTAAAAAAAACTTCGCCAATTCACTGTCCAGGCTATATGGTCACAAGTACAAAGGTCACTCCCGCAGACTCTTCATATCCAAAGGCAGGTGACAATGTTCGGATCCCGGAGGTTGGCAGAATCGTTGGACAATCTAAAATCACGTGGCTGATCGTTTCTGTCGACGCTCCACAGATGGCACTAGTTATGTCGATATCGCTCGTGAAGCGCACTCACCACAACCAAGCCCCCGCAGCGGGATTCCGCCAGCAGTCTACTGCCCAGGGAGTTGTCATATAGTCGTTCCTTGCAAATGGCCTCCTTGCTGGCCCTGTATAGGTACACGGTAGGCTTTGCCTTAGCTCCTGTACGTCATTCTTCCGTCGCCGCCTTTCGCACAAGTAGTGCTCGAGTGAGCTGTGGCAGTAGCAGCGATGGGTGCCGGCGGAACACCATTACGGTGACGCATATTGGCTGACCATCAGGTCCACCTTGTTGACACCCCCACAAAGATGGTGTGGAGCAGCGTCTGGTGGGCTAGGCTAGCTTTGGACCGATGGAGAAGCTGGTCCTCATAGCACAGCTTCTTCGCAGCATCATTATCATGGTAATGATGCTGCCAAAAAGTGCGGCTACAGGTTGAGTTGGACAGGCAACCATGGTGGATAGCTTTCACTATGTCAGCAGAAAGCTGCGTTTCTCATAGGTTCCGCTCAAGTCGAGCGCTGGGCGAGCGAAATGAGAGAGGGGCTCCCTCTAACGCCGGCTCAGATGCGCTGTTCGTTTTTTCTTGTATTTAGAATTTTATAAACCCAATAACTCTCGTCTTCGTGCACCGATTGTAGCTCTTTTTGAACTGATGTGGGCACGGTGTAAAGAACCTAGAGGTTGGCTGGAATTAGCGACCTGATGAATGTTACTGTGCCCCTTTAAGCATGGTGAAAGGGCACTGAAGATGGACTGTTACAGCCTGTGCGTTGCTGGATGCAGCTGATACTGCCTCAGGTGGGCCTTGATTCAACTTACTACAGAAAACGTGACTTCAATTACAAAGTTAAAGCTCATGCTGCAGTCACATTTCTGGTTCCTTCAAGTCTATGTGAAAGTGTTTTTTGTGGAATATAGTGTCTTAGTATTTATTCTCGTTTTTTTTTATGTGGACTTCAGTGTGAATGATAAAATGTTGGGAATGTAGGTAGTTTAATCATATGACATCACTTGAAAATTGGAATTTGCTAATGAACAAAGTTTTGCTGATGCCTTGACATGCTTGTTGCCCCCATATACATTCAGGCAACCTAGGAAGTCGAGGGCAGCAGCTTTGGCATGGTGCATTTGTGCATTTTTTGGGGAAGTCACTATACTGGTATCTTTCTAAAGAAATAATTATAGTTAGTAGCAAAAATGCTTCTTGTTTAATAACAGTCGGCATCCATTTTGAGGGGCATTCTCTTGTTTCAGTACCAAGCCATACGGGAATGAAAGTGGATGAGTGGCGGGCACCAAACTTTTATCACACTGTATTTCAAATGCCGGAGCAGTCACAGCAGCAGGCACAGCAGGCACCGTAGAAAAATATGCAATTCTGATAGGCACTAGAAATTATTTATTAATCAATGAAGCTTTTGCACTGACTTGAATTGAAGAACTTTGAACTGCTATAATGTCGCTAATGTTTGTTATATAAACAAAGTGCTTCTTACATTGTATTCATTATGCTTTCTAGTACCTAGTGAAATGGTCCATATGAATATTTTTAGTGCGATTATTTTTCCAAATTTCCTGCAAATTATGAATAATTAATTTCATTTGTTTTTTAACTAATTGGCCAATTGGAAAAATAGTTACATATTTGAAATCAGTGCAAGAAACTGAATCAGAATACTAGGTTTTATCAAATTTGGTCAAAAATTGAAAAAAAAAATAGATAAATATTAAAGGGACCGGAAGAAACGTTGAAACTAATTGGATGTTCAAATCATTGAACGGTCCTGAAAAAACTGCCGAAAACTGTTTGCAGTCCTGTAATTTAAAGGGACAGAACACTATAATTTAGGTCTTGATCTTTTTTTGCCGCAGTGGAAAGATTGATGTCTAAAATGTTCGATTCCATAACGGTTTTGTTAGAAACGCTGCAGAAAATTTTTACCGGGAATTTTTCGATCAATGCGTGTGCCCGTTTTTATGTAGTTCGATGCTGGAAACCATGAGCAGCGACCGTAATGACGACTGGTGGTCGACAAAAAAGACCGGAAACAAACATAACTTCCACTCGCTAGACAGTAATCAGACATTTTTTGCATAGAGTAACGTCCTTTTCAGTTTCACACTCAATGCTGCTACGACACAATAACGCACGATTGTTGACGAAAGTTTTAGTGGGCACTGTCATTGCTTCATTCACGAAATTGCAAACACTGTGGTGCCATCTAGTGGCAAAACCTGAAAGCATACCTCTCGCGGTGCGAAAGCAGGGGTGGTTTTTATTTAAGGACGCACTGGAGAGAGCGCAAAATATAATAAATTTTGGCAAGCACTCCTAGAAGAAAAGGGAACAATGTGCAGTTACGAAAATCAGCGATATTTTGCTGACATGTAGTCACGTGGGGGGCTACACTGAAAGTACTAGCGTTTCTCCGCTAGATAGCGCCTCGGTCGTTTTTATGCTATTTTCAATGGCAAATTAAAATTGTAAAGCCTCTTTTCTTTGATATTGTAGTGCTCGATCTGTACTGTACGAGGCAAGATCTTTTCATCTCCACCATAATCTCGTGACATATTTTGGCCGGTGTTCTGTCCCTTTAATCTAACAGACACTTGTATGATGATTGTCTGCATCTGAGGTGGAAACAAAAAACGACAGTTTTTCTCAGTTTTTTCAAGTGCTCTACTTTGCACATACTGTCAAAAAGGGCTGTAAAATCGTAAAGGCCTCCGTTGCCCTTTTCGCTGTGCGACGCAGTCTCAGTGGTGCCTCCACAAAACCATCCCATCGCAGCTGCACATGTCCAACATGCAGTTTCAAGTAATTTCAGTGTACCGGAAGCAGCATGTGAATGCATGTGAGGGATATATGCATAAGTGTTAGAACAGAATTAGACCATTCTGAAATAAAAATTAAAGAGCAGTGATGCACCAAACAAAGTCCGAAATGCTGCGAGAGGCCCCCAGTGCATGCTCCCGATCACAACCGCGGGAGGGCGTGAAGCTAAAGCGAAACCGAAACTATGTAACTGTGCTATGTTTCTGTAATAGGGAACTTCTTATTATCGTCATGCCTTCCGTAGTGCATCTGAAGTGAACGGTAACCATCGTTCTATGCAGCTGAGGCTCAGGGAGTCTATTTTGGAGATTTCTGGCAAAATGCAACATATCTCAACACAGTCCCTCATTCAAATTAACTGGAGCAAGCCCATCCATTGTTCAAATGAACGGAAGCTGCCATAGAGGTGCTGTCGACATTCTTTAACAAAATTTGTGTAACAGGGAAAATACTGGCAGCATGGAAAGAAGCCATAACAGTACCTTTACTGAAACCCAGAAAAGCACCAACAAGTCCTAGCAGTTCAGAGCAATATCTCTTACCAGCCGTGTCACAAAATTATTAGAAAGCATTGTAAATATCAGACTAACCTTTGTTCTTGAAACCTGTCAACTTCTGGATAGATGTCAGTGTGGATTTAAAAAAGCCTGCTCAATGAGTGATCATCTTGTCCACTTAGCAAACACAGTCAGGGAGGCATTCACAGGCAGCATTACATCAGGGTGTTCTTCGACCTGGAGAAGGCTTAAAATATCACGTAGAAGTTTGGTGTCCTCTGCGACTTAGCAGACCTAGGTATCCATGGCAGGATGCTGAACTGTTTGAGCAACTTCCTAGCTGACCACACATTCAGGGTCCGTCTAGGCACAACTTACTCCATGACATTCACCCAAGAGAATGGCGTACCTCAGGGATGCATTTTAAGCACAATACTTTTTATAGTAAAAATGAATTCTGTAACGAAAGCAGACTGGATGAGTACGGGGGATTGTTGAGCTTCTCGTTTGGGCGCTGCTCATTGCACTTCATAATGTGGCTTCTGCCGTACCGTACCCCTGCAGACAAAAGTAAGCGAAGCGCGCTTTTTTCTATTATTTTTCATGCGTTGCATAATTGAAATTGGCAGTCGTAGTATGTGCGATCCAGTACTAGACGCCAGTGCCTTTTCACTAGGACAAATATTTTCTTATCTCCAATGTAGAAGGTGTGATTTTAATTTGAACTTAAAAGCGTGCTCCGTTTACTTATGTCTGCACCTGTAGATATAAAGTTCTGTTTTTTTTGCATTTATCAGTTTCACAACCAGATGAGAACATTTTGTGAAGGGCACCTTTTAGAACTGGGCGTAATTGGGGCCTTTGCAGGATGGACGACAACTTAAAGTCAACAAAGGGCGAACGTAAGTGACATCCCGATATGCATATTGCGAGCATCTAGATGACAAACCGAGAAAGTTAGCAACCTATCCGAATATGCAGTATTTCGTCGGAATTGCTGAGTCGCATAATGCCTTAACCGGCATGCCTTCAGACTTCTTTCTGCATTAAACTATCGCAACTCACCTAGTGACCGTTCAACAATTTTTCAATGCGTCAGTAAGGGAGCTTTGATTAAAAAAAGCTCCACAATTAGAGAATTAATTCATTCGTTGTTTGCTTCAAATAAAAGACGTATTGCGTCAGAGAAAGCGCTTTTCTGTTTTTAAGTTGGATGATTTAGTCTGCTGGCTGAAGTACAGCTGAAAATATTCATGCAATATTTGTGCTATTCAATAGTCACAACTTGCCCCTCCAGAGTCATTTTCACAAATAGGCCTCAGTCAACAAGGCCATTGATAATGCGGTTTGAGGAGATATGTTGCAAACTCCATATTCTGGACACATTACCGGATATCGCTCAAAACAACAGCCCTCTACCGCCATGATACAATCTTCCCACAATCTGTAATCTCACTCTCACACAGTTTCTAAAGACTAAAACCGCACAGGAGCACATTATTCAGGAATTCCTTAAACTTCAGGAAGAATACAGAAGCTTCACAGAGTTCTATACCGATGGATCGAAAACAGCTGTGTACACGGAAAGTGCAGTCATGTGAGGAGATTCCGAGGAAATAATAAGACTTCCACACTGCGCATCTATTTTCACTGCTGAATCCCACATCATTTCTGTTGCCGTAGAGAAAATAATAAAAGAGAATTTTACAAACAGCATGATTTACACAGACTCCCTAGCCGTTCTCACAGCTCTAAATCCAAGAAATGCAGCCGCTCCTTTACTCAGAGACATAATACACAGTATAACAACAGTCATTGCTCGAGGATATAACAAAATTTTGTTCGGTCCCGAGTCACATGGGCATTAAAGGCAACGAGAGAGCAGACACATGTGCTGCTAAAGCCCGTGACAAGCCAATGAAGAGTATAAACATACCCTACAAAGACTGTATGAAACTTGTACATCACAAACTAAAAGAAAAATGGCAGTCTTCCTGGAATAGTAAAGTGGATAACAAACTACACTTAGTAAAGCCCATTTTAGGAGAATGGATGTCGTGCCGGCATCAGGAACGTTTCATAGAAGTAATACTATGCCACCTCCGCATTGGACACACACACCTGACACACAATCTTCTGCTGACAAAAAGAGACAATCCTCAATGCAAATAATGTGGAGAACAACTAACTATTAACCACGTCTTATTATCGTGCACAGGTCTCGAAACACTAAGAAAAAAATATTTTACCCCATTTTACAAACAACACATTCCTTTTCACCCAAAACTGATTTTAGGTGAAGATGGACTTGTAGATTTGTCTTGTGTTTTCAGTTTTCTAAAAGAAGCAAATGTCTTATGCAAACTGTAGAATAAATCAAGTGTGCATCAGTAAACAAATTATAACCTCAAGCTTTTCACATCATTGCATTAGCAGCTTATGCGCCATAAAAACCAACACAACCCGTTTCGTAAAAGGAGACTTTCTAAATAAACTCTAGTTCGAACACACGCGTTTTTCCCCCTTTTTTTCACACACAAAAAATAACCTTGCTCTTGGCGCATGATAGCCTTAGTTGCTTATGCGCCAAAAAAAAAACCAACAGAACACAACAATTATTTTATAAAAACACATCTTATAACCGATACCCCATGCTCCTTTTAGGTGGACAAGCACTTGTTGATTCTGTGCAATTTTTTGAGTTCCTCAAAGATGCCAGCATTTTAAACAAACTATAAGTATCAAGCTGTCTTACCTATACCATCGTATTTTAACCTTGTGTTTGGCGCAGCATAGCCTTGGTCGCTTTTGCACCAAAGAACCCAATATAACTAACTAGCTGTTTAAATTAACTAATGTTCAGTCAGCTGAGACCACTTCGCTAGTTTGAACTATCTGAATTTCTGAATTAATGGAAGGTCAAATTAATGTGACAAGTTTTACTCTGCCAAAATGCAGCTGAATAATTGGGTTTCGCATTAAAAAAAATATGGATGCTTTAACTGTGTACAAGAGGCATTAAAAAAATCTGAAATCCTAAAATATTCTAAAAATAAAAGTGAATATGAAAAGCTGCAATAAAACAATTACAGAGCATGCAAAATGCTAAATTGCCTGTTTCGGAAAATATGAGTTTCAGAAATATGAATGTTATGATGTAGGGTTTTTTTCCCTTAATTTTGAAATTGGCAGGACTGCAGAAAAACAGGCAGTTCTGTTAGGCATTAGAAAATAATTTTTTTTTTTTTACCAAATTATTACTCTGCACAACCTAGTTATAACATGCTTCTTAAAAGTGCAGGTAAATAAATGGGTTTTCACTGAACAAAACTTTAAGATGCCTAAACTTAATAATGTAAAATTTTTTGTAAAAACAAACATAAAGCGGTTGGAAATACTTTACTGCAGCAGTAAAAAACTACAATAAAAAGTTCCCGAAAGCACAAGATTGGTATATTGCCTTTTAGACCGTTAGCTCTACTGCTAGTATTCTTTAACAATAGCTCGCACAGCACGTGAAGGAAAGGAGCGGTATCTGTCACACTTTTGCGTGGACACCTGATCCCCACTGTAAGGGAAGAGAGAAAGGCAGGAGTGTAAGAAGAGAGAGAGGTGTCGTAGTGGAGGACTCCGGAAATTTCGACCACCTGGGTATCTTTAACGTGCACCGACATCGCACAGCACACGGGTGCCTTTGTGTTTCTCGATCAAAATGCGACTGCAGGTGTCAGGTTCAAATGCAGGTGCTGATGATGGGATGTCAGTGCAGGTTAAACATTCCCAGGTTGTTGAAATTTTTCCAGAGCCCTTCACTATGGCACCTCTTTCACCCTACTTTCATTCTCTCCCTTCCCTTACGGAGCGTTTCAGGTGTCCATCCAGAAGTGTAACAGATACTGCACCTTTCCTTTCCTCTCTACCAATTTACAACACCATCAATCAACATAGAAACTGCGGCAGTTTCGCCTATAAAGCTAATGTTCGTAAATGTTACAGCATGGGAGACATGATTACAAGAAACATGGAAATCAGCATTGTGTCTTATATCAGCAGGGCTATCGCTCAACATCTGGTTCAGCCGCGTCGAACACCTCTAGTATTTTTTTTTTTCCTAACTGTGAGGTACAAGGAATTAGCAGGCTTATTTACAATTTTTTGTTTGTTTTTGTGCTTTCTTGCACTATTGTTCACCACTCTGTTCTGTGCCCAGCGTTTATGTCACTTATGGAAACAGTTCTGGGAAGCATCGAGACACAATTTAAGTTTGCATTTACTGCAATAAACAGAAGTTTGGAGATGGATATTCTTCCTTTCATAGCACAGCTTGCAGTATCTTTGTTTATGAATCTTTTGCAGCTTGTTGAGTTGGTGTCCTGCAGAGGGTGGTGAAGAAATGCAAGCTTGCTCGGCACCATCAAGATGGAGAAACCAAAAATTCATCTAGGCATATTTATTTGTGCTTTCACAAATATCTTGTATCACTTGGGGCAAGAAAAAATGTAAGAGAATGTCTAGGGCAGTCGAAAACTTCTATGATCCAATTCTGAATGCCATGTCCACACTTTCACTCAGGTGCACTCCAGTTTTTCATCTCAGCAAAAACTGAACAGCCTTCTTCACTGACAGGAGGATATTTTTATCATAGTTTGACGAAATCCTATCGAATAGAGCTGAAATAGTGTTAAAATTTTGAGATCATGCACTCCTCCTCCCAAGCTAACAGAAACTGGTCATATTTGGCCAGCAATTAATGGTCCACAATGTTACACATCTGTATCACTCTCTGAGCTGAAATCGTAGCTTCCAAAGTCGTCTTCTCACTCTTTACTACTGGTATCATGAAAAAAATTTGTAGCCGAAGTGGCTGAATTGCGCGATTGACACTGGTTATTTTGCGCAACTTGACGAGAATTTCATGCCCTGTTTCCATAGCTCCACCACCACCATGCTCCAGTTTATAATCTCTTAAGCGTTGCTGCTTTCTGAGAAAAAGCAAGCTAGGCCAAAACTGAAAGTTAAGATGTCAGACTGCACTTCTAGATGGCGATATGTCCTCAAGCATGCAGAAATTTCAGATTGGCAGTGCATGCAAAATTGTGATGCATTCTTTCACTATGGCCTGTGGGCGGTCCTAAAAGGCCATTTCAGCTAGGAAGGGGGGGGGGGGGGGGGAGAGAGAGAGAAAGAGAGAGGGGGGGGGGATAAAAAAAAAGAGCCGATCTTCAAGTGGGCAGAATACCAAGCAGTGTCCGACACTGAATTGAAAAAGTCATAATCTAATCTCATTACGATACATTTGAGGCATGTGGTGACATGTATCAACATATTTGTTTTATGGTCACTCATAGCCCGAGCCACTTCGTGTTGTTAAACCCCATAAACCAAGCCTGAACCATTTGTTTTATGTGCATTGCTTCTCATAGTATAGTATATGCTTACTTAACACCCGTAAATGAATTTTTTTTTTCTGCCACCTGTGTCGTTACTCAGCTACTTTGGTCATCTGATGAGAAGAGAGGAGTCGCTGGAGAAAGATTTGATGTTGGGAAAGGTTGAGGGTCGCCGGAGAAGGGGTATGCAGCGAACGCGATGGTTAGATGGCATTCTCGAGGCATTGCAGATGAAGCTATGTGATGTTAAGAAGATAGTGAGAGACCGGAAAGCGTGGCGTGACATAGTCCATAGGGTCACGAAGAGTCGGACACGACTGAACGCCTGAACTGAACTGAACTGAACTGTGTCGTTGAGAGATTTTTTGTTGGCATTGAATGTAACTGTGTTACACAAAACGAATAGCACTCACTTGCTACTTTCCTGGAAGTCCTGAAAATGCTTACTATTACATCTCAGAGTCTCATTTGTTTGCTCCTCACTTGTTCTTCTTGCACATGTGCGGTTGCGAGGCACATGTGCTCGCAACCGCACATTGAGCAGCACCAGGAATTGACGAGGGGGTGCACTTCCTACTCATGGGGCAAAACCAGAGCATTGGCAATCGCGCTGCTCATGTCTTACACTGTGCGGGGTCTTGCCATGGAAGCAACAGTGGACAGTGGTTTTGGAAATGTGACTGCCAGTCATAAGAGGTCTCATGATGTTACTAATGCGCTGTGAACGCGTTAATCTGAACTGAAATTACGGTACAGTTTATTTTTACATCGCCTTCAGTAGCAAAGCACGACACGCGAGAGCAACCGCAGGCCTTCGGTCGGCCATACTGGTGCACCGCATAACAAGTGGTGCATTGAACGTCGACTTTTCTGCACAACAACAATTTAGCATTATTATAAGTGCCTCAGATTGAAGGCCTCTTTCAAATGGACTAGATGTTCACCTCATCGAGCGGGTTTGCAGTGTTAACGCTTCCAGCAGCTGTCCAGGGATGCTTACCTGATCCGAATCCATGCACATGGATTGATCTTGTGAGCGCCGTTAAGAAAAGCGCCCTTTGCAGAGGCAAGTTGCACAGTTTGATATGTAAGAGTACGTTCAGTCTGAGGTCTGTGTTCTGGTCGAACATTTAACTAGCGCGTCAGTCTCTTGCATCTTCTTCTTTGTCAGCAGTCTTCTTCGTAGCACGCGCTTTTTCGACATACGCTTGTCGTCTTTGTCACCGTCCACAGTCACCGAACATTGGTGTGACACTACAATTATCCCCGGGAGAAAAAGGAAGCATCCTGCCGACTCATGGCATCGACACAACAGGCGGGTCATAACAGGGCTTGAGGCGGTCAACGTGCACTGTTTCACGCCCGCGGCGACGCATATCCGGTGTCGGTGCAAGTGGTTCTATAACGTAGTTCACCGGAAAGGTCTGGCAAATAACCCGATATGGGCCATGATATTTGGAAGCAAGTTTGGTAGAGAGACCGGAGGGGGTGGCAGGAACCCAAAGCCACACGAGGGAGTCTGTGCTGTATGAAGGAGCTGGACAAGACGGGTGCGCGAAGGAACTGCTGGTGACCTTGGTTCTGGGTTTTAAATGATCGGGCCAACTGGCGACATTCTTCAGCATATGCTGCCGCTTGAGAGACGATGGTCGATTCGGAGGTGTCAGGGCGATAAGGGAGTACCGTGTCCATAGTTGAGGTGGGTTCACGGCCGTATAGAAGGAAAAAGGGGGAGAAGCCGGTCGTGCTTTGTATGGCAGGATTATAAGCGTACGTGACGAAAGGGAGAAGCCGGTCCCAGTTTGAGTGGTCGGACGCGATATACATGGCCAGCATGTTACTCAAGGTGCGGTTAAAATGTTCTGTCATGCCATTTGTCTGCGGATGGTAGGCTGAGGTAGAACGGTGCACAATGCGGCACTGCTGAAGAAGGGCTTCAACGGTCTCGGAAAGAAAAACACGGCCACTGTCACTGAGCAATTCTTTAGGTTAACCGTGGCGCAGAACGAGATGGTGCAGGATGAAAGACGCAATGTCCGGCGCCAACGCAGAAGGTAAAGATGATGTTTCTGCATAGCGGGTAAGGTGGTCAACAGCCACGATAACCCAATGGTTACCAGCTGAAGTGACTGGTAGTGGCCCATAAAGATCAATACCCACACGGTCGAATGGCCGGCTGGGACAGGGCAAGGGCTGCATTGGCACGGTGGAGTGGTGTGGAGGGTTTTTGCGGCGTTGGCATTCCTGGCATGCGCGGACGTAATGACGCACGAAGCGGTACATACCCTGCCAGTAATAGCGGAGGCGAAGACGAGTGCAAGTTTTCAACACTCCGGCGTGGGCACACTGAGGATCGGCGTGTAAAGCGGCGCATATTTCCGAACGAAGGTGCCGAGGAATGACAAGGAGCCACTTGCGTCCGTTGGAAAGGTAAATTCGGCGGTAAAGCATGTCGTCGCGGATGGCAAAATGACGAGCTTTGCGGCGAAGCATTCGAGAAGCTGGGCGCAGAGAAGGCGTACTAGATAGAAGCGTGAGAAGAGAAGTGATCCAAGGGTCTTGCCTTTGTGCATTGGGCATGTTGGCAATTTCTAGTGAAGATGAGGCACCTATGGGGATAGCTGTCGAGTCAGAGCCAGTGGAGGGCCCAACGAGCAAGGCGGCCGGATGGGTCTTTAAGGGTGGACAACCAGCAAAGTGCGTGATGGTCGGTAACAACAGAAAAGGGACGACCGTAGAGATATGGGCGGAACTTTCCAATGGCCCAAATGATGGCCAAGCATTCCTTTTCGGTTACAGAATAATTTTTTTCGGCCTTTGTTAAGGTGCGGCTGGCATAAGCAACAACATACTCTGGGTAGCCGGGCTTTCGTTGTGCAAGGACAGCGCGGAGACTTACACCGCTGGCATCAGTGTGAACTTCGGTAGGCGCTGCAGGGTCAAAATGGCGGAGAATCGGAGGCGACACTAGAAGGCGCCGAAGCATCGAAAAGGCCTCATCACAGTTGGACGTCAAAGACGAAAGAATGGCATCACCGGCAAGGAGCTCAGTCAGCGGCGAGATGATCGAGGCGAAATTGCGGAAGAAGCGACGAAAATACGAGCACAGCCCGATAAAACTACGCAGCTCCTTTAGGGAAGTTGGCCGTGGAAACTCAGCTACTGCACGAAGTTTTGCAGGATCTGGACGAACACCATTTTTCGAAACAACGTGTCCCAATATAGGAAGCTGGCGAGCCCCGAAGCAGTACTTTTTCAAATTTAGTTGCAGGCTGGCATCAGTCAAACACTTTAGCACACGCTCGAGACGATCCAAATGTGACGTAAAATCTTTTGAAAACACGACAACATCGTCCAGGTAACAAAAGACAGTCATGCCACTTGAGTCCGCACTGAATTGTGTCCATCATGCGCTCAAAGGTGGCCGGTGCATTGCACAATCCAAACGGCATGACGTTAAATTCATAGAGACCGTCAGGTGTCACAAAAGCGGTTTTTGGTCGATCGTCATTTGCCATGGGTACTTGCCAGTAGCCAGAGCGGAGGTCCAAAGATGAAAAGAATTCGGCACCTTGAAGGCAATCGAGAGCGTCATCAATGCGTGGAAGGGGGTACACGTCTTTTCGCGTTATCTTGTTCAATGGCCTGTAATCAACGCAGAAATGGATAGAGCCATCCTTTTTCCTCGCGAGAACAACTGGAGAAGCCCAAGGGCGGTGCGAAGGCTGGATGACGGCACGCTGAAGCATGTCATAAACGCTCGGTGATAACTTGACGTTCTGCAGCCGATACGCGATAAGGGCGCTGGCGTACCGGGACGTGCGTACCGGTGTCGATGCAGTGAGTGACAATGGATGTACGCCCCAAAGATTCCTGAGGAAAGTCGAATGAGGAACGGAAGCGCTGAAGTAAGCTGACGAGCTGGTTGCGTTGATTTGCTGAAAGGCTGGCATCAAGACAGCCAGAAAAATCTGCAGTGGAGTTGTCATTGTGTACAGAAGCAGGCAAGTCAATGGTATCGAGCTGAAGTGGGGCTGGGTCTTCTGAGACGGGACATGTCATAGCGTCATCAAAGGACTCGACATGACCAAGACGTTCTCCGCGATCAAATGTATCGTTAATGGGAGTTCGGTAAACGCCAACAACTGTGCTATACCTCTGCATGGGATTTTCAAGGGGGGATTCAATTTGATATAAGCAATAATCGAATATATACGGATTCAGTATATCTGGATCTGACTGTGGTTTCAATAGGTGGAAGCAGTTAGTTCATATTGTGCACTCTACATTTTTTGAAAAGAAAGAAAGAATTGTGTTTCTTGATATAACTCCCCAAGACACAAGCACCAGATGCATACATAGAAAGATTCACTCTCTAATTAAAAGGGATACTGGCCAGAGTGAATGCTGTCCAGGTGGGCTTGGCGAGTGAGAGGCACATACTGAGAGAGTTTAATGGATTATTTGAAGTGTGTGTCATGTGGCCATTGTAAGGAAGAGTTTGGTCTCACCCATGGGGGCAAAGGGGTTGGAAAGTAGGGGAGATCTGGGTGTGCATTCCTTTGTGCATAGGAGGAAACTGAGTGGCTTCCGCATGACTGTGTAACAACTCCACCTGACCTTTCACCTCACATTCTAGCATCCTTTTCACTTCGTTGCTTTCTCTTATGTTTGAAGACGCATGCTGTTTCTCAAAGTTGTAAGTGGTATTTTTTTTTTTTATGTAGCTTGCATATCACAGGCAAACCTGCAGTCTTTTCCTCCTGTCTGAGTAAGATTGTGCTGAGGTAAGGTTGGACCACTCTTAGGTTACCAGTCTTGTGTGACCAATATTGTGTAACCAGTCTTGTGTGACCACTCTTGAGTGAATACTCTTGAGAATGTGCCATCTGTTGTGATATGATTGGAATGGGTCTGGCCTGTATACATCTTGTAGCGGCAGTATTATGGCGCAGAGGCATGTGACACAGTTGTTATTGCCACTGCTTCACCATAGAATGGCGGTAAAGTCTGAAAAATGAAGTACCACCTGTTATTCTCAGAAGTAAACAGTACTATGTGGGACAAGAACAAATAGCCCCAATTTCTCAGCAGCATGTCTTTATCAGATGTTTCTATTTGTTGCTGAGCTACTGCTGGTTTTCATCTGCTGTGAACTATTTTTGCACTTCCTTATTTGCTGAAAAATCTCTTATAAAAGTGTACGTTTCTGTTCACATATGCAGGTGGACACCAAATATCTCGTCCACCAACAGAGACATGCTTTTCAGCATAACCACCAGCAAGGTGACGGACATTCGCTTGTCATCTTGTATGGCTGGTTTGCAGCCATCTCCATTGTCTCTATTTGGTTGAGGAACATCAATGCTTTGAATCCTCTAGGAGCTGAGTTGCTGGCAGTCATCTGATGCCATGAACGAAATGGGTAATTACCATGTTCACTCACTCAGTTAGTTTTTGGAATACAGCTAAACCTGGTTATAACCAAATCATAAAAAGTCCGCAATCCAGGTTACATCCAGGTTTTCGTTATATGCAGTTTTCATGTGAGGACTTGAATTGACAGTGCAGAACAGAAACCAAAACAAGAATTAAATGCAGGGAAAATTACTTTGAAAGTATTTAAAGTAAATCCCCATTACTTGAAGTTCTAAAATCGGTGAAACATTTCATGATTGCGCTGAGGGCATGACCTGACTGTGGCAGCACCCTCCACCTCCACTACAGCTCGCATGACGTGTCTATGAGGGGGTGGGTATAGGGGTGTGGGGGATGAGTTAGTCTGCCATAGGCACCATGAACAAGATAGGGGAGGAAGTGCACGATCGTGCTGCCGCCGGGCAAAGTGGCACCAGCATCCTCACTCATGTTCCCACTCTTGGTCTGTCCGCCACTGTTTCCCAAAGAAACAAACTCTTCACCTCGCATTGCCGCCGCTCTCCGCTGTTATTGCTATCAATGCAGGTGCCGTAATCTCTCGAGCAGCCACGTGATGGTGGAAGGTGCACGTTGCTTGTCGTGTATCTTTTTCCCTTGTCCTGTCACTTTTCGTTGCTTTTGACATTCTAAAAGCGAAAGAAGCGCAGTCTGCTGCGTTTGACGTCGGAGGCACTCAGACACGGTGTGTTGCATCAAGTGTGGTTGGTCATTGCAATCTTAGGTGGTCCTCTCGTGTCGGTTGTGTTTCGTCATCATGAAACTTGCGTGGTTCTACCAAATTTTCAGTAATTCAACACCTGCTAAGAGATAGTTGACATAGCGAGTTCGTTATATCAAGATCAACCTCTGCAACATATTCGTTATGTGGAGTTTTCAAACACACATACTTCAATGGGGGCGGCATTGTAGGATTGAAAAACAGTATAACGTCAAGGAATTTGCTACTAGGCTTGTTAAGGCACTCTCACACTATCGGGAAAACGCACAATGCAGGACATTTTCCGTGTGCCGCTTCCCACAAAAGGCTTTTTTTTTTTTTCTCCCGCAGGCTGGCTTGTTTGACATTCCGCAGAGTGATGGAGTTGAGGGCTACTTTTTTCTCATTCTGCAGAATGGAGTAGCCAATTGGAGCTAATCTCATACCGTGATGTCAGTCCAAGTTCAATGGCCTGTTGGCGGAGGCGGCGGCTGCGCAAGCGATGGAAGGACATCAAGATATGGGATAAATGCGTGCTTACTCTTCTTCACTCCTCACTTGAATACCTCCTTCTCACTCTGCTTATTAACATCCTCTCTCATCACCTCCTCTCTCTACATTTCACCACAAATGCAGTGGAAAACGCACACAATGTGAGCGCCATTCTAGGGGGCTGCTATTGCAGTGGTGCCGTCAACGCTTCACATCTGCAGGAAGTTTCCCGCTAGTCTGAGGGGGGCCTTACATAGAGGCATAACTGTATACTAATAGTAGTACGTTTAACAAACAAAGCAGGCCAGTTTCTAGTATACTGTATTTGTCATTTGCATGTTGGTCTCCTTTGTGTGATTTTTGTGAAAACTTGATGTCCATTCATAAGCTTTTGTACTATGGATGTCTGAAGGGTTTGCCTTGGCTTTATAGAGTTATCCACTGTTGGCATAGTTAGTACCGTATTTAGTCGCATAATGATCGCACTTAAAAAAAAAAAAAAAACATGCAAATTTCGGAGTGCGATCATTATGCGGGGTAAATTTTCTACAAAAAAAGTTTTGAGCACCAAAAATGCAAGCAAGTTGCAGGTCAGACGACTTTGAACAGACATCTCGATTACAACCAAAAATAAAAGTTGAGTGAGGCTTACCTTTGCAATAAACACGCTCAATGTAAAAGCATCACATGAACTGCACAATGCCCATTTATTTTTTCTCATTCAGTACTCTAATCAGAGTCTGAATCCTCACCATCCTCGGTTTCATTGCTGCATGACTCATCATCGGAAACGGCAGTGTCGTCGCTGGGAGCATCTTCACAATCCCACAGAGAGTCATCTTCTGTTCCATCCAATGCATTCGATATGCCTGTCTTCTTGAAGCTCTTGGCCACTACCTCGTCGGTGATACTGCTCCACGCTTCTGTGATCCATGAGCAAAGCATCTCCACAGATGGCCTTCCGATCTTTCCGCTCGGCGTCAAATCATGCTGGCCCATCGCCATCCACTCTGCATAAAGCCTTCGTACATTGTCCTTGAATGGTTTGTTCAGCGACACGTCGAGAGGCTGCAGCAGCGAAGTCAGACCCCCAGGCATCACTGCAATGTCCGTGCGCAGCTCTTTAAGCTTAGCACGCACGCTATCCTTAAGATGACCCCTGAAACTGTCCAAAACCAGAAGCGAGGGAAGCAGAAGTGTTCCTGGTCTTCTTCCCCAAACAGTCTTAATCAGTCGACCATCAGGTCTGCAGTCATCCATCCTTTCATTTGTGCACGTATATGGATGTCACGGGGAAAGTTTTTCTTCAGAATAGTCTTCCGTTTGAGGATGACTAATGGTGACAGCTTCCACCCTTCAGCCGTCACAGCAAGTATGACTGTGTCTCGCTGCTTTTGTGCGCCAGACGTCTTCACGAGGATGCTCCGAGCACCCTTCTCGTTCACAGTTGTATTTCAGGGCATGTCAAACATCAATGGAGTCTGATCGGCGCTTTCAATTTGTGACATGAGGTAGCCGCTTTTTTCGCGAAGCCTAGTGATGAAATGATGGAAGTCTATCACTTTGCTTTTATACGCGGATGGGAGCTGCGGGCAGAACGACGTCTGTTTCCTCAGGGAAAATCCATTCCGTCGCATAAAGCGAGTCGTCCAATAGGAGCGAGCGCGGAAATCTTTTGCAGCGATTCCCAGCTTCCTGGCAGTTGTGCGCACCTGCGTCTGTATAATTTCTAATGACACTGCACAACCATCCTTGCGCAGGTCCCTCACATATTCTAGGACCGCCTCCTCAACATGAGGGAACTTGCCCGTTTTGGATCCGCGGAAAGCCCACCGTGTCTTGTTCCTAGCTATCAGCTTCTCGCGCTGCTTCTTCCAGTAGCGTATCCTGATTTCGGCAATGCCGAAGTGCCTGCCAGCAGCACAGTTGCCATGCTCCAGTGCATAGTCAACAGCCTTGAGCTTGAACGCGACGGTATAACTGGCATACTGCCCCATGGTGAAATGGCGTAAACTCTCACAAAACCACAAAGCATGCTGCGATGCTGCCGAATTGCAAAATGGCGAACGCCGCAAAGCATGTTTTAATCAAGGAATCATGGGAACTCGTCGGAATGCATTCACTGCGGGATGACTGCAGATCAACCAACAGGCGGCTGCCGCTATAACAGTGCGGGACATGAAAACAAAAACAGCGGCGGAGACAAGTTCAGGGTGCGATCATTACGCAGGGAATTTAAAAAAATCGAATTTTGACCCTAAAATTCAGGGGTGTGATCATTACACGAGTGCAATCATTATGCGAGTAAATACGGTACTCTGTAACCTTGCAATCATGATCACCTACTGGCAAATGAGTGTGATACATATGGGATTGGGCTTTTATGGCTTTAAAAGTAAGTGCCCCTCCCCCCCCCCCCCCCCCCCCCCAAGAGAATGTGCCACCACCCATGATCCTATGGGGCAGGTGGGCTTGGCTCATGTAGATATGGTGCTGGGTGCTCTCGTGAGACCCAACATGTTGGCAGATAGCCTGAAAACCATTAAAAAAAAAAAAAAAAGCAAGCCCTTATTGGCTCATTCCTCCGCTGTCCACAGTGGCAGGTGGCAAAGCAGAGAGAGAGAGAGGGAAATTATTTTTTCCACATTCAGAGGGAGCCGTCGCTTCATTTGCACCAGCCATATAGTATCTCGTTCCCAAGCTCGGCAACCAAGTTCTTGCAGCAAACACTGCCTGCGCTTCAGCAACCTTGGCCCTCCACAGAGCATGTGATGCTTTTTGGAGCTGAGGCAGCTCGACTGGCAAGAATGTCCAAGTGCTGACGAGGCAGCCGTGATGGCAACAAGCGAAGCTACGGATGTGGCTGCTAACATTGCCGAGCTATCATCATGACTGACAAGTAGACTGCTACGTGTGGGCGTTTTTAAATAGTAGCAAGTGGTGACCCATGCGTTGTGGCAGAAAATAAGAAAAGGAGAACACATTTTTCTTTGTTGCTGCTGCTCAAGGTGCATTTGAACTGAAGTGCCTGTTATGCCATAAACCGATTTGCCAGATAGCTCTGTGCGTAGCAAGAACTGCGTGTGTACTGAGACAATGACAATGCAGCGAACATTGGGGAATGAAATTGTCCTCAGATACATCAGCAAACTGCAGTGCTCATTATAGATTCGGAACACCGATGACAGCACCTAAAAACCATCCAAAAGATTCAGTACGCTTAAGGGGAAACCGTTCAAATGCGATGATAATTTTAATACTTTACGATGGCAATTTGAATACTTGAGAAAATTAACTTTAAAAAAAAAACTCAGTTACACAAAGCAATTAATGATAATGCAAAACATGTCAGTGGTCAGTGTGGCAAAATGTTCGAGCTCCAAAGGGCTAATGTTCACCTCCCGTTCGGCGTTCGGTGCTGTGAATTTTTCTTTTTTTTTTTTTTATTCTCTTAGCAAGCACCTGTGCCACTTTAAATCTTGTGACTCTTATTACAGCCTTTATTTTCTTTGCCATCAACCAGTGCCAGCAAGTAATATTGAGTGAGCCTGTACAGTGCCTGTAAACCATTATACCCAATCCTGTCTATCAGAGTTTTCAATAATGAAGCACTTGCCAAGGCATGAACTTCATCCAAGGAGAACTTGTACTTCAACTGCTGCTCCGCACTTGTAAACCAAGGCGCATCAAAAACGAAACCACGGAGGCATGCAAAGTGCAGCGCCAAAACCAAAACATGCCAAAACAAAATTGGTCGCTTGTAATGCCACCAAGCGCAGGTTTTCTTTGTCTTCCAACATTCGAACAGTCTTTTGCCGTCTTCTTTGGGAGATAAAAGTGTGCATGCAGTTCGAAGGAAAACAACATTTTAGACATGTAACCGTAAGGCACATTAGTCAGCCTCTTGGATCTCTTGCACATCATGGCAAAGAACGAGCTGTGGTAGCGATACCTGTACTTCTGTTCTCACTCTTTTGGTACCTTGTGAGAAGTTTGGCTTCAGTAAGAGTGGTGATTTTTTTTGTTGTTGTTTTGAGGAGCTAGCTATTTATCGATAGAAGCTAACTTCATTTTCTCTTCAGTGCCGTTTATGTCTTTATACCGCGTGGCTTTCTGCAAGAACAACATTGGTTTTGCCTTTGAAGTTGAAGAGGTCGAATGCAACTCTTTATAAAGAGCATTTGGTAATTATTTCATGAGGAGTGGCTCACGTTGGAGGCTTCCTGTCGGTTCCTTGGCATGCAGAGTACCTTTCTACAAAGTTCTTTATATCAGCAGTCATCCTGGACAGTATATTGTTTCCCTGGCTCTCTTGAGGCTGCTGTTTATGCTGCTATGTCCTGTGTATATTTTCATGGGTGCCTTATTCCTCCGCGATTTCGGAATCACAAACCGATTACCTCTGAACAGCACTCTTTTGTACATGAATAGTTCATCCTTAACTGGCCACTAGAGTTTTGTTGGTTCAGTTAGGGTTTCAGTATTGTTTGGTCACCCTTCTAATGACTTCTTGTAATCCATTGTCCATTTCAACACCTTTCTTGATGCCTTCCCAGGTCTGGGGTGCCACCGGGACAATCACCATGACCCGAAAGCCTTTGTGCATCCTTCGGGTTCCTCTTTGCTGTTGCTGTCTCGTCTTAGCAGGTCTGGTATCGTTAACTCTTAGTCTCTCATATAATCAAGTAGCTGTCTTTTTATTCTTGCAGGTGCCTTACTCAGTGTTTTTTTTAGCATTGTTGTCAATCAGTTTGGGGTCAGTCTTTATTATCACTGATCTGCTACATACCATATAAACCGTATTATAGGTCGAGTAGGAATATAGGTCGACCCCTTTACCGTGAAGTTAAAAAAAAGAAAATGAAACAAGAAAAAAAAGTGGAGAAGCGCATATATTTACAACATCGGCTGTGTGCCTGCATCGCCGGAGCTACAATCTTACTCCAAACTTTTAGCAGCGTCATAGGAAGACGACTCTGCTGCTCGCCATATTCCAGGGTGTGTCATCTAGTTCCATCAAGCGTGTTGCTTACACAGCATTTCTTGAAATATTTCATGCGAAAAGCTGATCTTGTTCACGGCACCGCACGCTCTTTTCTGAAATGCCAAACCGCCGAACTGTCGCTAAGAGAGCGGCCATGTTGCTGTTCGCTTTGGCGAGCATCACTTTTTTTGGAAAGCCACTGTAAACTGCCTTCATATGCCGGTATTTATTGCTAAAAAGGTATTTTATACTCTCATAGGCATAAATGCGCTTGGGACAAAAAAAAAAAGAAAATGCCAGCAACTGCAGCATGTCGATACGGTTTAGCTGTCCGTTCATGAGCAGGAATGCTACTTGTTGCCAGACTGTGCCTCAAATTCGGCTAAAGGCAGCTATGTAAGACGAGGGCCGACTTTAGCTTGCTTTTCTTTTTAGAAAAAAATCTTGATCTATATTCCGGTTTATACAGTATGTACATAGATACACTAGAACCTCAATTATAGAACTTTCAGGGGACTGCGTGAAACCATCATATAATCTGGGCGTCGTATGATTGGAAATCTCGCAAAACTGATGCATTCGTGTAATGAATGCGCCCGCTACTCTTCCTGCAAATAATAATTGATTTAATGCAATTGCTTATGTTCTGCACAGTTTTTCTTCAAATTAAGGCTGCAAGATAAGTGTGCTAATTAAGCAATTTCGCAAGTACGCTTTAAGATCTCTACAAGGGTTAAAGCATGCAATATATAGTACGTAATGTTGCTGCATAAATGTCGATCCCCAAACTCATACCCCCTTCACTGGGCAAAAGAAAAACAAGCTCGTCGTTGTACGAAGCAGTGCGTACATAATTTTTCATCGTATAATCACATTTTTAATGCGTTATTCCTATGAGGGAATTTGACAGGCCTGCGCCGATTCGTCAGAAAATGCAGGTCGTCGCTTAAATGTGCGCTGCACAATCGAGGTCCCGCTATACTGATGGAATTTCTTGCATTAGTATCTGACTGCCACTGCTTCCTTTTCAATTTTATAGCCACCTGTGCTATAAATTGCGGCTGAGGCATAGCAATGGGTTTTTCTTGCAGCAAAATTGCTTCCAAAGCTTTAAAACTGGTCTCAACTGAAAGCGTCATAGCCTCATTGACGTTGTAGTAAGTCGGTGTTGGTGCACTTTTCAGAGCTTGTTTGATTTCGCTCAGTGCTTTGTTTTGCTCATGGATGACATCACTGTCTGGGCATGTCGAGGCAGTGACGCCACCATAGAGACACACCTCCAAACAGCCCTCAACACTATGGATACCTGTGTGAAGGAGAGAGGCCTATCATGCTCACCGTCTAAATCTCAACTCTTCCTTTATCAACCCAAATCCACTCATCTTGATAGCCCACCTATCACTCTGACACTCTGTACACAACCGATTCCCTCAGTAACTCAAATCAGAGTACTAGGAATGACTCTCTACTCCCATGGAGCACATGGAGATGTAATCAAAGCAATCCAGACTCATGCTCATCAAACTACTCGGCTCATCTGTCGTGTAGCACCTCGGAAAACTGGCCTTCATGAAAGAAATACACTTCTCACACAAGCATACGTTACCAGCAGAGTCGCATACGCTCTTCCATACTTACCCCTCACTAGCAAGGAATGCGGTCGAGTGAATGCCTTACTCCGCAGTTGTACAAAAACAGCCCTGCGCCTTTCTCCCAGCACCTCAACACTCTACTTACTAAAACTTGGGGCCCATAATACGTATGATGAACTCCGTGAAGCCACGCTGACAGCTCAGACGGCCCGCCTTTCGCGTACACCAGCAGGTCGCGCACTGTTCTCTTCTCTACATATATCCCCAATAGGACTCCCACCTGGAGGCACCTCATTACCTCCTGCAATCCGCTCTAAAATTTTGGTACCCCCCCCCCCCCCCTGACTAAAAACAGGAACCCAGAACAGGACGGGAAACATAGAACAGTCAGGGCGCAAGCCTTACACAGACGATATGGAGAAGACTCCAGTGTAGCATATGTAGATGCAAACACTTATGCAAACACCCATCGTAAGGTACTAGCAGATACTAACAATCGTGCAAAACTTCTCTCTGCTTGCTCAATTCTCACCGATTCTACAACAGAGGCGGAGGAGGCAGCCATTGCGCTAGCCATGACATCCACACCCGCCAAGAAAATATTTTCTGATTCTAAAACAACTATCCTAAACTTTGCCAATGGTTTAGTGTCCCCCAACCCGCTCCACCTTTTGCGTTTTTGGCAACCCCGACAATCTGTCACCTTTATTTGGACACCTGCGCTTGCGGGCCTCCCTGGTAATAAGGAGGCTCACTCCCTGGCCTGAGATCTCACTTTCCAGGCTGGGGAGGAACAGTCTTCCTCACATGTCGGGGAGTGCCTGCTGTCCTTTCGTGACATCCTTACCTACCACCGCGAAAATAGGAGGACTTAGCACCCCCTGCCCCGAATCTCACAATAACACAAGCTGCCCATTGGTGCAAGCTACAAACGCACACAGCCCCATAGCCTATCCTTCTCACGCCTGCTTTTCTGACCAGTTTTCTTCTTCCTGCAAGCTCTGTGTCAAACGTGGTGACTTAGTGTACACACTACTCACCTGCCCCTCATTCCCTCATCCTCCTTCACCAAAGGTGGCCCTAGATTACTGGGAGAAACTACTCACCAGTACCTCCTATAAGGACCAGCGCAAATCATTACATGCATTCTCGCTCGGATAGCCCTCCAAGGGCTTTCCTTTGCTTCGTAAGAGGGCCATCTGTACATGGAGGTGGCTCTCAAATGCCATGTAGGGGACAACACCTCCACCCTCTGTAATATTGGCAGTAAATGTTTCTACCACCTCCTTGTTCTGCTCATGTGTCCAAAAGTACTCTGCATCCTTGGGTATGAGCTTTCTTAAGGGTGTTGTCATCTGTGCTAGGTTTGGCATGAAATTTTTTTTACTGGATCATGCCTAGCAATCTCTGCAGTTAGCTTTGTTACTGGGTTCTCCAAGCTGGTTGCTAGCAGCTACTTTCTTTTGGTCAATCTTGAGTCCATCTGCAGTGATTGCATCCCTAGAAACTTGATTTCTGGTTAATCCAAAATATATGTCTTTGGTGATCTTAGCAGCTCCCTCATGCAGTGTGTCCATGACCTTTTTAATGTATTGTCGAAGTTGTCCACTCGTTTCTACATACACAGTAATGTCATCTGTTGAGTTGACTGTACCAGGTATGCCTTCAAGGATTTTCACAATAACTTGTTGGCACTCATTCGAAGCAGTACCTACCCCATAGTGTGCAAAGGCTAGATACAATCTAATCTCAACATAACGAATCACGTGGGATCGCCAAAAATTATTTGTTATTTTGTAATATCGTTGTAGAAAAACTTGCAGTTATAAGCCAGTGGGCAAACCTAGGTATGAAAATGATGTACTACCTTGGCAGTAGACATGCGTGCAGACAAGCAAAATCTCAAGCTGTTTTATTTGAAGAAATCAGTTATTCTCTCCTGACACGTGCAGCACACACGGCCAATTAAGAGCACCTGTACGCCTTTCATTTTGCGCAACGCCTCATCGGCTACGTCATTGCACCAAACTATGAAAATGCGGACTGTGTTCATTTGCATTAGAAAATCACAGTTCGGTATGACCTCATCTTCACTGTGCAGTAAAGTTTGACAATCTTAACTTGGTCTTTCAAAATGGTTTTGACGGCCGGTGGGGCAATGCTACGCTGTCTGCAGAAGTGAATTTGCCTTTTCCCTGCATTGATTACTTTCAATATGTCCACTTTTCTGCGGCGCAAGCAGCTTCCGCTTCGTCTTGGTGCTGTTGTTTCTTGCATTCATCATCGGATCTCGCACGAACTTCGCAGTAAGGCCATGCACAACAAAAAATACCTGACTGCACATGCGACTGGTGCTAACGACCGACTGGAGAATGACGCACAACACAGAGAGATAAAGATGGGCGGTTAAACCCGTTCTTAAGCCACAGCTTTGTGGTGGCACTAGAAGTTGTAACTGGATGGGGATAGCTATTGCCCATGAGGCATAAACTCAGAATTGGTGGTTTCTATTTCACACAAGAGTTGCGGCACTGTTCATTTTAGCTGAATTTGTAATACTGATGTCTCTTGATAATAAAGGAAAAAATAAATTACGCATGCTATGTTTAAGTATGCACTATGTAGAAATTTGCAATTCTTAAATGGTTTTACATTGAAAATGTTGGACATCTGATGAGTATCTTAAAAATTTTCATAAATTTGAAAAAATTTCTTAATGCGGTGTTTTTAGTAACAAGATCTGACTACTTCTTTGTGCATTGTAGCCTCCACCTACCAGAATCCTTTCTCCAGTAGAGTGAATCATTTACTAGCTTCTTTGACGTTTGCGGCAGTTTCTTCCAGTGTTTTTGTGGATAGTTTCTTCTTTGTAGGTTTTTGCTCTGTACTACTGGATCAGTGCAAATCTGCAGCTGTTCAGACTGTTTGACCACATTGTTGTTGGATTGTTAAAACGTTTAATTGGGGCCACTATTTCAATTCTGAATAGGGTTAGCTCTGCCATTTTTTTTTACGATTTCTTTCTGTTCAGTTCTTTCTTGACATCCACAAGGGTATATGGAATATCCTTCTTGAGGGTTTGTTTTATAAACTTTTTCTGGCTTTTTCTTTGACGTCCACTACATGCTCATGTGCACTGCTGTCGCCAGGTTGAGTAGCTCGCTGGCATTCTGCCCTAGCATTGGTGTGCCATCAGCACCGATGACTACGAACTTCAGCTCTGTGGGTTGAACCTTTACTGCACAGGTTTCTCTGGCTTCACCCAGTACTTGGATCTTGTGGTTGCTGTACATTGAAATTCTATCTTCAGGGGTAATACGTTGCTGTTTGCGCCAGTGTCCAGCTTCATGGTGACTGTGACACCACTGCTGAAGTGAATTTCTCCTTGCCACATTGCCATGCTTTGTTTCATCTGCAGCTTTGACACACACAGCTCTGCATCCTCTTGATCATCAGTAGGATGCACTTGATGCTGTGCTTTGTATCTGTTCATGTGGCACAGTATGGAAAAGTGCCCCCTCTTTTGACATTTCTAGTTAAATCTGGTCATAACGAAGTTGTAAAATGTCTGCTATTTTTTCCAGGTTTTCATTTCATTATGCTATACAGTTCTCATGTAAAGACTCGAAGTGACAATGCAGAATGGAAACCAGATTAAGAATTGAAAGTGAAAGAGCCTACCTTGACAGTGTTTACAGTAAATCACCATAATGCGAGCGGTGAAACTTTTCATGATCACGCTAAGGTCGCGGCATAATACGGCAGCAACCTCCATCTCTGCCACGACGCATCCACGAAGGGGTGGGAAAAAGGAGGTGATGGCAGGGAGAGAGTGCGGGCAGTTACGCTGCCACTGGGCTAGGGGGCGCCTGCATTTTCATACATGTTTATACAAAAATTCAATAAATGGAATGATGGTATAGTTAACCGATCTAAAAAATAATTAAGATATAGGGAAAAAAAAAACGGGCATGATAGCAACTGCTACCACCCCGTTTCAAAGGGGACACTGCTGTATTCTATCCATCCATTCATGTTCCTTCTCATTATCCCCCTTCCCCCCGAAAACAACTCTGCATCGTGTCGTCGGCGTTCTATGTTCTTCCTTCTAACAGTGCCAGGATCTCACGAGTAAGCGCACGGCAGCAATGAGTGTACGATCTCACCCCGAGTTTTTTTTCTTTGTTCTGATTTTTTATGCCGCTCTTGATTATGAACTATCATAATGTCCCGTTACAAAAGCGAAAGCAGCGGAGGCTGTTGTGTTTGCCACGTTGGTGCGCAGTCAACTTTGAAACACGATGCGTTGTATCAACTGCATTCGCTTGTTTCTTTCATAGACATTACTCTCATGTCAGTTTGCTTTTTATCATCATGACACTTTCGGGCCTCTGCCAAACTTCCGTTAATTCAGCACTAGGTAGAGACAGTCGGTGCCGCAAGCTCGTTATATCAAGGTTCACCACCGTGACATGTCCGCTACATAGTTTTCACATGCATGCACTTCATTGGGGGTGACGCCAGGGAATTGAAAAACTTCTTAATATTGAGGAATTCGCTACGTGGAGGTTTAAATAAAGGTTTAACTGTATGACACTGTTTATCATAAGCTAAGCACTTTTCAGGCTTGTGGTAAATTTGCATGCACTTTGTTGTCTTTGGCCATGTGACTGTCCTTGTGTTTGTAGTTCTGCTCTTGACTGCGCCAACCATTTTGGGGTCCTTGTTTGCTATTACCTTCATTTGTATCAACGCTTGCTTTACATAATTTTATGTTCTTCTGAATATCGGTGCTGGGATCAGTCAGTAGACTCTCTTGCACATTGCTGTTCATTATGCCGACTATGATGCGGTCTCTGAGCTCGTCAGTCAGGTATCTGAACTGGCATGTCTTCACCTGCAGTCTCGCCACTGTCAGGGACTCGGCGAAGGGTTCATTTCCTTTTTTCTTCATGTGGTTGGACTTGTAAAGTTTGTAGGCATGGTTTATCTTTGTAGTAAAGTGCTGTTTGAACTTTTGCATGACAACTTCGAGATTTTTCTTGTCGTCCTCACTCAGCAAGAATGCTTTCAGTGCTGCCGGCATGTCCGGCCCAAAGACAGTCATGAAATTTGCCACTTGCACTTCAGCCTTCTGATGGAGTTGTATTGCTGTGTTATTCCACTCGTTGCTTTGTAGCCTGTCCTCCCACGCATTTGGCGGCAGTAATGGCACTTCGAGCATTTTCAGAGCCTTCAGACAACCTTTGGCCTACATCGTGTTTCTTGCCTTTCCGGTTTCTCTCTTTTTCTTTTCCTTTTTTTTTCTCCTAGTCTTCTTCTTTCTTCATCTCTCAAAATATTGCTACTGACACCATGTAAACAAAAGTAATTTTATTTGGAGATGTGGAGGTTAAATTATTGCATACATGAGTAACATGAAATTACCATTGTCTCTTGGGCTGGGCGTCCCTTGTCTGTGCTTGGCCTGGCTTTGGCCTGCTATGACTACCTTGACAAAAGCTTAAGTGGTGCTCCTGCTTACAACTCTTACTGCTGCTTTCCAAGTTGCCAATCACGCAACTGTGCTCTAAAAGCTTGCTAGACTGGCTTTTTATGAAAAAAGTTAGACAACACCAACAATACGGGATATGAAATAGCATGCATGTTTATGTATTGCCTAACACGACACTGATAAAGTGAAACTGGGCTTCTACAAATGCGAGCATCTTGAACAAAACTTACTGAATACTGTATAAGAGAAATGCGCAACAACTTCAACAGGACACAGGAAGAAACACACACAACAGTTCACGAGCGCAAGTACCAACTGTTTAATAGGGTGAATCAACAACAGCATATATACAGACAGGCGGAGCATGCGTAAAGGTAGAGCAGGCACACACATCAAAAACACCGCAAATTTTACAAAAACAAATCAAGATACGAAACTTCAGCATCATAGATCTGCAACGAAGCATCACTTACACAGCGATCAGAAAGTTTCTTGACATGGAAGGCCTCTAAGACAAGCCGGGCTTTCACATGGGTACTCCTGCCTAGAATCTTTGTCATCTCAAATCTTGCCCTACACGTGCTAATGCAGGAAGAAATGTGCCTTACAAGGTTTGAATTTTTATCATTATTGTCTACATTTTTTGCATGCTCCCGTAGCCGGTCATTAACGCAACGGCCAGTTTCGCCTACATAGGAAGAGCCGCAAAAGGGGCAAGCTGTATACCACTTCTGTGGCGCACTTAACATAGGAGATGCCATGCCTTTTTTAACTCACTTTTTTAAGAATACCACTAATGTGTGGTTGCATGGTATAAAAGCAAAACAAAGCAAACATACAAAAAAATGTAATGCGTATGCAAGCACAGGAATGATGACGAATTCAATTATGCATAGTTGAAGCAATCATACTTTGTATACAGCAGACGCAGCATATTTGTTCTGCGTCAAGCAGAATTTTTTCAGCTTCTCATGCTGGCATGAGTCGATAGAGGGTGTGGCTGCTAACAGAATTGCTGTTATTGCCCATGACACATTGGTGCCAGATGTCCACTGCTCGCTGCACTGGCAATGTGTTAAATACTGCTTCTAAGTTCACCATATCCTTCTTCCCTTGACGGCTGCATCTTGTTCAGCCGGTACCTTCGGTGGGCATTTGTGCTCAAATAATATTGATACAGAGACTGCATTCAAGCACTTGCTGAAACCTTAGCCTTAGCGAGCCCAAAAGCATCTCCAATGTACACGCAGTCTTCATAAAACTTGGGTGCAAAGTGCTTCCAGCATCCCAGCGCACATGGACCCCTTGCTTGTTGCTGGTGCTGCAGATAACTTTTACCCACCTGTCACAAAGGTTCTTATCACTGGGAAATTTAGAGTAGATCATGCTCGTTGGCATTGAACAATTCATATAGCCAACAGCAGAGCAAAATAAATTTGAAATCGGGAAGCTATACTGGTGTGACCCTCTTCAAATGTACCCCGCCATGGTGGTGGAGTGGTTAGGGCGCTCAGCTATGAAACCCAAGGATGCGTAATTGAATCCCAGCTACGGTAGCTGCTTTTCGATGGAGGCGAAAAAAAGGTGCCCATGTGCTGTGCGATGTCAGTGCACTTTGAAGAACCTCAGGCCTGAGTTGCTTTGGGACTTAAACACCACAAACCAAACCGAACTAAGTCCTTCCGATGTCCTAAAACTGCACGCACTTAACCAACCCATGACGTCATTAGCACAGGGTAGCCTGTAGAAATCACTAGATTATTTGTGGGGTATGGCTCACTCCTAGGAGCTCTTATCTTGGAAATTCAATTGCAGAAAATCAGCCACTTTCAGGTGAGAAATGTCATTTGGGAGATTAGAACACCAGGAAGAATATAGACTTGGAAAATTTCTTCTCAATCTGGGGGGGGGGTGAACATGGAAAAATGGAAAAATCGCTTCACATTCTGGAATATTTTGCATGTCCAGTGGCTGTAGTTGCTCATGTCTGCAGGCAAGAACATGACTTATGGGGAGACTCGTGCGATAAAAACAACGATTTTCATCAAAAAATTGTGTTTTTTTGTTTTTGCTGCTTTTATTATCTTTAACCCTTCCCCTTTCATTTCCACCAACCCTAGCCTCAAATGCAGACGAGAAGTGATAAAAATCTGCGATGTGAGCACGTTGGGTGACAGACCAATGGGCAGAACTGAGCTGCGCTTATGGCGGCTGCGAATTTCAAACACTGTGTCTACCACTTTTGTGGCGTTTCAGGCAGGTAGAAAGAGCTTTCTGCATATTGCGGTTTTTCCAGCAATATTAAAAAAAAAATTAAAAACAAGTTTTTTCTGTTCCCAAAAGATGTACAGCCACTCTCGAAACTGCCGTCGCCATTGGCTTAAAGCTGCTGTACCACGTGTTGTTGGGTTGCCGTGCTGTGCTTCAGTCAGGCACACCCAGGTTTTGAGCAAGTTTTGGGGAAGCTAGGTATCCTTCCTTCTCGTGAATTGATTTTATTGAGCAATGCACCTGACAGCCTGTGAGTCACAAGGATGTCTGCTTAAGAAACTGCTTAGGCCTAGTCCCATCGTCGCGACATGGCGAAGAAAGCTTGCTCAGAGGACACTTTTTGGAGTGGCAACGTGAGGGACCTACACTCATGAGCAGAAGTGGAGAGACAATGCGCTTTAACAAAACTGCCTACCAGCCTTTTCTGACAGTGAAGAAGTTATTGCTGAGATATGCATAAGGCGCCCTCCTATATATACTTGCTGTCTTGCCCAAGCAATTTTGTATGGCACTTCTTTTTATACAGAAAAAAAGTAATCATAGCAGTTGGTGGGGTCTCTCCACTTTTGTTCACGGGTGTACATACGATGCAGGAGAATTCTGAGGAAACGTGCTACTTTGCAGCTCCTTTAGCTGCATTTTCCCAAGATATATTTTCTCTCTTTAAAGCGTCATATTCACTTATTAAATGTTTGTTGAAATTTGGACACCTTCTTTTCTTTGTTTCTTATTTTCAAGCAACCTTACTGCTTGTGCAGGACATTACTTTACCTGTCTATGTTGTATCACTATGAAATTTTGCATGGACATTTTTTAGTATTTACAAAATACAGCTATGCCATTTTTGAGTGCAATTTTGTTGTTGTGAATCAGATATAAATTTGCCAAATCACTGTAGTTCCACCAGTAAAAAGGAACTTAAAAAGTGATATCTTTTTAAACATAAAAAAAAAAAAAAGGAACTTTAAGTAGAACACTTTATTCTTATTTTGTACAGTTCATCACAATGAAGGAAATGACATATTGCTAACTGCTTTGTGATATTTACACTGATATCAAGTAAATGCACAAAAACATCCTTATATTTGAAATGCATCACTTGCGAAAATTCAACCAAACAAGATAGGCAGGAATTAACACCAGATTTGAAAAGAGCTCCTAAACATTGACTGGAATGTGAAATTTTCGGCCACCTGGCTCTGATATTAACAAAAGTGTTTCGTTCTGGTGTACATCCCGCAAAGTGTTGCTTGTCCATGTTCAGCGGAGCACTGACCAACGAAAAGCAAAACTTTTCTGTTCTTTTATTGCTATTTTCGGATCTAAGCTTGTCAGAAACTCTGGGAAAAATAAGTCCACAGTCATCCATGTCTTATCATTGGCTTTGAATTCACAAAGCAAGCATCCGGCCGTTTAAAAGGATTTCAGGTGCTTAGGGTCTTATCATTGGCTTTGAATTCACAAAGCAAGCATCCGGCCGTTTAAAAGGATTTCAGGTGCTTAGCCTTACCGATGATGGTTAGGTTAATTTTTTTCCTGCGCCATCAGGGTTGCAGAAAAAAAGTGCAGAAACTTTCTTCTATTTTTGGCTGCCTTGGCAGGCCCTTCATACACAAACTCGTGTTCTGTTATAGGTTAAGGATGTCTGCCTCATCAGCATGTGTTGCACGACCACGGTGCAAGAATACTGAGGTGCTGACACTGCGCCCACTGGAGCATCCAGAGTATGTTCGGCTGCAAGCTGACCGATGGCGCTGGTTTTAGCTGGCCCAGTTGAGCAATGCTGGTGCCTTGAGATTCCGTTGTCCAAGCTTGATTTTCAGTTTAGTGGCGTGAATGCAATTCAAGACGCTAAGGAAATCTATTGCTTGAAATTGAAATCTGTAGTATGCCTGTCTAAAACCTTTGCTTGTGCGAAATTTTCTTGTTTAAAGCAGTTAATGATATGAACACAGTTAAACAGCACTGAAAGCCCATTCACATTCCGCTCACTCAATTCATGTTTCATTCGATGTTAATCTCCTTCCTTCCGCTCACAATGGCAGAATGTTATTGCGCTAGAAAATTTCGCTTCACGCTTAAAGTTGCTTTTCACTCTATATATGAAAATGGCTCAAGCAGTGTTTCACTGAATGGAGTAATTTTCAAGATGCAGCGCATTAGTATAGTGTAGCTATTTGCCACTCAAAGTTGTGAAGAGGTTGCATATTAGGTAAAGACTTTCTTATGAGGGAAATGTGTCAGACAGGATGAAAGGTCGTGTTGGATCTTGGACCATAACCCAACACAAAAGCCTGAGAGAATGGCATTTTTATTCTGATGCCAATTATCATGGAACGGGCCTAATTTTCAATAAGCTTCCTTCCACTGGAGGCCGGATGGCTCTTGAAGGACTCGAGTGTCAGCGTGCAATCAAGTACGCTTTCGAAACTCACAATGAGGGGAAGAAACATAAGAAAATCACCATCCCAAAAGTTTGCACCGTCAAGTACTTCCACAATTAAAAACAGAATAGAAAAATTCAGAACTTTATTACACGCCATATGCCCAGTGCTAACAAAAAATGCAGTAACTCGGTGAAATGTTCAAGATATACCCTGTGTCACTACACCGGTTACAGCAGTTTTGCATCTAACAAACTGCAAAAGTCACAAAACCTTCTGTGGCACATAGAACATAATAATGAAAATTGTGGTTAAGATGAACAAATCTTAGCCATTTTATTTTTTTCGTGAGCCTTCTTTTTCGTGCTCATGTTAACATGCTTGTAGTGCTGCCTAATCCGCATGCTAACATAGCAGTTAAGCGACTGAGCCGCTGTTTCTTTCAAGCATTGCGGTGAAGCACATAGGGCAGTGAACCTGGGTGAATTGGATAATTTTCGCATATCAGATTTTCGAATGTGAATACGAATCGAATCGCAAATATATTTAATCTGTATTTTTTTAATATTCGCACGCCCCTAATTTTCTATCCCTCTGCAAGGCAGGGTTTTTGTGCCAGAAGGTGATTTGATATATCTGCCACTTTGTCATGCTGTCACTGATACGGCACGAAGGTGTGCAGAAATCAGTTCCCGTCAGAGTTGTTGCATTGAAACACGTGCTGCTGCCAGCCAAATGAGTTTCCATCTTTGCCACCCCGCCTAGTGAATGTGGCCTGTGTGGATTTTTTGGGCATTTCCTAGCTTTTTCTAGTGTTAGTTTGGACTTCGCTTGTTTTGTTGCTGACTGAAGTTGAAACTATGAGCCTGTAACAAAGGTGCATTCACACCACTGCTTGGCTGCAGACAGTTGCAACTTGTGACCATTGAGATGATAAATCTGTGCGTATGCTTCGAGCCTAAAGCACCACATATATCGGGCCCAACACATCATGCCATACGCTGATGTGACGTGGAGTGTTCATTGCTCCATTAAATGCATGATCTTGTAAGGTGCTCCTACCTTCAGTACTAACAAAGGGTACCATTCAGAGAGTATGGAATTAAATAAAACTGGCGTTATCCATTATATGCCTTCGGTGGCAGTGCTTCTTTCTTGTAATGCAATTGGAGTGAGATGCAAGCTGCACTGCTACACAGCTGGCTGACCTGGTGATTTATGTTTTTATTTACTAGCAATGTTAACCCTTGCTTGAAGGTTGTTATAGGGAGGGTATACAGTACAACCCACAGCAGACCAAATTGACACATTGTAAAGTCACGTTGGACACCCTCGATACAGCATATCAATGTAGTGTTCGAATTTATGGCTGTCCGGCTGTTTGAAAACTTCAAGAGGAAAAGCAGTCCAAATTTCAGTCATGTCAGGGAAAAAGAAGTAACATAAAGCATCTATGTGTGCGTCATAAGGCTTGATTGTTGTGGCGTGGTTTGTTCTGATGCTTCATTTTCCCGGGGGCTGAATACATCTTTTTTCATCTTTAAGGTGTGATGATTCGACATTCTCCTCACTATCCTGATATGGTGAATGACCTGCTGTTGTCTGTTGTGGCCAGCTGTGACCCTTTCCCTCCTGGCCTCCTTCCTTCGGCTGCCGAGAGGGCGTGTCCACAAGCCATGACGATGGCAGCACGCAGCAGCGGAAAAGAGATGGCGCCGTGACATCGAAGTGAGCTGATGCTGCTACTACCAAGGAAGTGAGAGCATATCGCGAAATCCCAATAAACAGCTTGGCCCGCTGGCTATGTCACAGTGTGCCGTTCTTCGCTACCTCAAATGGGCCTCGAGCTAACGAAGTAGCGTTTGGCTTTGAGCAGAGTCAGAGCCCTATAGAACCCCCACAGAGTACCCTTGAAGTATCTGAAAGAAAAACTTTAATCTGGGTTTTTGCCATTGATTTTCAAGTAACACGAGTCCATGTGAGTTTAATATTTATGTCACTGTGTCTATTCTGCATTTCAATTAAACAAAAAACTGCCATTCTTTGAATTCATTCTGTTTTATACATAATTAATTTGGCATTGTTGAATACATTTTTTAACTCTTTTTTTTTTTCAGAAAGTAAAGCCTTTGGCAAGCTGTCAAGCATACATTAATAATTATTCATAATAAATGACTCCTAAACACTTAAAGGGTATCAACATTTTTTAGTTTATTTTTAACCAATATTATAAGAAAACGGCAGCACACACTTTTTATTAGTAACATGCATAAATTTTGATTTTTTGTATATAATTGTGTCCCATTTTTTGCGCCAAAGATGCAGGAATGCCAGACTGTTTAATCTAATCTGGTCTCCAGCTTGTCTTATTGAAGAATAAATGAAACAGTCGTCTGCAGCAAGCTTAAATTCTACAGGAGACTCCGTAATCTCGGTAATATTGTTAATATAAATTTGGAGCAATAATGGAGCTAAGTGATCTTTGACTAACACTAGGAAACACTTTCTAATGTAGGAGAAAAACACTAATCCACGCACACAACCTTCCTTTGATTATGCAAATAGGCTTTAATCCACTGCAGAATAGTTTGCTAATTCATGCTATGTGTAATTTTGAAAGCAATTTACTGTGTGAAACCTAGCGAGATGCTTTTTCGAAGACTATACAAATGACATCGATTTGTTCGTGGGCATCTATGGCCGAACTATCATATATTGTTTCTAAGGGCTATCGATAGGCCTTTTTGGAACCTGTGCTGGGGCTGATAAACGAACTTGTTATCCTCAAGAAAAGGTAGTGTATATATTTGCTTATAATACTTTCTAACTATCTACAGCTGACATTTATCAAGGAAATTGGGCGACAGTTGTTGCATTTGGTTACTGCTTCTAAATACAGGTTACGACTGCTCAGTGCCAATCCTCTGGCAACGAGTGAGCTTGCAAGGACTTCATAAAGATTGTACTTAAGAAAAACGACGCCTGCACACCATTTGAGAAATTGGTTGCGTATTCCTGCTGGCGCGCTAGCCTTTTTAGAATCCAAAAGTAATAGTTTAAAGACGCCAGCCTGAGTCAAGACTGTGTTTTCTGATGAACATGAAAAAGGAGGTGGATAATCGTCACGGTAATCATTGCTGGTTTAGAAAAAAACACTAGTAAAGTGATTGAAATGATCGGTCATTTTTATTTTTCTTCCACTAGATCATTGCTAATTTGGATCCTATTTATTTCCTCTTTGTTACCACTCGAATAAAGCCGAAACTTCTGAAGTGCTGCTTTGACAATTCTGTTTAAATTTTGATTAAAAATTACTCTTTTGAGTCTATTACAGCTGTTTTTAAAGTCCTTCGCATTTTTTATACCTCATCTTGGCTCTTTTCCTTCCGCTTAAGCATTTTACTTTGTACTTGATCTGTTTCGTAGGTTGATTATTGCAAGGATTGTAAGGCTTTATTTTCATTTGAATCGAAAGCTTCACTATGCCATGTAAAGCCAAGGTCGCCATGCATATGGCACAAGTCATTACTGCGTATGTGCCATAACCATGACAACCAGCTGCGCTGTTCCACTGCTGTGCCATTGCATAGAGGAGAGGAGAAGGAGGGTAGTGGCATCTCAGCAGATGTGCACACTGGTACAGAGAGGAGAGAAAGGGTAGCTTCCGCACTGAGCATGCACATGCCGCCGTGGAGTGCTGACCGAGTGGAGCAGGAAACTGTCTGCCAGCATTGCATGCTCAGGGCATGAAAGTGGATTCTGCCTAGAATGCTGGTGAACTTTGATGCTTTCAGTGAAATGATAGTTGTGTTCGATGCAACGCTCTGTCGCCCGCAGCCAAAGCTTTCTTTATAAATCAATTTACAAGAAAAAATTATTAAAAATGGCCATGAACTGGTTAGGTGTAAGTGTCCACCATTCCGTGGTGTCTACTCAAAAGTGTAAGGCTCCCTCCTCTCCCCATAAATGATGGAAAAAAATATGGAAAACAAAAACTGCAGATTGAAAAGGTGGTGTTACAGGGGTTATCACTGCAACATTCACAGCTTTTGCTCTATCACTAAGTACAAGCCATGCTTAAACTCCCACAATTTTTTCTCTTGGGGAAACAAACCTGTCAGCGCAATGTTTGGTAATATTCCTGAAGCACAGCCATAGTTCTTAACCAATTCACAATCGCAGGCACGTGCATATTCTGCTAATGACAGTTGTAAAAAATCCAGAATGGACATGTTTTCTGCCCATCTATAATCTATAATATATAACTTTCACAGGTATATATGGTTGGACATGAGTGCTTACTCTGGCCATGATGTGTACAGAAACCATCTTAGAATCTGATATCTCGTCTTTTTAGAGACTTTGCATAGTTGCATAGTCTCCTACTCTATCAAAAAGGTCCCACCATCAGTGCATGCTAAAGAACCGTAGGTGGTCAAAATTTCTGGAGCTCTCCATTACGGTGTCTCCCATAGCCCGAGGCACTTTTGGACGTTAAAACCCATAAACCAAACCAAACCACTCTACCCAAAAGTAGTGACCAAGGACCAAGTGTTCAAGTAATGACCAAGATTCAGGCCTTACTCTGTCTTCGGTAATTAGCAGATTGTGCAAAAACAATTGCAGCAATTGTTTGCAACTAGAAATCTCGACGTTCCCAGGTAGTAAACTGCCCCAGTTAATATCTGGCGAATTAAATCCTTAGGTGATTATTAGTCTTGCGGTATGGCTGAAGTAGGTGCATAAGAATATGGTTAGGTAATCCAAAAGCTGGTGAAGTGCACGTGGCGTGTACTCTGTGCCAGTACGATAAGCAGCATTCATGTAATTTTGCACCATTCTGTTTCAAGAAAAGTGTGCGCAACCATTACTGCATGTATAGATATTTCAATAATGATCGCAACACCGCAAATGCATGTCGATTCTTGCCCATCTAAACGTTACTAGTTTTGGATACTATACGGTGACCTTGTTCAGCCATGTCTCATTTGCGATAGATAGCACATGTAGGCATTTCGTCTGCAATGCGTAATTCCGTCTCCTCAACGGTTGGGTCCCGCAACTTCTTTCTGCTCATTGGTTGCCTCTCAGCGGGTTAAACGGCGATAGTTACCGAAAGGTGTCTGAACGCAACCTAAAGGTAACATACACTCACTGAAGGCAGGAAATGATTACGGTGAAGGTAATTGATTAGTGTTACCATTGTCATGTCATCACTTCATGGCTCTGTTCACGGCTGGTTTTGCGGCTATTAAGAATTAAAAACACTACATATTGTAACCTAAAGGGGAACACTCCCCAGGAATGAGCTTGGTAGCTTATTTTAATGTTGCGTTAAAAAAGAAATAAAAGTAAAAGAAAAAAGTTGCTATTACAGGATTCGAACAGATGTTTTATTCGCTTAGTGCTGAGGTAAGTAGTGTCAATCCATTGCGCCATTGAAGCAACAAGTAGAGCAAGCTTTACACCCGCTATTATTCCTTTTTACAATATTTTCGCTATTGGTCGCCAGGTGATGCTGCTCAGAGGACTCTACCGTTGAGGGAACGGAATCACGCGTCTGCAATACATGCTCTAACTTGATCGCTTTATAAAGAGTGCTGCATTCAGTGATAAGTTCGTAGCTATGACAGGGTGCAATTTAAGTGGTGATTGGCCATTACTCCCCAAGGTGCCAGAGCCATGCATGTTACCAAGTACAGTCGTGAGTAAAAATGATTAGCACATGTCACGGGTGACCGGAATGACAACGCGTGGCACTGCGGTCGACGAAAAGGCTGATAACAAGAGTACCGGGCCGTTCCCATTCTTCAGTATTGGGGGGTTCAGCAAACTATATGTGGGGGGGGGCTCAGCGAAATTTATGTTTTGACATGAAAGAAACAAAAAATAAGCCATTATTTGTCATGACTGGGATGAAAAGAAATGCCACTTGCACAGTCATGTAAGGGCAACACCTCGACGCTCGGGCGGTGGCTTGCTTGATAAAGACTACTTTCTGTCTTACCCCCCCCCCCCCCTCCCCCTTCCTAAAAATGAGAACAGCCCGATAAGCATGCCTGCGAACCACTGTGACGTGTGGTGAGATACCACAGCTCTGCTTGCTCGTCATTTATGCTAATATTTCTTACTCGCGACTTTACTTCGAATGTGTTGCTGGGAGGTTTAGAAGCGAGTATGCATTGTTCATATGTTGCCCCATGCATATAATTTGGCACTTATTTTGAGTTTGTCATTGATCGAAATGACCTTTTTGGCCAGCACCCTTTTAGCAGAAGCACATTCGCACTATTTTCTTCTCATCACTGCCGTTTTCTTTGTAAAATCATTACTTGCACTAACGAATTTTCCTTTTGATTTGCTACAGTTTTTCAGCACTTGCTGCTTTTCTGTGCTGCATAAAATTTCATAATAATTGGCCTTGTTTGTTTTGTACTTTTTTTGCCTACGTGATGAATTTTTTCAATGGTTTTTACTTCAACCCCAAATCTTTAATGATATAGTTTGTCATGCCTTTAAATCTGCCTGAATCACCAATTTTTTTATAAATGCCAATAACCAACAGACTGCTACTTTCGTATTCAACCAATTTTTAGCCTGTTGCCGAAATGTACCCTCAAGATATTCAATTCATTTGTCCAGTTCTGTATTACTGTAAGAGATTCAGTCTGTCGATCAGTCTTTTCATTTAGCTGGCTATTATCCATGCTGATAGTACTTAACCGGTAGTCAGATACTGCTTGATTGTCTATGTCTGTAGCAGCTGAACTATTTTAGGCCTGGAGTTTTCTGTATCTCCCGACATCTGTAGCATCACTAAAAACCAACGACCAATAGCAATGCAATGAAGCCCACCAGGCCATGGCGGGGCAGCCAATCATCACTCCTGTAGCAACAGGTGCAGTAGGTGAGCCATGCTGTCCGCAGGCCAGGTGCTGTGCCCTCTGCTCTGACTGCTATCGCATTGCTCCTTAAGTGCATTGGCTGTTGATAACATTACAACTTACAGTCAGTATTCCTCGAATGTGCTGTCAGAGAAAGACACCAAAGGTGGTATCATGGTGATGCTCCTTGTTTATATTGAGGTGGACATCATATACAAAATCCACAGCAGAACTTGCGCAAATAGCAGCACTGGGTGAGCCATGCTGTCCGCAGAGCAGGTGCTGCGCCACCTCTATGACGATGAGACTGTGGTTGCTTTTCACTTTACTGACAGTTGTTAACACACAACTTTACTATTCCAAGGACAAGATCAGCTCTCTCATCTGACCCCTTTGAACTTGAAAGGGCTGTTGTCATAATATTTGAGGTAATTGAGCCTTGCTATTATGTTTTTCATCAGATCGCAAAGAAAAAAGTGTACCCTTCTTGAAACATAACGTCCGAATACTGTGTGTGAAAAAAATTGTATATCCTTCAAGTTGTACATTGGTTTGGGCTTAGTTGGTTCATAATAGAAGTTGGTTCTGAGGGTGACGCAAAAGAGGACAAAGTCAAAGAAAACAGTTAAAAACAACAGTACTGCACGCTTATATTGTTCATTGTACGTCTTTGCAAATTGTATTTGTTATTATTTTTGTTATCTCTTGCAAGTGTGGAATGCCCAAAACGCCCTGCGGTGGTTCTCGTTCTGCTCGAACAGCTGTTGGTGGATGGGAAGCAACAGAGCTGGGAGCATGTGCGTTTCTGTGCCACAGTTGCAGCAGTCGCTTGAGACATAGCTATCTTTTGGAATTGGAATCTGCAAATTATGCTATCCAAGCTGCACAGGATAACAAAAAGAAGAAAGCGAGTCAAAGAAGCAAAGCCCCGTGGAGCCAACTCGCGCAACTGTACCTCATACAGCACTGCCCACATACTATCGGCTGCAGCAAGTTTCATTTTTGTGCCTTTGGTTGTTCAATCTTACATCACAGCAGCAATGAAACTGCACCAAGAACTACAACAAAATTCACTCCACCAGTAAGCCTGCGTGACATCGCCGCAGCAAAGCACACCAAAAGGTTCTGAACACACTGGAGGTGAAAAGTTGGAGTGTATGAGTGATGCTTTGCTGTCTCCACTTCGCGCAGGCTGAATGTGTGTTATCTGACACAGTGTAAAACACTGTTACAAGATGACATTTGCGACAAAAATGGTTTGGTTTGTGGGGTTTAACATCCCAAAGCAACTCAGGCTATGAGAGACCCCGCAGTGGAGGACTCCGTAAATTTCGACCACCTGGGGTTCTTTAACGTGCACTGACATCGCACAGCACACGGGCGCCTTGCTTTTCGCCTCCATCGAAAAGCTGCCACCCAGGCCGGGATTCGATCCAGCGTCCTTGGGAACAGTAGTCGAGCGTCGTAACCACTGCGCCACCCCGGTGGGTTTGCTACCACAGTTGTAATGTAAAAGTGGAGTTTGTACTTCACAAGTTTCTATAGGAGATAGAACAGGACTGGCTCACAAAAAAATGTAGCAGCTAAGAAAATGCAGCACTCGGTAGCACATCAGCAATTAGGGTTTGTTGTATTTACTCTTTACACAATTATCCATGCTGCTGGAAAGTGCCCTTTTCTCTTGTGCAGCATATATTGACACCATCAAAATGTTTGTTGCCATTCACTGGCTTTGGAAACAACAGAAATGGACCTTATAGTCTGTAATATGCTGCGTAAATAGATCACATTTAGAAAGGTGCCGCTTTTATGTTTGCATCCAGGCTTTCTCTCAGTCGTGTTTTGTGCTCTTTTAATTATGAGACTTCGCATTCTTGGTTACTCTCACCATACTGATTTCCTCATATTTCAATGGTAGTTGCCCAATGTGAGTGTGAAATAGGGACAGTTGAGCTTTTTGAAAAATGTCAAAAATACATCACCCATGGCAGGTTTACAAATCTGCAAGAAGTAGCACCATGGGTACTGGGCTCTTAAATCAATTTGGGTTTATAAAAGCATCTTTATTTCAGTAAAATTGACATATTCACATATCAGTCTAAGCTTACTTGATACTCTGCTTTATTGTTCCTTTAATCAACATTTTTTAACCTTTCTCTCAGCAAGTTTCCACACTGCTCAGATCTTTAGGGGGCCTATTTTAGAAAGAAAATGTGAAGTTAATGAATCAGCCAACAACGGCTGTAACCTTGCATATTTTTGCTTTTGTTATTTTTTTCTTCTAGGCTTCATCACTTTATTTTTCTTACCCTTTTAGGGGCATAATGTAAGGGGTGAGGCTCACAAAATACAGGTATCTACGGCATTTGAAAATGTTGATGAACATATGTTATGGCAGCGATGGTGGGGGAGGCTTTCCCAGTGAGCTGCTGCTCGGGAAAAAAATGAGCTGGCAAAAACAGTGGTATGAGACGCAGAATTTGAAGAGGGTGATTGATGTGATGGGATCTGCGTTGTGTGAGTGCGCAAAAAAATGAGCTGGCGAAAACAGTGGTATGAGACGCAGAATTTGAAGAGGGTGATTGATGTGATGGGATCTGCGTTGTGTGAGTGCGCTGAGAGAAACTTGCTGAGAGAAAGGTTAAAAAATGTTGATTAAAGGAACAATAAAGCAGAGTATCAAGTAAGCTTAGACTGATATAGTGAATATGTCAATTTTACTGAAATAAAGATGCTTTTATAAACCCAAATTGATTTAAGAGCACAGCACAGTACAGTATGTATGGTTCTTGTTTTAATGGCGAATAAAAACTTGTGAAACAAGACAAGACTGGCAATGCAACGTCGAGTAGAAAGATTAAACAAAACTGATTGCCATTTTAGAGTTGATATGTTCACATCTTACGAGTATGAGAAGTAAATGAATCTGGTGGCCCTGTTTTGAATAGCTTCGATAGCATTTGTTAAATATGCTTGATGAGGGTTCCAGATGGGCGATGCATATTCCAGTTTAGTTCTAATATGTAAAATGTATGCTTGTAGTCGGAAGAGTTGTGGGGCTTCCTGCAGGTGACATTACAAGAAACTTAGTGTTTTATTAATCGATGATATCAGGTTAGTCACGTGCGAATGCCAATATAGATTATGAGAAATGGTGACACCTAAATATTTATATGACTGAATGAGGTAAAATTGGGAGTTAGAAACTGTGTACTGGAAAACAAGAGAATTATGACTGAAAAGACATGCTCTTACATTTGTTAGAGAAGAGCGCTTGAGGAAGCGGCTTGAAGTCAAGCAGGCTTGAGCTCGATTGCACTTGAAATTTGGCGTGTGACCTCGATCTGCATCGAGTTGAATGCAGATCGAGTTCAATGAGGATTGAAACTGTCCGTGTGACAGGGGTATTACAGTCTTCCACGAACACTTCTGATCCTCATTAAACTCGATCTGCATTGAGGTTTTCAAGAAGGATTGAAGCATAAAGTGCTACATGGTCCTTTTGAATGACCATTGAAAAATTTCCTTCGTGTGCATTTGGTGACGTCGAGGGTGGTGACGCCCACTCTCCTTGAAAACTTCAGAGTGATTGAGGAAGGGGCTTCGAGCCAAGTAGGTTCGGGCTCGATTGCACTTGAAAACTGTGGTGTGACCTCCTAACAACCTTGATCTGCATTGTCAATGAGGATCGAAAGTGTTCGTGTGACAAAGGTATGCGCCATAAAACCCCATATAACTATATAACTAGCAGTTCACTTTGAAGCGCGAAATTATACATTCTCTTGATGTCAAAATTGTAGTTCATTTTGAAGCATCAAAGTATATAATGTACCTTTAATGTCAAATTGATTGACAAGCTATGTTACCAGCACGGCCCGTTGTTATTACCATTGAGCACTGTCGGGTTTAAATCCTAGAGGAGGCCTTCGTTTTATTTTTATTTTATTTTTTGGAACCCCGCTGCGGTGTGATCAATGGTAAGGGCGCTAGGCCACTGAGCCAAGGTCAATGACTGAGCCGGGAGACCGGAATTTGATCCCGGCCGCGGAGGCCACATTTCGATGGAGCAAAATGTGAGGCGCCCAATGTCATGTGCTTATATGAAAAGCTTTGGGGAGAGGGCTGGGGTCCCAATGAAAATAGCGGGTTGCTATGACACGGACGCGCGCTTCGGTGGCTTTTGCTGATTTGCGGATTGAACCTCTCGCGCGTTCTCAAGCCTAGCAACAACAGGGGCGGACTGAAAATATGACGCGTGCTATCGTTTTCTTCTTTTTTTTTTCTTTTGTGGAGCCGTGCGCCCTTCGTTTACCGTGAAGGTGAGCCATAGTGGAATGTAATTACCTTTTAACCCAAAATAAACGGAATGAACTCCAAGCAAGGCGTGCCCTGGGTTCATCGCAAGAGCATTGCGACGCCGGAACTTGCGAAAGCCTGTTACAAACACAAAGCACTCTAATGCGACATTGAACAGTGCGGCCTAGAACACTGCACTGAACGAATGCCTCCTGGAGAACTCAAGGCAGCACTGATTAAACCATTGTTTCCTCAAAGCAATGATTAAACCAATGAACCAAAGCAAATGTCCACAGATGGTTAGCAGCTACTACGCCGTCAGGCTCGTTGGTCTAGGGGTATGATTCTCGCTTCGGGTGCGAGAGGTCCCGGGTTCAAATCCCGGACGAGCCCGTCTTTTTTATTTATTATTTTTTTTTTTACGGCACATAATGTGCAGCCATAAGCTAATGAAGAGTATAACTCGTTCAGGGTGAAAAAGATCCAGGTTTTAAATTCCGAACAAGGCTATCATTCCGAAGATGTGTCGTTTGTGTGAACATGAGGGCAGCAAGACCCGCCGAGAAAAATTGATATGACCATGCACCGCGCCTGGGTTTCAAAAATGCGCAAGCGCGAACCTACCAAATTTGCGCAATGGATCAAGAGCGCATCGCTATCTCACTATATCACTATCTCACTGTTGGGATAAGCCTAACCTTGAAACCACTTCGGATGCGAGATGTTCCAGGTTGAAATGCCGGACGAGCCTTGTATTTATTTTGAGCCACCAAATATATCGAGATCGAGGCAGCTAAAACTGATCTAGGAACTTTAATTATTAGGTTCTATACCGGTTAGGACTACAATTCGATCCCGCATAATGTGCGAGAAGGCGTGTCAAATCTCCGGCAAGAAATTGATACCCGACGTCAATTCGCTAAAAGCATCGCCTGCTTTAGAAAGATGCCTGCCAGGTGAAACAAAAACCGCTGCCCTTTTCCTCCTTTGCACATTTAGTAGCTGTCGATCCTTGCCGGCATTCGCGCCTGCAACGCGCATATTTGCGTATGCCCTTTCTTTAACGAAGTGTCTAAAGGTACGTCCGACGTATCCATTCGATTCTTGTAAAGATACGGCGGACGTCGATATACAGGCTCATGGCTATATGCACGTCGAACGCGGCCACATTCCGCTTGCTACGCGTGAATGATCTTATCCTCTATGATATCAGCTAGCCGGACTCTCGATGAGGTGCTACGAAGAGTGCATCCGTTCTAACATAGAATACGGTCTTCACTTAGGGTTGTGTACGGCAAGCATCGCTGTCACGCACATAGCTGCAGGCGATGCTACGTACTGCACCAGCTCCACCAGCTGGCATCGAGATACGCACATTCACGAGCAGCTTTCGCTTCGCACTAAACTATCACCTCGATCTGCCCGTAATGCGAGCGAGCTATTCCTAGCATTCATCGACCTCCGAAGATCTAGCGTTGGCACAACACACACACACCTCGCCGTGCAGAACATTCAGCAGTCCAAAGTATGTATGTGAAATGGCATTATGCTTGTTCCTCACATGCAGACCGAGGAAACAGGATGTTTCTAGCTAAATTCTTCGTTTAAATTCTACCTCAGAGTCGTGGCAGAAGACATGCCGAATCTACTAGAGGCCTGCGCTGCTACTGCGGCGAGCTGCACATCGACTCGTCGAGGCGAAGACCTACTGCACCGCACCGCAAGAGTGCACAACCGGAAAGACGGAAGCGCGAATGATCCGATTTCCATGTGAACAGCAATGTTCTTTGTGCTTAGCCTGCATCTTTTTCTTGTCGTTGAATTTTGCGTACATGTAGTTTAAACCTCCGCATGCTCGAGGTTAGCGTGACCCGACTGAACGGCCGCGCAGCTTTGAAACGATCGGGATCGATATGCATGCATCGCCGGACTTAGGTACGCGGTAGAAAATGTGCGCTGCACATTTCGTTGCAGAAGCTGACTCTTGGAATTTTGCAGAGTGTGCCATGCAAGTGATCGTTGCTACAACCACGCATCCATGTTCCAACGGCTGGCCTACCCCGAGGCGCATAAATGTTCAACCGTGGACGTATCAATGATCGAAGAGAGGACAGATTTTCACAATATTGGGCGCGAAATCGATAGCTACCAGTGCTCAGTGTTAGAGAAATTCTGCATTGATCATGCGCAATTCAGTGTTTCAGGTGTGGTCTGTAGCTATAAGTTTGAACATTTCGCCTGTCAAGTCAGCGGCGCCAGCGATGGACCGGCGGAGCGATTTTCCACGACCTAGGCGGCGTTTGACATTCAGCTGCTTTTTGTGGGCCCCGTAATTGAAAACAACGCCTTCAGAAACGCGTTAAATGTTAAAAAATGTATTCTCTTCAACAGTTTCACTCCAGGCTGTCAAAGCAGGCGGACGTTGATAAAACAGTTGAGCACTCCAGTCTTTAGAAATCTGTAGAATCACCTTCAGTTTGTAGAATTATTGGAATAGGTCACTTTCCGATCGCTGGGACATAGACCCTCATGACAGCGCTGTCACGTGAATAAGGACCACACCAGACCGAAAGCTTGTCTCATATAACATAGCTAACCAAGGTATACCTTACAGCATTGTATTGATTTTTATGGTGCATAAGCAACTAATGCTGCCATGCACCAAGAACAAGGTGTAATGTATTTATTTTGTGTGTAATGACTAAAATGTTCTTTAGGATGTAGCTTGTTTAGGAACATTTTAGGAAACCAAAAATGCAGGAAATTTTCACGTCTCTCCTAGAATCATGCTGGTATGGAAAAGGATCTGTTGCAAAATTGTACAAAATGTTTCCTCTTATTTTCTCGACTCTGGCGCACGTGTAAGATATGGTTTATTGTTAGTTCATCTCCACACTCCTTGCATATTGGTTTGTCCTCTTTCATAAGTATGAAGCTGTGTGTGTGAGTGTGGATATGTGTTTTGTGAAGATGACCTAAAATGGCCTCCATGTTGTGTTTTTGATTACTGCATGATTTCCATTCCTTAATGACAGGTTTGACAAGTATAGTTTGTAGTTTATTTCATTGTTTCAAAAATCCTGCCATTTCACTCTCACTTTTCTTTGTACAAGCTTCTTGGTATCTTCATGCAGCATATTCACCCTCTGTAATTTAGCATTGCGTCAAGGTAACCTAGTTATTTCTTTTCATCACCTTTCAAGACAACTGTCCCGATTTCATAAAGTGTAGGGTTTCTGACGACAGGAACTCCTTGGAAGTCGTAGAAATAAATGAGATCCACAATCATGAGCTATCTAGGGTGTGCATATACATGTCCATCGCTCAGTGGAATGGTGTCAGTACGCTGTTAGAATAGGTCTTGTGGTAACAACAACCATTGTCTGAGGTGGTCCTTTAATGGGCATTGAAATGCTATGTAACTACAGGTACTGATAGAACTCTTGATCATGTTATGTGATGGTGCGATCCTTGCATGCATATTAGGTATACATTTCAGAATCTGCAGTGCACCACTTGACCATTTGCCACCAGTTTGTGTGAAAATGTATTTGTCATGCATGTTAACCAGTATTTAACAGATGACCCCTGTGCACAAGCCAAAAGTGCCACGAGCCAAATGTCACGAGGCCACACGACATGGCAGGAGCTGTTAAGTCAAGCTTACAAAGTTATATTTGAAATATGTTCTGCGACGTTTCAGCTCCAATTAAGAAAGGTTGAGGCTTACAGAGGTCTATGCCAGGTTGTCTATCACCTAACAGGGCAGCCTACGACCGTATGCTAATGAGTAGATCTGAGATAACAAAGACATGAATTAAGGAATTAGTAATTATGTTTGTAGCAAAGGGCATGTAAATTAACGGGAATCCACAGTGGGATCTGCAGATAAGAACCATTAATGCTGGCACACCATACCCTTAAAGGTGGAGATTAGGAGCCTCCCTAATTTTTTTTCTGCTCAACGCTTGTCATTTCCTTCGTTCTTCCAGATGAGGAAGATGTGAAAATGATAGCATCGAAAATTCCAGAGACCATCGTTAACAAGGATGCTGATCCCAACAGCGTAAAAAAGGAATTTCAGAAAAGATGGGTAACTAGTAATGCTGGCAACAGTTGAAGCTAAGTGGAAAGGCATGAAATTGAAATGTAACATATGCAGGGATATGTTGCGAGACGACCAGTCTGTGGTGTGCGACATCTGTCTCCGTTAGTTTCATCAAGTGATTGGCCAAAGCAGATGGGGCTTGTGGTTTTGTGATAAGTGCAGTGTAGTAGCATAGATGCAACCTTGCCCATTAATAATTGGAGTGGAGTAAGTGCATTGTTTTGTTTTTGTAAGATGTTCATGGTTTCCATGCAAACATTACGAGAAATTTTTTCCTAGAGAATGTTTGCTGAAATGTGAATATAATGTGCAATAAAACTAATGTTTTATTGCTATTTACTTTTTCTTGTATACATTAGTTCTGTGAAGAAAACCACAGGCTAGAAGGAAATGTAATGGCATGCATTTTGATACTTGGCCCCGTTGTGCTGGCTCAGTAGTTAAGAGTGCTTGGATGTTGAACCGAAAGATGCAGATTTGGTTCCAGTCACAGCAGGGGCATTTCAATAGAGGCGAAACAATAGGCTGTCATGCACCGTGCGGTGTCAGTGCATGTAAAAGAACCCCAGGTGGTTGAAATTATACCGGAGCCCTCAACTATTGTGTTCCTCATAGCCGTAGTTATTTTGGGATGCTAAACCAGACATATATCACATCATACTCTGAGTAAGACGCTATTCATGGTCAGTTAATCATACACTAAATGATCAATTTTTTTCTGCATGGTACAGTAGCTGTTGTACAATTTTACTTTAGCCTTCAAGAAGAATATCACACTGGCTTTGACCCTTGATATGCATCACAGTCACACACCCGAGTATGTATTTGTCTAAGGGCACCTATGCATGCAAGGAGGGGACCGTTACTTTCCATTTGTCAGAACTGAAATGCACGATCCACATCATTTCTGTAATTCAACTGCCTGCTATTTGAACTGTCCAGCATTGCTGCAAGTTTCAAAGAACTGCAATTAGCAAATTAATCCAAGCAGGAAACCATGCCAAGAACTGCTTCGGTTTCATCTTTTACAACTGTTTGAGAACTAAAATTAGCCAAATGTTGCAAAACATAGATGAGAGGTTACAAAATCTAAAAAACAATGCAGCCTACCTGTGGCATGTAGGGTTTCACATCCTAAAGTGATATATGTAGCTATGAAAAATACCGTAGTGGAGAGCTCCAGACTAATTTGACTGCCCGGGCTTTGTCTTTACGTTGACATCTTGCAGGAAACAGAAGCATTTGCATTTCACCTGCACCAAAGTGCGACTGCCATCACTGGCATTAAACATCACGACCTTGGGGCAAGTAGCCGAACGTGCCACTAAGATGTCGCAGCGTCTACGTACATGCTATACACGTCAACCTTTCTAGCATTAAAGCTGTCACATGCATGGCAGATATTCATGTTCAGCTTTGGACTGACAAGTTTAAAAGTGTACTATTTGTGTTTGTCTAGCATGAAAAACAAAGGAAACTAAGGAAAAACGAAAAAAAAAAATGAACATATGCTGAAAAAGCACTAGTCATTAACACATAAAGCATATTCGTTCCTTTATTAATGATAAAGTGGCCTTCAACAATAGCACAAAGCCTGAACATTTAGGAAGGTGCTGTGCCAGGCAGCTATTTTACAGAAACCTGAACCATTTCACCTGTAATAATGTGCAACCCGGCGGTGTGGGCTGGGCACTTATTTTTCGGTCCACTCCAACATGCGAAAACTGCATCATGTGCATTCCCATTTTCCGAGTTTTGAGCTCTGTAGTGCAGGCTAACAAATTGTCGATGACTTATTTTCGTCTGATTGTTGCACAGCGCGTGTAAATAAATTACCACTGCACCTAATAAACACTGACATGCACGTGCAACATCGCCGATCATAAACGGACACACTGATGTCCGTCCGGACATCGGCGCACTCATCACAGCACTCTTCGTAGTCTCACACAGCACTCCAGTAGGACGTAATCCGTACATCACAGCATCTCACGGTAAGCACAAACCACACCTCCAACAAACACGAATGACGCGATGCTTGGGCTAGAGACACGCCGGCGGCACCCAGCTTTTTCAGCGCCGCTTGTATATGTACTACGTAGAACTTGCAGCACCAAACCTCAATGCGAGCAGAAAGCGATGCGTTACGTGACGCATCTCATCACAGATGGAAGTGACGAAACTTTGAAGAATGAAAACTACATAACTACATAACTGCATAACGACCGTCGTAGACGTTAATCCACATGATAACGAGGACCAAATGAGCGGGCGTGCGGGCCGCGGGCTGGCCGTCAACACCGCGATTACATGCGCTTGCGCTCTGGTCGTGCTTGCCACCCTGCCGCGGTCCAACTCACGTAAACCTATCATCATGCCATCACGTAGTATATCACTCATTCTAGGCACTATTCTTGCCACTGTACTATTCTTTGTAATTTCACATTTCACGCACGCATGTAGTACATACTTCTTGCACCTTGCACGCACATCTCATACCAACTTCGATTTGGCTACATATGGCTACCATGTTGTTGCTACCAACGTTACTAGTTGCTACAACCATAGAGTTAATACAAAGTCTTTGTATTAACTCTATGGCTACAACCACATCTGGGGATCTCGGATCCGTATGCCGTCCGGCTTTCTCGACGGATCCCAAGGCCTATATCGGAGAAAAAAGCGTTGGGTCTGTCGGAAGAACCCTACCGATCGGGTCCGTCCGCCGTACCTCTGAAAAATATTTCCCGGATCCGTCCGTCGTATCCCAAAGAAAAACGCACCGGGTCCGTCGGACGTACCTTTTAGACCATCGATCGGGTCCGTCCGACGTACCTTTAGCCACAGCCTTTCTTTAAAGCCGCTCCCTCTGAAACCACACAACCATATGCATACACGAGGAAGCGCTAACACCGCCTCACATAAGTTTCTATGCCGCCCAAACACATCCTCCTTCAGGGACGTATAGCTAGCGCCATTTATTGACGACCGCATTTATAGGCGCAGTATCTGTCGCACTAATTGTGCCTGTGGACACCTGAACCGCGCCGTAAGGAAAGGAAGGAAGTGATAGTGGAAAGAGAAAAATTTTAGCCGCAACTACAGTGGGTAAGGAAGCGATGCCACAGGAGGTGATGGCTAAACCAAATTTTGCCTATTTAGGTTTTAATGCGAAAGCATTACTTTGCTATGTTTCCAGATTTCTGTCCGCAGCGGTTGTAATTGAGAAGGGGTAACAGTTAATGAGGGGTGTTAATCGATAGAGGGTGACCTAATCTTGTGTCCGAAAATAATTAGGCCAATAGGTTAATTAGGTATAATAAATTAGAGGCAAAAAATGTAAAAAGGCTAAAATGGTCTCATTAGATAAGGGCTTGGCGCCACATTTGAATGTATCAAACACTAAAGTAGTTAATTAAATCAGTCGATTAAGGTAACGTCAAGGATGTGATGTTGCGCAACCTGGAGTCGAGCCAAAAAAGGGCATAGGAAGGGATTGGCGCGCAATTTGAAAGTACCAAAGACTATAATGTGCAAACAAGAAGTGAATTAAGCAACTAGAAGCAATCAGAAGCGACCAGAAGCAATCGACAGCAGCATCCGTGCTTTCGCATTACTCCAATGCAGATTCTGCAGTGCTCTTTAATTTTTTGTTATAAGGGGTATGATTCTCGCTTGGGTGCGAAAGGTCCTGGTTTCAAATCACGGGCGAGCTCTTTTCCACTCACAGGACCAAATCCGACATCCAGAAAGCCGTTCATGTACGACGGACGACCGGCGGACGTTTTTTTCTTTTCGGAGGTGCGGACGGCCGACAGAAATCCGTTAATTTTCGATATACGTACCGCAGACATCCGTCGGACTATCGTTTGTGACTCCAGATCACGTCTGACAAGCACCCGAAGGCGGACATTCGAATGCTTCCCGGAACTTGCTCGCACGGCCACATATTGCTGTAAAAATTTGCCAATAACATTCGTGCAAAGCTCAGCAATCATGTGTCACAGAAATTTTGGTTACATACTGATGCTCAATGTCGTTGTCGTGAAACAGTAAAGCAGACAACAGAATATGCAACAGGTGTTCCTGTTTTCTGCTTTACTTTCATTAACACAACAAAGCACGAACAGCAGTGGGCAATTAAAATTTACATCGAACAGGTACATATGCTTGCTGAGCTTTACACAAATGCACCGTCTCTAAAAACATGTAAAGTGCATAAGGACACCAGCATGCATGGTTGTAAAAACAGCATTTTCGATTCTTTTTAGGCTTTATTGTAAACACTGCATAAACAGTCTACACTAAAAAAATATCAAAACTGCATGCAAAAATAGATAAGATGGCATGGTAAAAAGCAGGCCAACTGGAGTACTAAGAATCTACTTGAATCATTTGTTTTTTTAAATCCTTAGCTGTGGCAGCTCTTCCCTTGGGGAGGTGGAGGAGGAAAATGTATTTATTGAAACCCAATATTTGGGAACTGGTGAGATGATGATCGAATCCTTTGCTGGCAGCGTCCTCAGGCCGGGATGCCGGGAGCTGCTACTATCCTGCGCACTCGCTCGATCAGCCGTTGCTGGTCTTGCAGGTCTAAGCTGGACAAAGCAGGTTGGGCTCCTCCTGCAAAAGTATGGAGAATAAATAATTATAATAATAATTGGTTCACAGGAAAGGAAAGGTGCAGTATATGTCACACTTGTTTTTGTGAACACCTCAACCGCGCCGTAAGGGAAGGGAAATAAGTGGGAGTGAAAGTGGAAAGAGAGCAAGAGGAGCCGTAGTGGAGGGCTACGGAGTAATTTTGACCACCTGAGGATCTTTAATGTGCTCTGACATCGCACAGCACACGGGCGCCTCTTCGTTTCGCCTCCATCGAAGCGCAGCTCCCGCGGCCAGGATCGAAACCGGGTATTCCGGCACAGTAGTCGGGCGTCTTACCACTGCACCACCGCGGCGGGGCAGGAGAATAAAATTCAAGTTATCATTGCTGAACTTCTGATTAGATCCAAGGGCAAGTGCCAGTTTCCCTCAACTACTTTTTCCGGATGGCATTGCATGTGTCCATCGCCATTCAGAAAGGTAAAAAATAACTGCACGTGTGGAATACCAAAAGATACATACATACGAGGGGGTACCCAAAAGAAACCGAACTAAATTTTTGGTGGGCAGCGCTTTCGTAGTACCGTGTTTTGCCGCTAGGAGCGCATAAAGTGAACATTCCAGAGTCAGTCAGCCGAGTGGTGTCGCTGAAGGTCAGACCCTTAGTTCTATTAAAGGGACACTAAAGAGAGAAAGGAAGTGGGTTTGCATCAATAGAATGCCAGTTCCTGATTACAAAAAGACCACTCTTACTGAAAACAGAGCTGTTATAAGGTAGTAAAGAAGAATAACAGAAATACAGGTATCGCCACCACAGCCAAACGGCCGAGGCTCGCAACTACAAATCACGTGACGCGCTAGGGATCCCGGAGGCTGACAAATGCGAATTACGTTGCATGTTTGAATGCGGTAGTACATTTTTTCTCAAACATGGTAACACGCTTTTATCATACGTAAACGACGGCGAAAAGACAACGTAAACGTTGCAAGGCAAATACAAAAATATACTTGGAGGCGCCACAGGCGCCCACTTCAGTTTTGGTTATGTTTCGGCTCAGGCATTTCGTGCGCACTCGGATAGTTTGTTTGAACCTGCAGCGTCTGAATTACGAGCTTGGAGCAGCAGATGCGCCTTGATGGTTCCCATTTGAGCATTCGGAGGCACGAGCGAGCGAAATCCGCTACCGCCGGCACACTTCTTCGTTCACACTTCTGCGCCAACAAATTGCCGCCGTTGCCGCTTTGACTGCGACCTGACCGCTTGACTGCAGCTACGTACGCCACGAAAAGCATACATATGCTAAGTACCTAAGGAAAAACGCATTATCATTCAATTGTTCACTAAATCATGGCACATCTGACCAACATATACTGCGTCAACAAGACCTTCAACGTGCTATTTTCAGGCGTCGTAAACAAAAGGGGCATACTTGCCGCTCCTACCAAGGAGAGCGCTCGTCACCCGGCGATAAAAAGGGCCTCGGGTAAAAAGTAAAAACTAAAAATAACGAAGCACCAGAAATACATTACAAAAGGTTAAAAAAAATCGGTTTGTAAAAAAAAAGAAAAAAAAAAGCAGAAGCGGTGAGACTCGAACTCGCTACTGCTTGCTCCGTAATGTTCCGCAAGAACCTCGGAAATATTTCTAGTTTTTATGTCATGGCCCCATTTACAATAAAGTGTTTCTGCTGCCGGTCTAAAAATTACAACTTCTTGATCATCGGCGCATGCTGCCTGCTCTCACGTCTTGCAACCAATGTTCTGGATGCCTATGCGCACTATATTGTGCACTGGATCCATTTTAACATTTGGAATTTCACAGCGCTGGCAAATGTAGTGGCGCCGGCACTACGGTCATGTTCTGCTACCGTGGACGTAATTTTCGCTGAACACGGAGCTGTAGCGCAAACCTTGAAGGAAAAAAGTGCGACGAAGCTTCAAAACTGGCAAGCGCAGCAGCGAGGACACTATTTTGCTGGTAACTAAATCTTATTTGTATGTAAACATGTCAGGAAGCGTTGCGATGACCGAGGGCTCGGTTTGTTTATACACAGTGCAAGAAGGAGCGCGAAAGCTTGAGAAACATGTAAAGTATTGTGCATTACAAGCGCTCTATGTTTTTTTTTTTCTTCCTTTATGGGCCCATCGCTCGGTAAATCACTCTCTTCATCGTTTTATTTATTTCGGCTGAGGCCGTCATTGCGAGTACGCTGTTGCCAAGTTGGCCCTTGAGGGATCCGACGCCGCGGGCCGCGCCGGCTCGCTAGCTATCACGGAGTCTCCGCTTACGTCATTGTGTGCGTCACTCAACTCCAACTACGTAGTTGGAGGCCACAGTTTGAATTCCACCGGCGGGAACAAGAAAAAACCTCAACTTCTTATCGCAATATCTCAGCAATTATTCGATTTTTTGCTGCCGGATATGCAGCGACAGTGTCACCAAATGTAGTTTATTAGATTTTGATACCATCTTTGGCTGTCTTTAGTGTCCCTTTAACGTTGGGTCAGACGCACTTAAAGCCCCTCAATAAACTAAAAGTAGCGCCATCTCCTCTCTCCTCCTCCGGCGCCGCCGCTCCACCTCTCGCATTTCGACTGTGGCGCCACCTACGGGGTGCGCGACTAGCGCGCGCTCTCCGGAGCAGGCGCCCGTCACAGCCGTCTCGATCAGCGCCGCGCGCGCGCCGATCGAGGCGGCCGTGCGCCGTGTCTCACCAGAGCCTTGTATTTTGTCGCAACGTGTTCAGGTTAAAATATTACTCACTACTGAAACATAATTACCGAATGTTGACAGGGATTTCCCGCCAAAATAGTTTCAGCTGTGAGTGTCGTACACCACATATACGCGATTTCGGCGTTTGTTCAACTCGCCGTCATCTCCGTGTGTACGTAGTTCGTCACATTTGGCCACTCAGCGGCATGCTTTATAAAATTTGTAACTAGGCGGCGGACAGGAACAATTTTGGAACAGTCTGTGTATGGTTTCTTTGCAGCGTTGACTGGATTGCAAGCTGCCGGTAAACTTGGCAGCAGGTGTGGCAGCAGCTGTCTTCCATGTATTTTCAACTTCAGCTGCAGATCAAATTAACTATAGGCGGCGGAAGCTGCAGTCTGTGTGGAGTCTTTGCAGCTTTGATTGACTTGTGAGCTACCGGTAAACTTGGGGAGGGAGGTAGCAGTTATTTTTTTTTTATATTTGGCGTTGAGACGGTGCCGTGTTCAGCTGCCATGGTGTGTCACCATACGTACACGATTTTGGCGTCGATTTAACTCGCCTTCACCTCCTTGAGTCCGTCAGCCGTTGACAAAAGTGCGCAACATGCTTGAAAAAAAAATTAACTAGGCTGCGGAAGCTGCAGTCTGTGTGGTTTCTTTGCAGGTTGGACTGAATTGTAAGCTACCGTGAAACTTGAGAAGCGTGGTAGCAGTTTTTTTTTTATATTTTGCGCTGAAACGGTTCCGTTTTCAACTGTCAGTGCGTGACGCCATTTGTACGCGGTGCCTGCGTTGGTTCAACTCGCCTTCACCACCGTGCTTCTATCAGCCGCCGGCCAAAGAGCGCAACATGCTTGAAAAAAAAAAAATTAAATAGCCAGCGGGAACGATTTAGTAGCAGTCCGCGTGGCAGCAAAACACACGGCGATATGTGCCGCGCGCGCGCCGCCCGCCCCGCTGGAAAGGAGGAAGCTGCACGCCCAGCAAAAAAAAAAAAAAAAAGCGCGCGCGCGCACGTGACGGCGCTCGGCCAATGAGAGGGTCGAACCACGAAGGAGAGCGCAGGAGAGGAGGCGGGCGGCAAACTTCACATGTTGGCGCTACTTTTAGTTTATTGAGGGGTTTTAGACGTACTAGCTGCTTGCTTCAGCAGAGTTTACAGTGACAACTGTTTTCTGTGAGCGTCGTTTTTGCAACGGCTGATTTTCGTGAACATCGTGTGGCGGTGAAGTATGCTTTCTGCTCGGAAAAAAATGGAACAGAAACTTTTGAAATGTTAACTACGGCATACAAGGATGATACTATGGGGAAAACTCGAGTGTTTGAGTGGTTCGCCCGTTTCAAAATGGGTGAAATGTTCTCCAGCCATATTGTAAAGAGGACGTCAACCGTGCTATAGTGCTCTTCTAGAGCACTATAACTGTGCCACTGCGTATTAGGGCACCACTACGAGCAGAAGGCGTGAATCGGCTAAGTATTGGGCGGCTGGTCCTCTTTTTCTGTTTTCCCCTGCGCATTTGCGCTTTTCACCGTGTTGATAACGCTCGCAGAGAGATTGTAACTGTAAAGTGATGTCTACGCAGTCTCCCGGCCAGGGGGGCTCCCCTTGGTCGGCTTTCATTACGCCTCAAGATCTACCTCTGGAAGCGTTCCAACGATCTGGCGTTCCAAACATTCCTGTGGCGCTGGTGCCCAAGGATGGCGGATTTATTAAAATGAATAACCCTGGGACTGTTCGAGCTGCTCTCCAGGCAGCCTCTTCCCTGTATGACTCGATCACAGAAGTGAGGCAGTTTGGGCGTGGCGGGATACTGTGCCGATCTTCAGACCTCAATTGCGTGAAGGATCTGCTTAAATGCAATTCATTTGGATCACTTCAGGTGAGCAGCTTTATCCCTACTCATCTTGCATGCACAAAAGGATTGGTCCGAGGAGTAGACTCTTCTTTAACTCCAGCTGAGACCCTCGACCTTCTTTCGGCGGCTGGTGTGGTAGCGGTGTATCGTTGCAGCCGGGAGGTTAATAATACGCGGGTACCAACAGAGTCGGTGATTGCCACATTTGCGGGAACTTCATGCCCGTCAGAGATAAAAGCATGGTCATTGATCTTCCGTGTGGATCCTCTTGAATCTAAGCCACTGCAGTGCACTAATTGCTGGCGATATGGTCACAGTGCTCGTGGTTGTAAGTCCTCCGTGCGGTGTTCCAAATGTGGCGATGGTCATCATTCGTCATCATGTTCACAACAAAACGACAAATGCTGCCTTTGCGGTGGAAACCACGCTGCAAACTCCTTGGAGTGTCCATCTCGAAAACAGGAGCTGCAAATGCTAGAAGTAATAGATAGAAAACGCTGTTCGCGTCGTGACGCTGTAACAGAAGTTAAGGAGCGATTACACGGTTATGCAGGTGTGTCAGCCCGATCAGGTGTGCCTCTGGATGCATCAATCTCAAAGGCGATAATGACTGCAGTGGAAGCATCAATGACTAAAATGGTCGACCGAATAGTTGCTACTGTCACAGAGTGTTTTTCTAACGTTCTGGCAGTTCAGCTAACGCAAGCCCTGCAATCAGGAACAGCCCCTTTCATAGCAAACATGCCCTCTGAAAGCTCTCAACTGCTTGAAAGCACTACTGTTGCTTCGCCTCACAGGGCTGCTCCTCCAGATGACGATGGAAACATTAATGACGCAGGGATGGTGGAATCAGATGTAAGAATTTTAAAACGGTGTGGGTCTTCCATGTCCAATCATTCTTCTCCGCGGTCCCAACCAAAATCAAAGAAACATCAGCATACATCAAAGCCAAAGGATAATATTTTGGGGCAGGCAGTTGCGGCTGCCCAGATTTCGCAATCATAGGGGCACTAAGAGTTATCCAGTGGAACTGTCGTTCAATTCTAACAACTTCAACAGATTTAGTTTACATTTCTTCTCAATATAATCCACCCATAATTATTTTGCAAGAAACTTGGCTAACAGCCGAAAAGCATTTCTATTTACAAAATTATCATTCATTCCGACAAGATCGCCAATCAAAAGGAGGAGGTTTAATTATATTTGTCTGGACAAAATTCTGTCACAGGGCTAAGATTTCTTTCCAGCTATCTTCTATAGATTGTGAGACTTTGAAATTCCAGGGCACTGTCCGTTTTCCTTAGTGAATGCTTATTTCCCTAGCGGTGTACAAGATACAAAACCTCTAGATCTGTTATTAGTTAATTGTCGAAACTCAGTTCTTCTGGCTGGTGATTTTAATTCGCATCATGTGTCATGGGGCTACAAGACAGATAGTTGTGGCAAGCGTCTTTGGGATTGGATAACAAATAATAACTTTTCCTGTAGAAATTCGGGTTCGGCCACTTTCATAAGAAGTTTGACTCTTTTGACTCAATGTTTTCTTCATAGCATTTAATTTGAGAGCCGTTTATTTCTACGTTTACTTTTTGTATTCTGCATCTGAGCCTTGTATTTATTGTTGTATTTTGTGTTACAACTTGTATTTAACATTTTTCAATTTTGCTAATCCTGTTCTTTTTGCATATATTATGTATTCGCCCCTCCTGCTTGGGCCTACTGTAGGCCTGCAGTATGTTCTAAATAAAAAAAAAACACAGTCAATCTGTGTTAGATTTAACTTTTACCTCTCCCAGTCTTTTCGTTAATAATTGGTCGACACTTGATTGTGGCACCTCTAGTGACCACATACCGATTGCGTTTGAGGTTAATCGCCCTGTAACTCCAGCGACTTCTCAGTTGAAGTCATTTATCAACTATAACTTTCAGTTAACGTTACGCTCTAATCTTGAGTCATTGACTAACACGGATGAAGAACAAAAATCAAAACGCTTATGCTCGGTGATTGAGGATTGCCGTAAGAAGTCTGAGATCTTGGTACGGAGCTCAAAGGGGAATACTTCAGCTGTTTGGTGGAATGCTGATTGTTCCCGAGGTTACAGACGTAGAAAGGCGGCATGGAAAAAGCTTCTCCACAACCAGTGCCCGAAAAACTGGCAGGATTACAAGTTCATTGCAGCTACTTTTAAACGTACAGTTGCAAAAGCGAAGGACGAGTATGGTGCTAAGCATTTTGATTTCCTCTCTAAATCTGGCAATCGAACTGCTCTTTTTGGTTTTTTACGCTCGCGGAAAAAGATTCCGCAAGCACAAAATCTACATTCCTTTATTTTGACTCCTCATGAAGCAATAGACACAATTGAAACAATTGCCAAAGGACTGGAGAAGCGTTTCTCGTCTGCACTTCCTTCGGGCTCGATATCTGTAATGCCAATGGAACCAGTTAATTATGATCCTCAAATTTCCGTTTCTGAGCTTTCTTCTATAGTTATGAGATTACCAGCCGCTGCTCCCGGTCCTGATAAAGTAACTTCAAAAATGTTAAAAATTCTTTTTGACGAGTCACCTGAGACGTTATTAGAGCTAGTAAATTATTCCATCAAACATGCTTGGATACACCCAGAATGGAAACTTGCCAAAATAATTCCTTTACTTAAGAATAAAGGCGGTGCCTTGTCCATTGATAATATTAGACCAATTGCATTAACATCAAACATTGTAAAATTAATTGAAAGAGTCATACTTATACGTGTTTCGGAATTCATGAATCAAGAAAATATCCTCAGCCCTTGCCAAATTGGTTTCCGTCGAAAGTGTTCCATCTGGAATGCGCATGCTGATCTCGAGAGTCGAGTTCTTTTAGAGCGGCGCCAAAAAATGCACGCTGCCTTGATAACGCTAGATCTAGATATAGCCAAGGCCTATGATAGCGTTGAGCATAGCATTCTATTGCAAAAATTAAAATATCTTCAGTTTCCACATTATTTAGTAGCCTGGATATCTGAATTCCTCCAAAACTGAGAGTTTTACTGTGCATTAAATGGCGTTCATTCTGGCAGATATAAGCAAGCCAGGGGAGTGCCGCAAGGAGCAGTCCTTTCACCAGTCCTTTTCAACGTACTACTCAGCTCAATACCAGTTAATCATGACGTTCGCACTTACGTATATGCGGATGATATTGCGTTTTTTGCAACTGCATCGGATATTCAATCCCTTTATCTCCATTTGCAAACGTACCTAAACTCTATTGAGAATTGGTTGTGTGGCTTGCGTCTCACATTAAATGTGAACAAAAGCGCAGTCCTCGTATTCAATATAAAAAATTCTTTAAGTCTGTCTGTAATGTATCAGCAGCAAATAATACCACAGGTTAAATCATTAAAGTATTTAGGGGTCACTTGTGATGATAATCTTTCATGGCATCCCCACATTAACCATATTGCTACGAAAGGGGCTCGGGCCGTGGGCATGTTGCGCCGAATTAGTCGTCCCAGGTCTGGAATGCGGAGAGATGTCCTTTTAATAATTTATGTTATGTATGTGCGTCCAATTTTAGAGTTCGGCTCAGTCTTGTTTTCTGTATCAGCAGCTTATAAAATTCGACCGCTTGTTCTCTTGGAGCGAGAAGCGCTTCGGTTGTGTCTTGGACTTCCAAAATTTGTTACCAACAATGTGCTCTACCTTGAAGCCCTGATTCCACCCTTGATATATAGGTTACAAATTCTAACCGTTCAGACGTACTTAAGGATATATGAATCAGAGTTTCACCGATCTATGTCTATTTTTTGCTGTCAACCGACCTCCTTTTTCGGTGTCCATTGGCCTAAATTTCACACCCTGCAGGTTGTTATGGTCAAAAATTTGCTGGACCCTTTAAATGTTTCCCTTCCTAGTATTCTACCCATACAAACCATCGGTTCATCTATTGAAATTGTATTTGACGACATATTCCCGAATAATGCTAAAACATATGATCCTTTATTCTAAACGGATTATTAGAAGATCATTTAAGAAGCTTTTCTGCTAGTTTAGTTGTAGCTACTGACGCATCTCAAAGTAATGAAAAGGCGGGTGTGGGTATATATTGTCCACATTTAGACTGGTCTTTTTCTGTCTGGCTTCCGGACTTCACCCCAATTTTTGAAGCGCAGTTTCTGTCTGTGGTACTCGCTTTACGGAAATTAGACTCCTCTTTTTCTAAACTGGCTGTAATTTCCGACTCTCTATCCTTGTGTTCATCTCTCTCTTCGTCGGTGGATTCTGCAATAGTAAAAACCTTTGTCTCCCTGATCCCTAGACATTTGAAAATTGTACATATGGTATGGGTACCAGGCCACAGCAATGTGACTTCAAATGAATATGCTGACAATTTGGCAAAAGAGTCCCTTAATGGCCCCGTATTATCTATCCTTCCGGCGACCGGGTACATCACCGCAGCGAGGTTTCGAAGAAACGTTCTATTAAATATGAAAAATGGACATCTTTTAAGATCTGATGACTACCTGCATCTAAATTATTCTTGGAATAGAAAATTATGTCATTCACGGCAACTTGAGATTTCACTAACAAGGCTGCGATGCCGTATCCCACCTTTAAATTTCTATCTTTACAGGTCTGGTTTGGCACTGTCTCCCGTATGCGCATTTTGCGGTGAACAAGAAACATTAGATCACTTTTTATTGTTTTGCCGCCGCTTTACTACGTTGAGAAAACAGTTGATGGAAAGGCCATTGCAACAGCTTGGCCTTAGTTTAAGCAGCCCGACATTGTTATCATTTGGCGCCACCATCCTTGGGCACAGTCACAGGTCTGTTTTTACCGCCATGCAAAATTTTTTACTGGACTCAAATCGTTTGCCTTGCTAAATATTTAAACATCACTTGTTCTACAATTATGGTGTCAATCTCCCGTGAGTGTTACCACTTTTCATTTTATATTTCACTTATTTCCTGTTTTGTTTCCTTTCCTCTACCCCTCAAATCATTTTTTTATACAAGTATATTTAAAAAAAATTCTTTGCTACCCAATTCTTGGCCGATCCTCCTCTGTGGGTATGTGCCATAAGTTATTTGGACAACAACAACAACAACAACTTCGTTCTTGTTGTGGGCGCCACTGACGACAGCGCCCCAAGCGGCAAGCTAACCAGGCGAACCGCCGGGAGACCCCGGCATGGGCGAGCTCGCCAAGCAGAGCGAAAACGGGCGCCATTACCCGATGTATAAATAAACAGTTTTGCTTGTTATACCGGCTACGTCTACCACATGGTGGCAGCGGCGGGATAACAAACGCAGCATGACACCCAGAAGGACAGCGAGCCCAACGTAAGCGGCTGCAGCGTCATGCCAAAAACTCGCGTTGCGAACGAAGAGCGCGCGAGCGGCACTCTGAGAATGACGTTCAACCCGCTCGCCGTGGAACTGCCGACAAAGCTCGATTTCCGCAAGCCCGAAGATTGGACACGATGGCACCGCAGGTGGGAACGCTACCGACTCATCTCCGGTCTGACAGGACAAGACGAGACGACGCAAATCAACACATTACTCTACGCCATGGGCGAAGCGGAGGACGTGCTCGCTGAACTGACAGACGAACAGATGGCATCATACTCCGCCGTGGTGAGTGCTTTTGAAAAGCATTTCCTACCTCGAAAGAATGTCATTTATGAGAGAGCGCGATTTAACTCTCGGAAACAAGAGCAGCATGAAAACGTCGACGCATTTGCGACTGAACTGTTCAAGATGGCCGAAAGATGCGATTACGAAACTCTCAAAGACGAACTGATTCGGGGCAGGCTCGTGGTCGGCTTGCGAGACGTAAAACTCAGCGAGAGCCTGCAGCTTGACGCAGAACTCTCGAAAAAGCAATCACAGTTGCCCGCAATTCAGAGAGCGTGAAACTTCAACACAAGGAAATTCGCTCCATCGAACAGCCAGCTCTCGACATGGGAGAAGTTCGCGGCCAGACAAACGTCAAAACTCGCCGGAATGAAGCGAAGGTGCCTTTCGAATCGCGCCCTCAACGTACACACAAGACGGGAGACGAACGCTGCAAGTGGTGTGGTGGTGTGCGTGACCACACGAAGACACAGTGTCCCGCGATACACAAGACGTGCAACCAGTGTGGGAAAAAAGGCCACTACGCCCGCGTCTGCATGTCTAAGCCGAAGGACGAGACCTCGAGTATCCGACAACGACTAAAAGATCTCGGGGAGCTATATCTAGGCGAAATCAAAGTGGGAGTGAACACGCCGTAGAGGATCACTGCTATCGTGAACAACTTGCCTTTTACCTTCAAGGTCGACACCGGCGCGGATGTGACTGAAATCGCACACGACCAGTACGACAGAACCGTCATGGGACCCATCAAGTCAACGCAACAGCTCTTGATTGGCCCAGGCCAGACAGCGATAGCCACTGCTGGCTACATCGATGCAACAGTCACCTGGCGCAACACTGAAGTCCGAGAAGCAGTCTTCATCATCAAAGGATTAAAAGAACCGCTGCTCAGTCGACCAGCTATAGAATCACTTGGGATTCTACAGCGCCCTCTTGAGCTAGACGAAACCCTCGAACAATCAACTGATGTCCCCAACTTCTTGGCCTCATACCCGAAGCTAACGTCTGGGCTTGAAGTCATGAAGACTGAGCGACTGAGTACCGCATCAAAGTCAAAAAGGATGCTGAGCAATACGCAGTCAGTTATCCTAGGCGCGTGCCTCTTTCACTGCTTCCACTTGTAAAGAAAGAACTAGAAAGGATGAAAGACTTGGGAGTCATCCAGAAGATCGAGCGAGCAACCGAGTGGTGTTTTCCAATGGTTGTCGTACGAAAAAAGAACAATGAGCTCTGCGTGGACTATGGTCAACTCAACCAACAAATAATACGCGAACGTGTGCTCATGCCTACGGTGGACGAGTGTCTTGCAAAATTAGCAGGTGGAACAGTTTTCAGCCGCCTAGATGCACGATCAGGGTACTGGCAGGTGCCACTGTCCAAGGACTCTCGCGAGTACACAACCTTCATCACACCAGTTGGCAGGTTCCAGTTCCTGAGGCTTCCCTTCGGAATCTCCACAGCGCCAGAGCTCTACCAACGAGAAATGTTCCGTGTGCTCGAAGGACTAGATGGTGTGAGTTGTCTACAAGATGACATCATTGTCTCAGGGAAGACAACTGAGGAACACGGCACCAACCTACTGCTGGTGCTGAGGAAGCTGGAAGATGCAGGTGTTACCCTCAACATCGACAAGTGCTCCTTTCGACAAACAGAAGTAACATTCTTAGGACACGTCGTAAACTCAACAGGAGTCAGCGCCGACCCGGAAAAGGTCAGGGCCATAGTCCAGCTCGACCCACCATGCGATGTGTCAGAAGTCAGGTCTTTGTTGGGCTCTGCAAACCACCTAGCGAGATTTCTTCCAGAGCTAGCAGACTTTACGAAGCCTCTCAGAGACTTGCTCCACCAAGACGCCGACTGGCACTGGGGCCCAGGTCAGCAGCAGAGTTTTGACAAACTCAAGCAAGCTTTAAGCAGGACGGCGATTCTCATTCACTACGATGCTCAGTCGCCTCACACAGTGTCTGTGGATGCTTCCTCATATGATCTTGGGGCTGTACTTCTACAGCAGTCGCATGAAAAGCTCCTGCCTGTGGCATATGTATCACGCTCCCTTGCGGATACAGAACAAAGATATGCCCAAATCGAAAAGGAGGCACTGGCAATCACATGGGCTTGCGAACATTTCCGCAAATACCTGCTGGGATCAACCTTTCACGTGGAAACGGACCACAAGCCGTTAATACCGCTGCTGACGACTAAACGACTTGACGAGCTAAGTCCTCGCCTTCAACGTTTCAGGATGCGCCTTTTGGAGTACGACTACACCATGTCCCACACTCTCGGCAAAAAGCTGTACACAGCTGACCTTCTGTCCCGGAAGCCATCTGGGAAACCAGCAGACAAAGAAAGAACTCTCAAGAGTGCAGTGCGCGAGTTTGAATAATTAGTACTTGAACAGCTCCCTGCTTCAAACCAAATGCTGGACAGAATCAGGGCAAGCATCCAGTCAGACGAAACACTTGCCAGGATGGCTACCTTCTGCACTACATCATGGCCAACTGTGCATGGGCTGTCACCTGACTTGAAAAGGTACGTCGAGGTGGCTAGCGAGATTTTGCTCGTTGATGGTCTGCTATTCAAAGGCGACAGAATAATCATCCCGCCAGACATCAGAGTAGAGGTTCTGGAAAAATTTCATGCAGGCCACTTGGGCACAACGAGGTGCCGAGAGAGGGCAAGGGAATGTATATGGTGGCTAGGCATAGGCAAGCACATTGAAGACTACGTGGAAAAGTGTCCAACTTGCAGAGAGCACAGAAAGCCAGAAACAGAACCCCTGCTTCTAACCCCATTGACAGCACACCCTTGGGACACAGTCGGCACGGATCTCTTCACGCTGGAGGGGAAAGAGTATGTTGTAGTAGTAGACTACTACTCCCGATTTTTCGAGCTAGAACAGCTGCCGAGGACAGCTACAAAAAACATAGCCCTAGTCTTGGAGCCAATGCTTGCACGATACGGTGTTCCACGGACAATACGCACAGACAACGGGCCGCAGTTCACTTCCACAGAAGTTCAAAAAACTAGTGCATCACTGGGGAGCCTCACACACAACCTCAAGCCCTTACTACCCGCAGAGCAACGGTATGGCTGAGAGGGCTGTGCAGACAACAAAGCAGCTTTTGAGGAAGTCTTCCAACATACACGAAGCGCTGCTTGCCTACAGGGCCACACCCAGCTTGGAAGGGTTTTCACCAGGAGAACTCTTAATGGGTCGTCGTCTGAAGACCACAGTACCAACCACTTCGAAGCTGCTAGCCCCGAAGTGGGACGACAGCTAATTCAGACAAAATAATGAAGCCTACAGAGCTCGTGCAAAACGATCATACGACACCCGGCACAAGGTACGGAGCCGAGAGCGCTTACCACCAGGCACAGCGGTGCGCATCCTCGCTGGAGCTGCATCACACGGCGTGGTAACACAGCCAACATCAGAACCAAGGTCCTACGTTGTACAAACCGACAGAGGACAAGCAATTGACGTACAGCAAGACACCTGCAACCGTTGCAGGGCACGAGAACCACAAGAAGTGGACGTGTTTGTAAGCGACCAGAACGCCTCGACCTGCGAGATCAAACCTTTCAAGAAAGGGGGGTGTTGTGGGATGGATGGATGGATGGATGGATGGATGGATGGATGGATGGATGGATGGAATATAGGAGGCGTCCCCTTTGAAACGGGGTGGTAGCAGTAGCTATCATGCTCATTTTTCTCCCTATATCTTAATTATTGATTTAGAATGGTTAACTAAACCACCATTCTATTTATTAAATTTTGTTCCTACATTACTAACATTATGCCACTTCTCTGCTTTTAAGCCACCAATCTTCCAGTCGTTTTTTGCTAGTTTCCACCGCCGGTTTATTCACCCGGCCACTGTTATCTCTAAACCCCAGAGCTTCAGGAACAGTGATTGCGCCTGCACCAATTTCCGGATGGATACCATTACATTCGAGTATAATATGGTCAATTGTTTCACTGGAGTTTCCACATACAGCACATGCGTCATCTCCATTGTTAAATTTCTTTTTGTAGCTGCGTGTTTTAAGGCACCCTGATCTAGCTTCAAAACGTAGGGCACTGCCTCTTGAGTTATCAAAGAAATCTTCCTTCCTGATCTGCATTTTCCACTTTCGGTATAATTCCACACTCTGTTTCTTTTCCATCGAATTTATCCAATTTTTACCTTCTGTGTTTTTCACCTGTTGCTTAATGCTCTTTATTTCTCCGTCCTTGTTACTAGCATACTTACTAGTTAGTTTCCTAGTTCTTTTCCTGCATTGTGAGTCAACGCTTTTTAGGTACAGGTATTTAAATACTTTAGCTGCCCATCTGTTACTGTCCAATTTCCTCAGGCGTTCCTCATATAATATTTTACTCTGAGCTTCCCGTACTTCGAAAGATGCCCAGCCCATATCTCCCTGTACCGCCTCATTTGTAGTTTTGCCGTGGGTACCTAGTGCTAATCGTCCAACGGATCTCGGATCTCGACTGTACCTCTGATTTTAGGCACAAAACCGCATTTCCGAAAGTAAGTCCGGGCACCATAATTCCTTTCCAAATACCCCTCAAAACCTCATACCTATTGTATCCCCACAATGCCTTATGCTTCATTATCCCGGCATTCCTTCGCCCTTTGGCCTTAAGTGATTGCTCATGCTTTCCAATGTATGCCAATCCTTCGTTTACCCATACCCCCAGATATATATATTCTGCTACTCTAGGTATTTCAAGGCCTTGTATTTTAAGACCCTGATCAGTTGAGCCATTGAAAATCATCAGACCCGACTTAACTGCGCTGAAACTGAAGCCTAGAGCGTCCCCTTCGTCTCCGCAATACTTAACTAGAGTTTGCAATTCTTCCAGACTCTCAGCTAGCAGCACAATATCGTCTGCATACATCAAACCGGGGAGGCGCTGCTCTACCGCCTTTCCATCTAATCTATATGACAGGTTAAAACCTAGGTTACTGTCTTGTATCCTCCGTTCCAGGTTTATCATATAAAGCATGAACAGCACCGGGGATAGAGGATAGCCTTGTCTTAATCGTTTGCATACTTTGACATCCTCCGTACTTATCCCTTCCCACGTAATTTCTACTTTGTTATCCCGGTATATTTCCTGTAGGAACTCTATTATCTCATAACCGATACCTTCTTTTAATATGTTCCACAGGAGTTCCCTGCTTACGTTGTCGTACGCCCATGTATGTCCAGGAAGGCCAAATACAAAGGTCTATTTTCCACTCTAGATATTTCGATGCATTGGGTAAGCACGAACAGGCTATAATCTAAGCGCCTACCATTTCTAAAGCCGTTCTGAAGTTCTCCGAGTATCTTGTTACTTTCAACCCATGCTTGCACCTTTAATTTCACCGCCTGCATGGCTAACCTGTACATAACAGATGTTATGGTAATCGGCCTGTAGGATTTTATGTGCATCCTGCCTCCTTTCCCTTTATAAATCAATTTCATTTTACTCTGCCGCCAGCTGTCCGGAATTTGCTTATTCGTTATGACTGTTTCCAGAGCTTTTAACAACGTTTCCTTACTTTTTGGACCGAGTTCATTAATCAGCTTGATCGGAATTCCATCTATTCCTGTAGATGTGTTTTTAGGAATATTTTTTTCTGCCTTTTTCCAGTTTAGATTGGTCAGTTCTAAGCTGCTTTGTATTCTGCTACCTTGTGTTGCTTCCTGATTTGCGGAGATTACCCTATCGTCGCTCTTAAATGACTCGGCTATAACTGATGTAATGTAGTTCACTGCGTTATCTCCCTTTAAACAATTTCCCTCGTTATTTTGAATCCGATCCTGCTTTCTTTGATTCTTCTTCCCTAGCCAGCTTATATGGTTCCAGAATTTTCTTGCTCCGCCTCTAGAGGCATCGTGTATATCAGCCATCCAGCGATCGGTGGACTGTCTTATTTTATTTTGGACGAGGGCCTGCGCTTGAAGTTTCTTTTGTCGATATGATTTCCATTTTTGGTCGATTTCCTCCTGAGATACCTGTGCTTTCTTTGCCATTCGGTGTTCTCTTGAAGCAGCCCGTCGTTGTTCAATAGCTTCCCTGATTTCCTTATTCCACCAGCTCCGTGGCTTCCTCTTTCCATTCCAGCGGTTTGCTACTACTGTTCCCAAGGACGCGGGATCGAATCCCGGCCTCGGCGGCAGCTTTTCGATGGAGGCGAAAAGCAAGGCGCCCGTGTGCTGTGCGATGTCAGTGCACGTTAAAGAACCCCAGGTGGTCGAAATTTCCGGAGTCCTCCACTACGGCGTCTCTCATAGCCTGAGTTGCTTTGGGACGTTAAACCCCACAAACCAAACCAAACCAAACTTTAACCTCCTGAATTTTCCTCCTTATGAGTAGTTCTACCTGTTCATAATCCCAGTCTTCCATGGGGCTTTTCTCTATTGCTTCCTCTATGTCTGCTGCTATCTGCGCTATTTGATCGTCGTTTAATTTTGCGTTTACGTTTTGTCTAAGTTCCATTTCTCTTTTCATCAAGGGCCCCATCTGCAGACTAATACGTTTATGATTACTTCCCAGACTACACTCCCCTTCTTCGTCTATTTCCATTTTTGTGACCTTGCTATAAATTTCCTGCGACATTAGACAGTAGTCAATGGTCGTCTGCCTGTTGCGGAATTCCCGCGTGATTTGGCCTTCACATTTTGTTTCTCTATTTACTATAACTAGATCGTGTCGCTCACAGAAATCTAGCATTAGCTTGCCGTTACAATCCGTGTATCCATCCAGATCGTCGATGTGGCCGTTCATGTCCCCCAGTAGAATAATATTGGCCCCGTTTCCAAACTGGCTTATATCGTCACTGAGACATTCAACAAGATCCCTGTTTTCTTGCCTGCATTGATGTCCTGTTCATAAATAAACTACCCCTAGCCATGTCCTTATGCCGGCAATTGTTCCTGAAACCCAGATATGTTCTTTACAGGATGATTTAATTATTTGCCAATTTGTTCCCTGGTGTATCAACATACCTACCCCTCCACCCTTTTTTTCCGTTCTCGTTCTGTTGCACCCTTCCCAGACGTAGCCCTCTATAAACGGCGGATCTTATAGATCCCTGAGATGAGTCTCGCAAAGAGCGTACACACCCATTTTGTCATCCTTCAACTGCTGTTCTATCTCTAGCCATTTCGCTCTTTTCCAACCTCCTTGCATGTTTATGTAGCTGATCCTAGTGTTAAATTTCTTTTTTGTACTTTTCTTTCTCGACCTACTCTTTGCCATTTTTGGGGGCTCAGCCTCCATTATTACACTTTCTTCTGCTTCACTTCTAACTACCTCTGTGCACAGAGTCCTCGCAGACACCCTAAAAAAGCTACAGCCCTGCCTGCCAGGCGCCAGCCGATCTCTGCTCCCACCCTTCTGTTAAAATGAATGCCATCTCGCTGAAAAACCCTACCAAAACCTGCTTTATGTACCTCCCTGTTTACCTCAACCACTTCGAAACGCTTCTCCAGGCTTAACTTTCTTATGTCCTGATTAACTGTCACCACGTCCTTTTCCATCTTTCCGTTCAATCCTAGCACTTCTGGTACTGTGCATACAACTATCTGCGTCTGCTGTGCTATCTCCCTGATCTCGTCAACTCCCTTAGCTAAACTTTCCACCACTCCTGCAGCGTCACCATTTAGGACATCGTTTAGCCCCGCGGCTACTATACTGCGCTGTGGGGAATTCTTCAACCGCCTAGGTTGGTTGGTGTGCCTTAATTGATTGCTTGTGTATGAGTGCCGTATATTTCCTGCTATGTGTAGCAAACTTTTTTTTTTCTGCAGATATATACAAACAGTACCAGCCACACAGCACACTGGCCTGCGCACTGTGAAAAGCAGCAGAGGTGCAAGCTCTGCGTAAGATCGTACTCGTGTATTCCATGTGAGAAGTGACACACACACACACACACACACACACACACACACACACACACACACACACACACACACACACACACACACACACACACACACACACACACACACACACACACACACACACACACACACACACACACACACACACACACACACACACACACACACACACACACACACACACACACACACACACACACACACACACACACACACACACACACACACACACACACACACACACACACACACACACACACACACACACACACACACACACACACACACACACACACACACACACACACACACACACACACACACACACACACACACACACACACACACACACACACACACACACACACACACACACACACACCCACACCCACACACACACCCACACCCACACACACACCCACACACACACCCACACACACACCCACACCCACACCCACACCCACACACACACACACACACACACCCACACCCACACCCACACACACACACACACACACACACACACACACACACACACACACACACACACACACACACACACACACACACACACACACACACACACATTAACAAAGAAAACTCCTTCAAAGCATTGCACGTGAAATAGAATTTTCACAGAACACTTGTAAATAAACAGTTCACGACCACTATGTCCCAGAGATTCGAATTGCACTCATTGACCAATATTAACAAAGCAGAAAAGTGTAGTTTTGTTATGTTTATAGACTGTAGAAGAACACATGCCAGTGCCTGCCAGCCACATTCCACACCGAACTCTACCGCAGACGCCGACACGTGCCTGTATAAAAGAGCACAGCTTCCCTCAATAAACTCATTCTGTTCTGACCTGTCTTGGCTGTAACATGGTGTCAGAACTGAACCGACTGTTGGCGTTTCGAGCACTGCTTTAAAGAAGAAACAAGAAGACGCCGCTAACCGTCAGGAACGATGGAACTGCTCAAGCCGCCCGGCCAATTTATTCCGTCTGGGAATATAGCAATGAAGTGGACGGTGTTTCAGAAGCTCGAGCTGTTCCTGATTGCCATAGCATCGACCAAGGAACTAAAGACAGAAGCGGCTAAGACGGCTCTGCTGATGAGTGTTGCTGGGGTCGAGGCCCCTGAGGTATTTAATAACTTCACGTTTTCGGAGGAAGAGAGCAAAGATGACTATGCTGCAGTCGTAAAGAAGTTTGAAATTAACTGTCGGGAGCAGCAGAATGAAGTTTATGAGTGATATATGTTCCGGTCAAAAATCCATGCAGAAGGTGAACCTTTTGAACATTTTGTGCGCGACCTGCGAAAGCAAGCCCAGAGTAGCAATTTCGCATCATTGTATGACTCGATTATCCGGGACCAATTTGTGTTCGGCACAAATAACTCGAAACTCCAGGAGAAAAACTGAAAGACCTTACGTTGCTTAAGGCAGAACAGATCTGTAAAGCTGCTGAAGTGTCAGCCCAACAAAATGAGTCCTGGGGCCAAATAGAAAGGCAAGTGGTTTTGGTGAAACAGCGTCCACGATTAAGTTGCAGCAAATGTAATCGGACGCAAGAACGGCACAAATGTCCAGCGTTTGGGACACATGTTTTGTGCGCAAAGGGGCTAATCATTTCGCGGCCTGCTGCCAGACAGAGCCTGCAGTCAGTGCAGTAGCTCGAAATCCTCGCTTCGAAATCCTCAATGTCAGGGTCTGCACTGCTGAAAGGACAGCTGTTGGGATGGTGGCAGCCAAGGTGGCCAACCAGAATGTCGTTTTAAAAGTGGATACTGGGTCTCAGACAAACTTGCTGCCTTATTCGGTCTTTCGTAAATGCAAAGCAGAGACATCCCTGCCGCTAAGCAGCTCCATTCTTCGGTCGCACAGTGGGGATGTGATTAAACACTTTGTAGTAGCGACCCTGCCAGTAGTCATGAACGAGTCCGAGACTTTCACCTTCTTATGTGAAGAAGAGCAACCAAACATATTCTTGGACTACAGACAACTAAGACGCTATCACTGCTAGCGTGTTCAGTCGAAGCCGCGGACGACGTGCGTTCTGACAAATAGTGCGAGAATTCCCGCAGCTCTTTCAAGGTACTGGCTGTGTAGCACGTCCATGCCGGATGGTCCTGCGCGAAGATGCAATTTCAGTGATACAACCGGCGCAACGCGTTTCCTTGGCGTTGCAAGAACCACGGCGAGAGAAGCTGCAACGCATAGAAAAAGCCCATCATTCAAAGGGTCAGCGAGCCAACAGACTGGTTGAGTCCGCTAATCATTATCAGGAAGAAATATGGCAAACTGAGGGTCTGCATGGATCCTAGAAATATTAACCAGTACCTGAAGCGGGAACACTATCAGATGCCGAAGAGTGATGACAGTGAGGTTGAACTCTCTGGCGCTAAATACTTCTGCCTCGGTGCAAATTCAAGGTTTCATCAGATTCCATTGGATGAGGCCACGTCGAAAATTTGCACATTTGTTACACTTTTCGGGCGGTATTGCTTCCTGAAACTACCGTTTGGGATTGCTTCAGCACCGGAGGTGTTCCAAAAACATTGACAGAGATATTTGACCGAGCTCCAGGTGTTCGCGTGTATGTCGATGACATTCTGGTATGGGGTGCAACACAGAAGGGACACGATGAGCACCTTCGTGGAACACTGGAACTAGCAAAGTAAGGTGGCCTGACGTTAAATGCTAACAAATGTAAGTTCGCGTGCACAGAGGTTGAATTCTTGGGTGACATCATCAGCCAAAACGCGACAAAGCTCAATCCCCCGTCCAGCACATCACTTGCCGAAATAGCTCATCCAGCAGATAAGAGGGCGGTTCAGCGAATGCTGGGGGTGGTCAATTACTTCGGACAGTAAGTTCCGCATCTTGCTGAGAAGACCAAGTTGTTGCAAGATCTTATCAAAAAGGACACAATCTTTCAGTGGACAGAGAGCCATGCCGCTGAGTGGGCCGCTCTTTGTAGTGTTTTAAGCAGCACGCCTGTGCTTGCAATTTTCGATTCAGATAAAGAAAATCAGCTCGGACGCATCAAAAAATGGTTTAGGAGCTGGGCTTTTGCAGCGTCACGAGAATAGCTGGCGACCGCGGTCGCCTACGCATCGCATGTCATGACTGAAACTGAACAAAGGTACTCGCAAATAGAAAAAGAAGCCATGAGAATTACATTTGGGTGCGAGATAAGTCACCACTTCGTTTATGGTAATTCCTGGATATTTATATTGTCACGCATGTCCTGCGGTGATCCTGTATTGGAGGAAGATGAGGGGTTGCAGGAGAAGCTGAAGAGGAAGAGGAAGATGGTTTTGGCTCGATCTGGGTGTACTAACGACCAGCGCATCTAACACCCGCCCTGTAAATAAACCACGTAACAACTGTGGTGGAGGTGCTGGGTATCGATCACCACGGAACCTCTCCTACCCCGTCGAAGCAGAATAGCTGGGCTACCCCCTCTACGAACGGAGATGGCACAAGCAGATGTTCCGACGCAGCCAATGCCAACAGCTCAACCGACCACCACACAGCCCTATCTGGAACCCCGCACTTCTATGGCAAGCCCGGGGAAGACGTGGATGACTGGCTCACCCACTACAATCGGGTGAGCAAATACAACCGCTGGGATGCAAAGACCAAGTTGGCGAACGTAGTATTCTTTCTTGGAGAAACGGTGCTAACATGGTTTGATAATCATGAAGCATCCCTTATCACCTGGGATCGCTTCATGGAAGAAATGACAGCGTGATTTGGCAATGCTGATGCTCGAAAAAAGAGCGCCGAACAAACTCTGGCTCAGCGAGCGCAGTTACCGGGCGAGACCTGCACAGCTTACATAGAAGAAGTCCTCAAGCTGTGTAGAATAGTTAATGCTCGCATGACTGAGGAAGATAAAGTGGGCCACCTCCTCAAAGGAATAGCGGTAGACGTATACAGTTTTCTCATCTGCAAGGATGATTTGAATACTGCCGCTGATGTTACCCGACACTGCCGCACGTTTGAAGGTTTGAAGCGACGCCGCATCATCCCCAAGTTTGGTCGGCTGCTAAATGTCACAACTGTCGCCAGTGTAGATGTGCCTGAAGCGACGAGTATGGCAGAGACAATTCGACAGATTGTCCGCGAAGAGCTTCGGAGGCATCACGATATTGGGGGTCATGGCAGACCCGTCTACAGTGGAATCTCTTCGGCAGACGATCTTCCACCTTCTGCCTGTTATGCTCCCTCTGATACATCTCCTTGGGATATCCGATGCTCTGCTGCTCATGGCCCGAAAATCCAACCACCTGCCACCATCAACGCTTGCAACAGCCAGCACGCTCGTCCTCCACGTCGACATCCAGACCATGAAACGTTCGACCCAAGCCACGATGAGCCTTACTCATCGCGTGAATGTGAGCCGCCGGTGTGCTATACTTGTGGAATGATGGGCCACATTTCGCGTTTTTGCCGCAATCGCCGTCCATACCGGCAGTATTGCCGACAGTGGGTGAACTCCCGTACAAGGTTTTCCGCCGACAATGATGATCCATATAAAGGAACACCTGGTCGTAATGAGTACTGAGCAAAACCTAGCCGACAAGAGAACAGAAAGGCGCTGAAACGAAATGAATCGCCGGCCTCTGATCGCAGCCTGACACCACCATCTCGGCGCTTACGACGCTCACCTTCTCCCCGACGATGGTCGCCACCTCCGGGAAACTAGCCAGTGCGATCGATGGAGGTGAGGTCGCAAATTATTCTAGCTTACCTATGCCTCTACCCATTTCAATGTTAAAGAACAGAATTGAAGTTTTTGTGGACGGTGTGTGCGCTATGGCGTTGGTGAACACAGGTGCAACCATTTCTATTATAAGCGTCGCTTTTAAAAACTGCCTTGGTCGTAAAGTTATGTTTGATTGGGATAGAGCGACGATACTGTGGTCCTGTATTGGAGGAAGATGAGGGGTTGCAGGAGAAGCTGAAGAGGAAGAGGAAGCTGGTCTAGTACTCAATTCCAAGAAATGTCATTTTGGAGAGTGCCAGACAGTGGTACTTGAACATCTTGTAGACAAGGATGGGGTCAGGCCTGATCCGAAAAAAATTGAAGCTGTCACTTGTTTTAAACCGCCTAAATCGTTAACGCAGCTCAGGAGTTTTTTTTGGGGCTTTGCTCCTACTTCCGGCGTTTTGTTCCGAAGTTTGCTAATCCAGCACATCCACTTACTTGTCTTCTACAAAAAGATGTGCCTTTCAAGTGGACTACTGATTGCGACTCCGCCTTTCGTCAGTTAAAATTTATTTTGACATCAGGACCTGTACTACGCCACTTATGCCCATCAGCTCCAACAGAACTTCACACTGACGCTAGCGCAGTCGGAGTTGGTGCGGTCCTCATACAGCGCCACAATGGCAATGAACATGTCGTTGCATATGCAAGCCGTTCTTTAAGCAAGGCTGAGCGCAATTACACAGTAACTGAAGAGGAATGCTTAGCTATTGTTTTCGGTGTGCAACGGCTTCGGTCATATCTTTATGGATGTGCATTTAAAATTGTGACGGACCATCATTCCTTATGTTGGTTTGTAAACCTCCGTGACCCCTGTGGACGCCATGCGAGGTGGGCTTTGCGCCTCCAAGAATTCAATTTTACTGTGTCATTTAAGAGTGGTTGTAAGCATGGTGATGCCGACTGCCTGTCACGGTTGCCTCTTGAAAGTACTGATTGCGAGGGTGAGATCTTGGATGAATATATAGCTGCTACATCTACAAGCTTCCCCGATGTTGGTGAATTCAAGATTGCACAGAGGAACGACAACGAGTTGGCACCGCTTTTTGATGCTGCAAGTTCCCCGAACTCTGCGACCTCATTCTGCATTCGTGATGGTCTACTATACAATAGAAACTACTCGTCAGTAGGTGCACGGTTTCTTCTGGTAGTTCCTACAAATCTTCGGTGTCAAGTTCTTCGTGTAAAGCACGACGATCCCACGGCTGGACACTTGGGTTTTGCCAGTCAGTACCTTGCACAGGACTACCCTACTGAAAAATCCTGTATAAAATTCGTGCAGGAACTCGTATACAGGTTTACTGTACAGGATCTGGGATACAGGATTGGGGGCTATTTCAGCAAATTCCTGTGCTGCCCTGGAAAGTCCGGAATGAAGCCGCGCGGAGCTCTGATACCGGAATGGCCTGTATGGTTGATGGCCCTCGTTTCCGGAAAAAAGCGCGTCGCCAGGGTGGAAAAAGCATGCAACAATATAAAATAAAACGACTACATTTAAAATAATAAATAAAATTGAAAAAAAAAATAAAAAGAATTTTACTACCGAATGTGAAATCGAACCTCGGTCCTTATGGTCTTGGACGGGCACCTTAACCACTACTTTTTTTTTATTGCCTGCTTAGACATACATCGCTACACAACAAAAGTGAAAGAACACTTGAGAAAAATGTACATAGCGTCGGTATGGGCTAAAACTTCCAGCCAAACCTTGACTGGTGTAAAGGGGCTAAAAACTCTTCATGTGCATAAGGGGCTCAATTCTCGATACCCATTCGGGCACCGGGTACACATTCTTGTGGGTTGCCACGAACGCCGCAACGGATTCGCAGAAGTACTGGCCTTGCATCAATGTCGGCGTGTCGCGCTGCCATGCAGGCTTTCCATATACAGTGCAATCCCATCAGCATTACTGCTTCGAAAGGGACGCCTTCATCATTTTCCACAGCTAGGAAACGAATTCCTCGGGGGTCTAGTGGCAGGTCTTTTTTCAGTGTTCTTTGCAGTATGTCCCAAAAGAACACGCCACCCAAACACTCCAAGAAGACGTGCTCGACGGTTTCGGGCTTTCTGCATAAAAAACAATTCACACCCCAGGGAACGTACAGTCCCTTTTCCTCCATCCAGGTTTTTACCTCTAAGGTTCCGGTGTGGAGCCTAAAGAAAAAGGACTTTGCGCCTGGAGCCACATGCATTCTCTTTACGCGCTTTAAAACGTCGCTACCGGGATTGGCACTGTACATGGTGCGATACAGTGGTACAGGAAAAACTACGTCTGCAAGGTCCCTGTACAACTTTTTGCGCTTTACTACAGCTAAATAATCGCGTGAGAATCGCGCACTTAAGAAATTACAGGCCGCCACGACCTCCTTGAGAAAACCAACAACACGTGCTGTTACGTATTCGGTAGAAACAACAAAATCGGGTAGGAGTTTGCTTAATCTGATCTGTAACACAGTGCGTAAAAAAGGGTCCTTCACGTCTCGAAGAAAGCAGAAACGATTAACTACCTGCTGCAGGTATAAATGCGACAAGCCAAGGCCTCCATTACCAACACTACGGAAGAGGTTTGTACGGTTTGTCCTCTCCCATACCGACCCCCACACAAAGACAGCGAATATGCGGTGAAACTTTTGCACATTAGCGCGCGAGCAGTGCAGAACACTTAGCACATACCACAATTTACTAACAAAAAACACATTGCACACAGTGCTGCGTGCGAACATGGACAAGTCCCAACCTTTCATTCTCTCCGTCCTATCACGCATTTCCCCAACTTGATTCCTCCAGTAGGGCTCACTGTCGCGGTAAAACTCTAACGGAGCGCCTAGGTACTTCGCGGGTGTACTAAGCCATTGCATGTTGGCGAAAGTACCAGGGGTCTCTGGCCAAGTACCATGCCAAAATCCAAGGCACTTAGCCCAATTCTCTACGGCGGATTAGGGTTGCAGTGGTTATTATTCAATATATGTAGCTACTTTTGCTCTTTCGTACTTGTATATTTTCCTTGGCAGTAGAATTTGTGGCCGTAATTCACCGATCGCCCTTTAAATACGCTGAATATCTTTGCAGGCTATCACGAGGGTTCACAAATGTGCCGTATCTTTATAATGCGTCGCTTTATTGAAGGCAAACCTCAAGATATCATAATTTACTAGTGCTGATGTGTTTTTCATCGTCTATGAACGCTTGTAAGTTTTCCTACATACAGATATATCCGGTGCACTAATACTTGTAATACTGGGCGTTTTAGTTTACGTGCTACCAGCGGAGCATCGATGTCAATGAATACACTTCCGACTGAGCGGTTTCAATATGTAAACATTCGAGAACGCGTCGCCCGGTGTGCGGCTATCTGCGCATCTTTCGATGGTCAGCGATGTTTGTTTATTTTTTCTCGAACAGTTTTTTGTCATCGCTAGCGAAACGATACGTTCGTGCTTCTACTTCCGTGTTGTAGGCGGCAGATCTTCAGTCGCAGATATGAAGACGCACCGCAAGATATCGTACGAGCTGCAGCGACTGTTGTACGCGCAAAAGCGACGAGACGCGCGTATATGCTTGCTAGCGCACACTTCGACGGCTTCGCATTTTCGAGGTATTTGGGAAACGAAGCGTGCCATTTATATACAGAACAGTTGTATAATATGTTTGGTATCACGCTTATTTAGTGCGCTGGCGTGTCCGGCATGGTCATTCTGGTTGAGCTTCGTCGATCGGCCCGGCTTCTGTTTAGAAGCGGAATACTCTGCCCGGTATCAGTTCCAGAAATGACGTGTTCGTCCGGTTTCTGGTTAATTGATACAGGCTGAACACTACATAACACCACTACATTTGAAAACGAAAAAAAAAGAAAAAGAAACAAAAAGAAAATAGAAAAGGAAAAAAAAATACATGTGATTCGAACTTCGGTCTTTTCAGACAGCAAGCACGCACTTTAACCACTACACCACGGCTTTTTTTATTGCCTGTTTTGAGTTCGCATCAATTAAAAAAAGATCCACAATAATGGTAAAACTCGCAACAACCAGACTTCGGCTGTCACGAAAGGTTTAAAATTTCTTGAGGACAGCCAGTTCATCGAGCACACTGATCCAGTCAGGTGGATCAGAAAGCACCCGGTACGCTTCTCTAAGGAGCAGCACACTCTCGATAAAGTTCTCGCGTACAGAACGCGTGTTGACATCTGCATGTTGAACTTGCATCCTTGTTTTCCACAGGCTGTGGAGGCCCAAGACCATGACTAAATCCAAAGGAATACCCTCACTCTCGACTGGAAGGAACCGTATGCCATACGGATCTAACGGAAGGTCTTTCTTTAGTGTTCTCTGGAGAACATCCCAGTTAAAGACTGAGTCCCAGCAATCCAGAAAGACGTGCTCGATTGTCTCTGGTTTTTTGCAAAGGAGACAGTCTGTTGTAAAGGGAACAAATAAGCCTCTTTCATGTAACCAGGTTTTAACAGGTAATGTGTTGGAATGTAGCTTAAAGAAGAACGTTTTAACTGAAGGCCTAACTGGCATCTTTTTCACACGCTTTAAGACATCCTGTCCGGGGCCTCCACAGTGTGGTGCACGGTAAATCGGCAACGGTATCGTCACATCCAGAAGATCTTTGTACAGCTTCTTCTTACACACTTTGCTCAAGTATTTCATTGAAAAACGCGCATGTAACATTCTGAAAGACAAGACAACTTCGCGCATGTACCCTTTTAAAGCGCCACTCATATTCTCACCAGAACAGACAACGTATTCTGGAAGCATTTTACACAGTCGTACTTGCATGACCGTCCTCAAGAATTTGTCGTTTTGATCACGAAGGAAAAAAAAAAAACGCGAGGCAACCTGTCGCAAAAAGAGATGCACAAGGCCCAAGCCCCCCGCCTTAACAGGAAGAAAGAGGTTGGTTCTGCTGCACTTTTCCCATGTTGATGCCCACATGAAAACGGCAGACACGATGAATTTTTTGAATGTTAACACGCGTCGCCGAAAGCACATTCATTACGTACCATATCTTTGCCACAAGGAAAACATTGCACACATAAGCGCGTGAGAACATTGACAACGGCTTGCCCTGCCATGAATCAGCTTTCTCTCTCGCCCTCTCTGCTTGGCCAGCCCAGAAAGGGGTGGGATCTTGGTACGATTCAAGCGGCACGCCTAAATACTGGGTCGGCAATTTTGACCATTGCAAACGAGAAAAGTATTCAGGCGTAACATCCCAGTCTCCATGCCAGAAACCGGCACTTTTTTCCCAATTTACTTCACAGCCTGTCTGTCGGCAGAATTTTTCAACAAGGACAGTAACTTCTTGAATGCTTTCTCTGCTTGAACAGAATACAGCGATGTCATCTGCATATGCCAGCATTTTGACCTGTGCTAACTGTAGCATAAAACCAGTACGTTCATTGTTTATGATAGACCGGCAGAGAGGCTCGAGGTAGGCCGCAAACAGCAGGGGTGACAGGGGGCAGCCTTGCCTCACTGACGGCAGCACACGAATGCTGTCAGTGAGCTCTCCATTCACAATTATCCGTGTCGTGCAGTTCGCATACACCATTCGAACACCTTCCTCAATCACTCGCCCTATGTTTGAGTGTGCCAATACTTCGAACAAGGCATCGTGCGAAACGCGATCGAATGCTTTGGCGAGATCCAGCTGTATCATTGCCACTCGAGATCCAATCGCGTCACAACACTCCAAAACAGTTCGTACCACGTGCACATTAGTTGCGATGCTTCGACCTTTAATGCCGCACGTCTGGTGTGGCCCAACCAGACTCGGTATTACACTTTGAAGCCTTTTCGCCAGCACTTTCATGTATATTTTGTAATCCACGTTGGTGAGGCTTATCAGCCGATAAGAACCCACCAACAGGCGTTTTCCTGGCTCATCATACTTCGGAATCAAAACAATGTGCGAGGTAGAAAACGAAGGTGGAACCTGCTTACGCTCGTATGACTCGTCTAGCACTTTAAGCAAAATCTGGGCTGTGTAATCTTTAAATGCTTTGTAGGAAGCAGCGCCAAGCCCGTCAAGTCCTGGCGACTTTCCCATTGGAAGCTCGTCTATCGCACTTTCTATTTCTGTCAAACTTATGGGTCGTTCTAGACGCGTTTTAACATCATCATCGAGTTTTGGCATTTGGCGCAAAAATTCTGCCTGAAAGCCATTTTTGACTTCGCGTTTACGGCCAAGCTATTCATTGTAGTGTTCTATAAAGGCATTTTTGATAGTAGCAGGGTCACTAGTTACAGCACCTCGGCTGTCAATTTGCCGTATTTCCTTTTGATACGCGTGCCGTTTCTCATCTGACAGCGCTCGCTTAGTTGGCGTCAGGACACGGTGATGGTGGTTATATATCTGCTTATGTAGTCGAGATTGCTCTTTTGTAGTTTTTGTATTTTTGTAGGGTGTAGAATTTGTGGTTGTAATTGAACGATCGCCCTTTAAACACGCTGCATCTTTTTCCTGGCTATCACGAAGGGTTATCCGTGTCCCGCATCTTTACAATGTATCGCTTTCTTGCAGACAAACCTCCGAATGTCACAATTTACTAGTGCTGATGTGTTTTGTCATCGTCTTCGAACGCATGCAATTGTTTCTAGATATAGATATATGCGGTGCACCAACACTTGTAATACTGCTTGTTTTAGCTTCACCTGCTGCCAGCGGAGCCGCGACGTCAATGAATTTACTTCTGACCAAGTGTTTTGCATGCGTAAACACTCGAGGAAGCGACTCCCGATGTCCGGCTGACCTGTGCATATTTCGACGGTCAGCGATGTTTCATTTATTCTCGAGCGTATTTTATCCGCGCTAACGAAACGCTACGTTCTTGCTTGCACTTTCGCGTTGAAGGTGGCAGATCTTCAGTCGCAGATTATGAAGATGCACCGCAAGATCGTACAAGCTGCAGTGACTGTTGCACACGCAAAAACAAAACGCGATGCATGTATGTACTTGCTAGCGCACACATTCACGGCTTCATATCTTCTAGGTATGTACGAAACAACGCGTACTCCACATATACCGAAAAGTTTTAACGTATAATTATTATGTATGGTTTCATGCTTATTTAGCGTGAAGGCGTTCCGGCGTGGTCATCTGGCTGAGCTTCACGATCCGCCCGAGTTGTACTGAGAAGCGGAAATACTCAGTCCCGTATCAGTTTCATTCATATCGGATTTGTCCGGTTTCTGTTAAACCGGACATGACCTGTCCTGTATATGAGCTCAATACAGGGTTGGTCCGCCCTGTTTCATATCCATACCGGACTGGAATGTCATGTATAAGATGCATACGGGAAATGGACTGCCCTGTATTAACTCTATACTGGACTGGACCGTCCGGATTGAGATTCATACCGGACATGACCTGTCCGATATAAACCCGTCTAAGCTTCATACAGGACTGGTCACACCGGTATCAAATTTATACGGGATAATACAGGACCGGTTCAAACCCGTTTGTCGCGATACGGGATTTTTCACTAGGGTAAGGAATGTTTTTATCGGTCGAAGATGAGTCAAACTACTCGACATTATGTGGCCAGCTGCCTGCAGTGCCAGCGTTTCAAACCCAACCTGCTCTACGCCAGGTGATCTTCAGCCTATAACGCCGCCACGAACTCAATTCGAACAGGCGGGAATTGACCTTCTAGGACCACTTCCCCGTTCCACCAATGGGAACCGCTTGATCATCGTGTGCGTAGATTACATTACGCGGTACTGTGAAACTGCTGCCATACCGTCAGCCACTGCTTCTGATGTCTCGACCTTCCTCCTACGGTCCATCATTCTTCGACATGGGCCTCCTTATGTGCTAATAAGTGACCGGGGGCGACAATTTACGGCAGAAATTGTAGAAGAACTTCTTCGCCTCTGCTCATGCCATTTTCGCCGTTCAACTCCTTACCACCCAACCACCCACAAACAAATGGCCTTACTGAACGCACCAATCGTACGCTTAGCAATATGCTCGCAATGTATGTCGATTCCCGCCACAAAAACTGGGATGGAGTCCTTCTGTTTATAACATACGCATTTAACACTGCTAAGCACGAAACGACAGGCTACAGTCCTTTTTTTCTTCTTTACGCTCGACTTCCACGAAGTACTCTGGACACATTTTTACCTTTCTCGCTCCAAGCTGAAACTTCATTAGCACATACTCTCTCTTTGGCTGAAGAAGCTCGCCGACTCGCTAGACTTCGCACTTTAGCCTCCCAAGAACGCTACAAGCAACGCTACGACAAGCGTCACCAAGATGTTAATTATGCCCCTGGTAACTTGGTGTAGCCTTAGACGCCGTTGCGTAAGCGCGGCCTGTCCCAGAAACTGTTGCACCAGTATAGTGGTCCTTTCGTTGTGCTGGAACGCATCAGCGCAGTCAACTTTGTAGTCTCTCGCCTGACCACCCATGGTCGTCGTTCTCGAAAGACTCAAGTAGTTCACGTGGCCCGCATGAAGCACTGCTATCAGCGTGACGAACCTTGACGCGCCCGGCGGGCTTCGTCTGCGAAGGGGGCAGTGTCACGCATGTCCTGCGGTGGTCCTGTATTGGAGGAAGATGAGGGGTTGCAGGAGAAGCTGAAGAGGAAGCTGGTTTGGCTCGATCTGGGTGTACTAACGACCAGCGCATCTAACACCCGCCCTGTAAATAAACCACGTAACAATATTGTGAGACCTCCCTAATGTGACTGTGGTGAAGATGATACTGGTAATTACTAACATTTTTTTCTCGTAACTCGAAGAAGTACACTCCTGCCAATATTTAGATCCATGTTCCATTCTTCATGCCAGTGACATATTTTGAGCTAAGATTCTTGAAGCAAATGGTGGTCTCCAATTGATGCTATTTCTTTATATACAACGCAGTCATCTGCGAACAATTTATTGACACATATGGAGGAATGCTATCTGCTAAATCATTTATATATTCAAAAACAGCAAAGTTCCCTAACACACTACTCTGAGGAACACCGGAAGTAACAGGAAGTGATTCAGAAAAAGTGCCATTCACATCAACGCATTGAGTTCTACCGCTTAAATATGCTCTGATCCATTCAATAAGATACAACGGAATACTAAGTAACTGCAATTTATAAAGAAGCTTTTAATGTGGCACCTTATCAAAAGCTGTCGCCCATATCCAAAAAAAGCACATCAATCTGTCCCGAATTATCCAGCACTCTATGAAAATCATCAATAGTCGTGAGTGATGGTAGACATACCCTTCCTGAATCCGTACTGAAAAGGTGACAGAATATTTCTTTCATTTCAAAAATCAATTATTAAGCGGGCCACGATGTGCTTTAGAAGCTTACAGGATGTAGATATAATTGATACCGGTCGGTAATTAGTCACAAGTTATTTGTCCCCTTTTTTATGAATCGGCACGACACGAGCCTTCTTCCAATCTTCTGGCAACTTACTGGTTTGTAGAGATAATGTAAAAAGTTTAGCCAGATTTTCCGAGATCTGCAACGCGTAACGCTTTAAAAAGGCATTTGGTATGCCGTCCAGACCATGACCCTTCCGAATATTTATTTTTCTCAGCAAAGAAAGAACCCCTCCTGTGGAAATAACAGGAACTTCGTTAGGATCGATGGATCGCTTGGGTGCATCAGCAAAAATATCTGAAAGGCTCCCGAAAACACTTTGAAAGTACCTGTTAAAGAGCTGAGCTAATTCCTTCACATCAGTCACAAGGCTCCCATCCTCAGTTCTAATTTCTTTTAAGGCTTCCTTTTGTTGACCAAGGTATCGCCAAAATTTCCTGGGATCTGAGTTTATGAATGAAGGAAGGGCAACCTTAAAGTAGCGAGATTTTGATGTAGACAGTGCCTGTGCTAGTTATGTTTTAATTTCTGCAAATGCTGAGAAGATAAGGAATGATGTCGCCTAAGACGTTTGAGTCTCCGCTTCATATAAATAATATCGCGACTCACCCAGGGGTTTCGACGCTTGTTTCTAATTTTTCGCTGAGGTATTTGCGGTACAATATAAAATGCCCTTCCTGAGAGGTTCCCATAAGCTTTGTGTGTCACCTATATTGGTACACAGCAACGCATCATCCAAATAATCAATAATAGATGTGTCGTCAGAGCGATCGAAATCATGGACGAAGACAACAGACAAATTTCTATTGCATTTAACGTGATCAGTAGGACAAGAAAAAAAATAACAAATAGTGATCCGAAATGCCAGGTTCAACTGTCAATTTACCAATAGAGAACAAATCACTGACAAAAAACAAATCGAACAGAGCATTTTTACGGGTACAGTCACATACAATTAGGTTAAGGTTTAGGCTAACATAATGTCCATAATTACATCACCAGCAACACAGGTCCCGTAAGCTAAACTCTCCCAGTTCAAGCCTGTTAAATTAAAATCCCCTGTCACAATCACATTATTTTCACGCTTGGATAGCAAGTGATCATATAAGCTCTCAAAAAATACGATTTCAGTGTCAGGAGCATGGTAAACTGCACATAATAAAAAGGTCAAGCCCCAACAGGACATATTTAAAAACAGACTTTCATGATCAGGAATTTGGTTGAGGACTGACTTGCAAAAATGACTTTACAATCACTGCGACACCCCCGCCCCGTGAACCACGATCCCTTCTAAAGATATTGTTACCTGGAAACGCGGTACCAAAGTGATGTGCTCACTGACGAAGACGACGGCGACAAAGCGTTGAGAAAGAGGACGACGCACACAGAGTGGACACTGCACGGCTACTGAAGTCTCAGCGCCGAGTTCAGCCCATCGCAGTGCTGTTACATTAAGTGCATCCCCGTAACATCTTGGTGGAGGTGCGGGGTACTCTCCATTCTATCTTCTCTTTGGAAGAGACCCCTTACTGCCCTTCGACACTTTGCTCTCCGCCGCTAGCCCTGTCACAACCTATGCCCGCGATACCATCGCCCGAGCCGACGCTGCTCGCCAGATTGCTCGTCAGAATCGAGCCATGTCTCAAGAAACTCAAAAACGCCGCTACGATGCTCACCACCGCGATGTGCACTACCCTCCCGGATCTCTGGTGTTGCTCTGGCTTCCGTGCCGTCGTGTGGGGTTGTGTCAAAAACTTCTGCCCCACTACACAGGTCCTTACCGTGTACTACGCCCAGTGACCGACGTTACCTATGAGATTTCACCGCTCCACCCAAAGTCACCGACTGCTACACCCACTTCCGAAATCGTACATGTCGCCCGCCTAAAGCCATATTACTCCCCCTCCACATCGCACGCGTAATACGCACCGGGACGTTGCCTTTTGCCGAGGGGGGTAGTGTTACCTGGAAACGCGGTACCAAAGTGATGTGCTCACTGACGAAGACGACGACGACAAAGCGTTGAGAAAGAGGACGACGCACACAGAGTGGACACTGCACGGCTACTGAAGTCTCAGCGCCGAGTTCAGCCCATCGCAGTGCTGTTACATTAAGTGCATCCCCGTAACAATATGATAGCCAGGCGGAACAATCTCTCCATTTCTTATTTTATTATGCAACCATGCTTCTGAAAGAACAAGAACGTGTGGGTCATAAGAAAGTAGTAGTAGTTCAAGGGCGTCAGTTTTATTCTTAATACTTCTGGCGTTAAGGAACAACACGCGTAGATCATGTGCTTGGGCCTGCAACTGCTATCTTTCAGAAGTCTCGCCTCCTCTGATAGGTGCTGGAACACGTGTATTCAATGAATCGTCCCACACGTAGTAGGTGTTATCAATTCGCAGTTTGTCATGCAAAAGGGAAATCTTCTTACCACTGTCACCTTCATTTTTTTTTTGCACTCTGCCAAAGTAATTTACGCCTTTTAACTGTCTCCGCTGAATAGACGTTTTGAATAGACACTCCGGTCCTTTTTAGCTTTCCAGCACCACTCTAAACCTGTTGTTTTTCAAAGTAATCCTTGAAGTATAAGATAACTGGTGAATTCGCACCTCGTCCACCTAAGCTGTGAATGCCGGTAACAGAATTACACGTAAGGCCAAGTTTATCGTAGAAAACTTGGTCGATTACCTTACGGCGCAATATTTCTTCGCTCTCGTTTACTTCTTTTTTAGTGCCAAACACAATCAAATTGTTCCTGCGAATTTTATTCTCATGGTCAATTAACCTTGCACTCTGCGATTTCAATGATTTTTGCACTTCTGCTAAGCTTTCGTGTAGGGCATCAATTTCCTTCGTTTTTGCGGCTATTATTTTCACGTTTTCCTCGAGTTCGTTCACGCGCAAGCCAAAGCTCGCGAGAGGTCTTCCTGTCTGTTCTAGCCTACTGATAACATTGGCCAAGTCACTGCGTATAGCTTCCTGGCCTTCAACAAGTTGCTGAAGCAATTCCGTGACAGTGGGATCAGGACCAGGGTTTTGCTCAACGTCTCCGCAGAACAATAGCATCAATGTAGAGAAACACTCATAGACAATAGTTAAAACCATATGTGGGCATGGCATAACGACAAGACACATCTCGTCACTTCTGTACGAACAAACACTACTAACCTGGACAGTAAGCAAGAATCTTTGCGTTAGCGACATGATCCCCGTCGCCCCGCCGAGCCCACTGGTGAAGTATCACTGAGGACAGTCTTTTATAGCCCATGCTAGAGACGTCACTGATGAGGGAAATTCATGAAGTGGAGCACTGCGCATGTCTGGCAGAACGTCAGAATCCCATAAAGAGCCGCTTTCACCGACGGAGCCATCTTTGCTGTCATCCGATCCTTATAGTGGCGAGCGACACATGCTTGAAACCTTTTGCACTAGTTGTGTCGAGATCGCTCGTGAAGCACGCTCGCTTCCGTACAGGGTAGGCTTCGCTATAGCTTCGCCTTCGCTCGTGTGCGCCATTCCCACGTCTTCGCCTTTCGCACTCGTTCTCGAATTTTCGCACAAGTAGCGCTTTAGTGATCCGTGACAGCAGCAGCGATGGACGCCGGCAGAACACCAAAGCTGCGACGCAGATTTGCTGACCGTCGGGTCCACCTCGTTGACGCACCCGCAATTGGATTGGAAAGCATTGTCAGCATTGAACGATATGTGGGCACTACATTTAGATGGCAAATATGGTTTGGAGCAGCGTTTGGGGGGTTGGCTAGCTTTGAGCAAACGAAGAAGCCAGTCCTTATAACACAGCTTCGCAGCGTCGTTACCATGGTAACGGCGCTGCCAAAAGGTGCAGCTGCAGGTCGGGTTGGACAGGCAACCATGGTGGATAGCTTGTGATACGTCTGCAGAAAGCTGCTTTCTCTTAGGTTCCGCCCAAGTCGAGCGCTGGGCGAGCGAAATGGGAGAGCGGCTCCCTCTCGCATCAGCTCAGACGCGCTGTTTTTTTCTCTTGTATTTAGTATTTTATAAACCGAATAACTCTCGTTTCCGAGCGCCGATTTTTGTCATTCTTTTTTTTTTTTTTTACTGACATCCGCACGGTGCAAATAACCTAGAGGTTGGCTGGAATTCACGGCCTTACGAACGTCACTGTGCCCGTTTAATAAAGTGGGACTATCCAATTTTCTTGAGTTATAGACTGGAAGCGTTGTATAGCCTGCAAGGGTAAGTAAGTTTTCGCTGGGATAATTGCCAAGGTGGACGAGGTTGCTCCGTGACCTTCCACTGTGGCACCTATTTCTCCTCTCACTCCCGCTTCCCCTCTCCCTTACCGTGCGGGTCAAGTGCCCAAAAAGTGTGACAGATATTGCACATTTCCTTTCCTATAAGCCTAGTTAGCTGTCACCTTGTGTACAGTCCACAGTGAGAAATGTCAGCTGCAGATGTGCTCATAGATTGCTTGTTAGCAGAATACAACTAGTGCCAGTCCTCTAGTGCCAGCCTTCTGACTCACTTTCACCAACCGTCAGGTAGTTTCGGAAACAACGATTCCTTTTCATAAACCTTGTGCTCTATGACACACCGCGCTTGAATTTTTGGATGCGTTATTTGAAAGCATAAATACGAGCAGTGAGCCTTACTTTCATGGCCAGTACCCTATTCCTGGTTTCTTTCCACTGTCCTGCCCACACTGCCAGCTTTTTTGTGGGTGGACCCAAATAGTATCCTCCATCTCCATGCCTGTTTTCATGCAAGTATTTTTCAGATGTGAGAGGGAAGCAGCTCACATCCACTTTTTTCATCAATGTATTGAATTCTTATCGCTGTTTATAGGTTTTATTTAGATTGGGTTCATGCTAAACTAATTTGAGTTTAAATGCTGCTGTAAAGGCTTTTCATCTTTTTGAAGCTATCGCAACCATTATTCAAGGACTGCACCACCCCTGGAATTAATCGTCGATATTTTGTGCATGAGCTTAAAAAACCAAGCAATAGAAAGCGGCCATCATGAGCAATATTGATGTACGTATCAAAGCTGCCTGCATATCGGACTTTAACTTTGCTAAGCTATTTAGAGCGGTAAAATTTGGCACACACAGATAGGTCCTTTTTTCACTGACAGCCAGGCTAAGCTTCTGCAACTCTGACAAACGAGCTTATAAAATTAAACAGTGTATAATCCGCACGAACAAATAGTCGACACATAGTAAACTGTCACCTTTTAAACATGTTCAGTCCACAGACTATAGCCTAGAAAATACGGTGATATGATAATTGAGATCCTTGATAGGGACAATCATTCCTTAGATGTACTTTCAAGCACTCATCTGTTGAAAACAGTCAGGTCTATGCCGTATACGCCTTACCTACTAATTTTCTTTGAACTATATGTATCGATGATATGGTTTTACAACTCTTGCTGTGTTTCGTTCTTATTGTTGCGATTATTGTAGAGTGATAACAATGTAGCATACTTTGTTGATTAGACTATTCTAACAACTTTCCTTGCTATCGAATGGCACTTAATGCTTGCACTGGCAAATGGTGTTGGATTACTTGTACATATATAAGCAGAAATTTTCTTCCTGCCGTAAATCAGGAGAATGTTTACACTAAAGCAAGGTTTGCATTCTGACCACAACAGTGCATAAGTATGCGTGTGAACTGTACATGAGTGTGCATGTGTGCTATGTGCATATGCCTGTGTATCTTTTAAAGAAATCTCGTGATTTTCGAACCAAACTCGGACATGTCCTTGAAGAACAAAGTAGACTTGCCTGAGTTCCGCAGCATCGTTCCAGCCGTTGAATTCTGCCACACGGTCGAAAAGGTCCATTCAGTCTTCCGAATTTTTGTCCGGTCGTCCATGGAAGCGGGGGGGCTCACGGGGTTGGACGAAAACAACCGGTGCTGTAGGCTGGGTCATTAGCGTCGATGCCTTCCGAGATCGAATGGGGTCGGCAGCAGTCGGTTGGAGCCCTTAAAGCCGGCGACTGGTTCGGTGGCCTGTTGGCTGGTCCTCCAGGGTAACAGGAACAAGGCTGGGGTCTTCGCTTGAAGGATCAAAGGCAGAACCTCCACCAGATGTCACGTAATGGTGACGAGGCCATAGACGCCAAAAGAAGACACAAGGTTGATGGTACTGAAATTAACTCTTTATTGGGCTGACGCGCCCGCAAAAGAACTAAGAAACACGGCGGCGGTGATAGCAGCAAACGTGCTCGTCGATCGTCGAACAAAGAATGCCCGTCACACTCGTCAACGCTCAATTTAAAGGCTGCCAAGAACAATCCAGATGACGTCGCAAACTGCTACTAGCACAACCTGGAACATTGTAGAAACATACGCCAGTGATCGGAATCTTCGAGACAGATCTCGGCGCATCGTTCGCAACAAAGAAAATGATAACGCGTCGTATCGCGACAGCGAACATGAACAAACACGGGATAAATAATTGATACGCGTGCCAGGATCACAGTGATAAGCCCGCATGCCGGCGATTGTTAAAAAAAAAACAAATACAGCTTTGAAGGTTTCGCGGCATTATGTTTGACTCAGACTTGGTTTCATTGACTGATTACTGCTTTGGATAAGATCTTTACCAACTTATTGCACCTCTGTTCCTGGGTATCATGCACTACTAGCCCCCACAACCTATCATTTTAAAGATGTCTGTGTGAGCAAGAGTCCCTGCTCAAGTGTCTTGGTGGCTATACTGGTTCGGAGAAAAGTAGACGGAGCATGCTATTTCTTTCTATGCGCATTAATTTGCGCAAGTAATGTTTTGTTATCTCCAATACAAAAAGCGTGATTGTAATTTGAACGGAAAAGCGCGCTCCGTTTACTTATGTCCGCACCTACACATATTTGTGTGCTCTAGTTGCTAGTTCCTGTCTATTATTGTGGTTCGATGCACTGAAACTGCATGGGGGCTGTGAAATGTACTGTAGTGGAGAAACCTGTATTAATTTTCATCACAAGAGGTTCTTTAACATGTTTTCTCGAGGAGTGTAAAAATATTTGGAGAATTGATATTAGGAATTTTTTGAATATTCAGCAATTACCAAATACACAGAAAGTTTTCGAATTCACCATACTGTACTCTTCATTGTTATAACTTACTGTGTGGACCGTATGACAAAACACTCTCAAAAAACGATGGGGCCATTTTGTAAAGGACCTCCCCTTTTGTGAAGAGAGCCCTCCCGACAATGCATGTCGAAGCCGCGTTTTGATGCTCATGTGTGATGAGTAGAGGTTGTTTTTCACTTCGCAATGTGGAGGTATTAGAATCAGGTAATTCTCTACTTTGAGTTGATCTTCGAGTGAATGGGCAGTGGTCACTTGGTGCTTTCTTGCGGCCTTCCTGACAAGATGATTGCATTAGCTTCTGCAGGGAGTCATCTTTTTTCGTAGCATCGCGAATTTTTTCTAGCTTCCTTGCACACTAGTGGCTAGATCAAGACGTTGGTTATTTTGAGCTCACTTTCACTGTTTTGATTGGGAAGAAATGCCCTTGACGCAGTGTCAGTTAAAGGATGTTCTTTCTTGGGTCTGTATTCAATGTTGATGATATACCTTTGTACTTGGAGTACCATTTCATATAGCATTTATTTACAGAATGGGTGTGATTGAGCAGATTTGTCTCAATCTTGTTGAGACATTATTCCATCTGTCTGTGGCAACAAAAATAGTTTTCAAAGCTTCTGTTAGGATTTTCATGAGTGTCCTTTTAAGTTTCGCGGGCTTCATAAACAAGCATGTCGAGTGCTGTATAAAGTACTTCGTTGAGGCCTTCAAGTGCCATTTACAGCTTCTTTTAGAGGATTTCACTGCTGACCACTGGCCCAAATAATAGGTGGAGCCATTAGTATCAACTGCTGGTTATTTGAAACACAGTATTGAGACCTGATTCCTTATTGAGGCTGTACTGCCAGTATCCCAGCTGTAGTTGCAATTTTGAAGAGACATAATCTAGAATAGGAAGCATGTGGCACTCTTGTTTTAGTGCTTCATGTAGCAATTGTGAGCTTTTTTACTATTGCTATTTTCAACCACGTACCAAAGAGGCAAATAAAGGCTGGAATGCTTAGTGAAACATCATTATGGTAGTAAAGGCGATAAAGGAAGCACCTATTCCAAGCAAAACCAGTTCAGAAGTGAACATAGATTCGGTCGTGCCCATCAGGAATGCCCCTTTGATGTCACGTTTACACTGCATTGGCTGGGGGATGCTCTTTTATGTCATTTTCTACCCATGGTTTCCACGGTCTTTTTTTTTTTTCTAAATGCGGATTTGTGCAGGCAGGCACTCTGTAGCTCGTTATGGCTTCAGGGATTGCTTCTTGTTTAGTCATCTGGAAAGACGTTTTTCGGGTAATATATCTAATGCTTCTACAAGAACGTCCAGGTGCTTTTACACTGTGCCGTGTGAACTTTCCTGGAGCATAAACTGTAGCTACCAGATTATAGTCTTAAACTAAGAAACCCATTTTATTCTGCTGTTGTCCATCCAACAGAGGTATGAGCTCACCACCAAGTGACAAATTCTACGGTATGCTTTTTTTCGTTTGTGGTTGTTGAAACAGTTGGGCTTTGACTTTTCAGTGAACTTTACTCACTTTTATTCCATGTCCACACTGTCGTTGAGCACATTCTCATCTGTGCATAGTCGTGTTTGGTTGATATTACTACTGCTGCTGCACTGTGTACTTGAAACCTCACTTTGTTTTCATTCACACTCACAGGTTTTTCTCTTCTGCATATTGATCTTCAAGCCTACTTTTCTGCTTTTCATGAGTAGGTCATTAGTCATTCTTTGCAGTTCATCCCCTGGGTTACTTGGCAAGGCAATGTCATCAGCGAATCGCCATTTACTCACTTATCTCTCACTGTTCAACACTTATCAACACTTATCTCTAACTGCTCCCATTCCAAATCTCTGAATACTGCCTGTAAGCAAGCTGTGAATAGTGCAGGGAAGATTGTGTCTCCTTGCCCGACACCTTTTTTTACGGGGATTTTGTTACTTTTTATGTAAAACTATGGTTGCTGCGCAGCCGCTATACCGTGTGTCCCAGCTAACTTGAACCAAGGGTTACAAAATAATATATTGGCCGAAGCTGGAGTCACACCCGTGGCAGCAGCCGATCCCACACACGTTTCACCTGCTGCCACGCACGAAAATACGTTACACTCATGTGACCCATGCATGATGACGTCAGTGGTTGCGCGCGTCTGTTTAAAATGGCGCACCGAAAGTGCTTTGTACCATGGTAGAAGAAATAGAAGAAAGAGAGGTGAAGACCGTATCCGAGTGGCGTTTCATATGTGTGAAATTTGCTCGTTGTCATAGCTTTAAAGCCGTTAATTTTGTTGCGGCGGTGTTAATTATTGCTATTGGTACGCATGAATTATTTTGTGTTGTGAGTTGTGTGGTAAAGACGAAGTGTTGCACGCGCGCAGCGAGAAAAACAGTCAATTGCTGCGTTCCTGTCTTGTGTAAGATACTACATATTTTGGCGACGAGGATGTTAGTTTAAACCAGGACCTCGGCGTGGACTGCTGACCGTCCATCATAAACTTTTCGTGTCTTCAGCCGCCTCCGCCCTTCCGTGGGAGTAATGGGAGCTGTCGTTCCACAGATACATGCTGGCGTCTGGTGCCTCCACTAGATACCTCCACACTTCCTGCTAACCGGAGAGGGCTATCCTGCCAATGAATTTTCTTCTACACACTGTCGCTGTCGTCCCCTTCAGCGCCTACCGCTGCTGCCTCGCACTCCGGTGACGATGCTATCTTTATAGTGGCGACGCACTACAAATCTTCCGTATATGTGATCGCCGCACGCCACCGTTTTCACCGTTGAGTACAAACTGCCGGAGAGATAGCATATGAGTACATCGCTGCCCTTCGCAGCCGTGTAAGCGACTGCGGTTATGGGAGCTTCGCGGACTACATCAGGAAACAGCTGGTGAAGAAGACCATTAGTCACCATTTCAGTGAACGCCATCTCCTTCTTTACTCTGTCGCGCGCCCTGGCCTTTGCTAGACAGCGCCAGCAAGCTTCCCGCGAAGTAAAGGAGCTGTCAAAAGAGGTCGCTCCACTACAGCGCGTGGGATGCGAGTGCACATCAGAACGGGTCCCTCAGGTCCCTTGCATCAAATGCAGTTTCCACGTATGTAAATCTTCATCTGCACTTCTGGAGCGCTCGTGCTATCGTTGCGGTTCTCCTGCCCACCTGGCGAACGACTCCACATGACAAGCCCGCAAATGAAAATGTCGTCGGTGCGGCAAAGTGGGCCATTTGGAATCTGTCTGCAAGTCGTCTGATCGTTGCAGTAAGTGCAGAAAGTCGAAGATGATTCCTCCAGCAGTGCTGCTATTGTACAGGTCTCTACTATTTCTCTGCAACCTGTTGCTTTGCCAGACAAGCTTTGGGATAAGCCCGCTATTGGCATCGTGGGGCGTTTCGACCAAGCTCCTTGTAACTGTCGCTTTGCGATAACACCCACTGACTATTACAGTAAATGGCCGGAGGCTTCTTTCACAACTGCCACAGTTCAAGAATTGCTTCTAGGTACATTTGTTCACGAGGGTTACCCTGAAGAGATTGTGTCGGATCACGGACCGCAATTCTCATCTTCGGGGAATACGTAACTGCTACTCCTAAGTTTGTGACCCTTAAGCGAATGGACTTGAAGTTTAATAGGGTTTTCAGGGCATATGTTCAGATGGCTCTTTGCGAGCGACGTAACCTACGTACAGCTATTATTGAACTCTGTATCTACCACTGTGCGCCACATGCCACGACAGGAATCGCACCAGCCATCCTAGTTCATGGCCAGATGCCTGGCATAAGACTTAACGCTGTGTGCCTGCCCGGATCAGCGCTTCTCAACTGATCGTAAATGAGCGCTGAAGCTCTAATGTCAGCGGCTAGAGCAGAAGCAAGCCAAATATAAGCTTTATGCAGACCAGCGGAGTGGAACCAAGCACTGTGACTTTGAGATTGGCGACTATGTGTGAGTTCGCAAGCCGATTGTGCGAGGCAAGCTGGCTGCTTGGTTTCGGAGCCTCTAAGAGTTGGGGAGCGAATTGGCCCAGTCTCATACCTGCTGGATGATGGGCGAGAGTGGCACTCGTCCAAATTATGAGCTGTTAGGAAAGCAGTTGTTCAGTGCCGAACTCCGCCCTCGGCTTCGATGGCTCTCCCCGCAAACATTTTGTTGCCAACTGACTGCACGCGAGTGTCGACCAGTCCACGTACCAGAAACGCAGAGTCCAACCTCGCATAACTCCAATAACGCAGATGTTAGCCCGGTAGCTTCCTCATTTCTGGCTTTGCCCGACACAGAACCGACAGACCCCCCTCAACCCAAGTGTGCCTCAACAGCAGCAACTACTACTACTCTTCCTTCTCCCCGCAGAAGTATATGTGAAAAGAAGCTTCCCGCAAGGTTTAAAAGACTGTGATGTATTAGAGGATATTTAGCCATTTGCCAGCAAGTGTTTAAGTGCGGTGGAAATGTGACAAAGACCAAGTGTTGTTGCACATGTGCACGCAAGAAAACGAGGAAGTGAAATACAGAACGGCTGGAGAGTAGTCAATTGCTGCCTTGCTGTCTTATCTACGCTACAAGTTGCCTTATTATTCTTTTGTTCGAACCCGGGTGCTCCAGAACAGTAGTTGGTAATGTAAAGTATTGCTCAATTCAGGTATAGGCATTTGGTAGGAATGAGCCAGTCTTTTGCATATATTACATAGCCCTTCCGGCCTTTTGTGCATATCGTCGCGTGCTAGAGTCTAGCTTTAGGGATGTGAACATTTCTGAGCGGTTCAGTTTAAAGGGATGTTCCTTACTTTTGCTCACCTTCAAATAGTGTGTCATGTGGTGGCTGTATGGTGACTAGGACAGTGAATTACGTGGACCAATATTTTTCATCATGTCGCAGTCATGATTTTGTACGAGCAGACAGAAATAGCTAAACATGTTTTTGCACAGGGCAAATGACATCTGTGTTCTCGTTTACCAACTCACTTGACCGGTTAGCTTACGGCATTGTTGAGAGCAAGCCTTTGGCGTAAATCGCTTTCTTTTGTCATTCTCCTGTGAGACCAGAACAAGTAAACAGCTAATATAAGCCAGACCACTCGGCTGCTGCACACAAACGACCGCTATAGGCAGGGACTGCATTGTGTATCCAAGGTGGTGAGGGAACCATATCTGGTAGACTCTACCAGTAGGCCTGTTCCTTGACTGGATGTTGCAGAGGCGCTCCATTCAGCGCACCTACTGGAGGAATAGTAGTCTCCCCATTCTGCGCCGGAGCTGACCAGCGACGCCATTTATTAGGACGACTTTCTACCAACAGAGTTATTTGCTTTTACTTCAGGTTTCCATGAAACAAATAACTAAATAGTTCTCCTTTGTTAAGGCGTGACACTGATCAGCTCCCTTTTTAACAGTGATCGGACGTTCCAAGGGCCTAAATGGAGAATGTTGCATACACATGCAGTTAAATTAGTGACAGCTCCCTTTTTAACAGTGATCGGACGTTCCAAGGGCCTTAATGGAGAATGTTGCATACACATGCAGATAAATTACTTAGCATTTACTAAACATGTTTATTCAGTCATATTTTTTCGCCGGCTATGTCTAAATATTAAAACATCCTCGCAGCCAGTGCAATTACAATCTTTAATCAATAGTTTTATGGGTTGAATTCATGATCGAACCGCACGAAAAGCACAACAGCTGGATACATTCCAGACCAACTTGGGCTATGAGCGACACTGTAGGGGAGGGCTCTGGATAATTTCGATCACCTTTAACTTCTTTAACAGGTACTGACTGTGCACAGTACACGGGTGCTATGCTTTCTGCATCAATCCAAACATGGCTGCCACGGCCATGATCAAACCACGGTACCCTGGTTCAGTGGTTGAGCATCTTAACCACCGAGCCACTGTGGCGGGGTAAAAGTAAAAAAGTAGGTATATAAACCTTGACTTTTTTTGGCACACACCATAGTTTATTTTATCCATGTCCCTGCTCTAACACCCTACGTGTACTACACTTCACAATAATGAATCAAAAGCCCAGACATTTGTGTTTGGTGCATGATAGCCAAAGTTGCTTATGCGCCATAAAACCCCATATAAATAGACATTGAAACTCTGCGTATGGGGCCGCAACTTTAAACTCAAGCTCTAAGGCCATCTCTAGCCAATGCAGTGCTCAGGGCACTGCTGCCACCCAGTCAAGTGATCTTGCAGCTTTGGTGACAGGTTGCAAAGCTTAAACAGTTACTGCGCACTCCTAGTGTGCACTGTATGCAATGACTATGGCAAAGGAAGGCGAGAGACGGTGGCAGGCGGGCACCATCTACAAAGCTATCCGATAGCCCCTTTCGGGCCCTGACAGAAAGAACACTTTCATATAATGCCTCTTTCTTGGTAAGCATGTGAGGCTCTCATTGTTACAATAGTTTTTTGTTTTCTTTTGAATTATGTTTATGAAGAGCAGTACTCTCCCCCATTTTTTCTTTGTGCCACCCCACCGAGAGTACAATAATGGCATCCTTGATTCTCTGCAAGAACAGAGAGTAGAGTTGCCTGGCACTTCCTATAATTTTGTTACTCTTCAAAAATGCTTGCTTTTGTCGCAATGCCCAGTCTACTTACTCCCTTGGCTTTGGTATCTGTGACAGCACCTTTTGCATGACACTGTGGCCCATAAGGCTTAATAGCATTAGTCAGTAAGCCAAGCACAGATTCCTCGTGAACTTTCACTAAAGGTTTTGTAGCACACTTGTTGCATGCAGGTTACCTGAATGGTTGGTCAAAAGACCCCATGCCTTAGGGTGTGCAGTCAAGCTGCACAATGGGGAACTTGTGAAGCTGCCAAAGTTTCTCAGGGAAGCAGACAAGACCCATCCTCACCTTACATACATCTTTAGCTTTGGGCTGCTTGTACCTCATAAAAGAGTCAAAAGATTGTGACCTATTATATACATTCTGCTTCATAAAGTGCTTTTAAATGGCACCTTAGCTTTTTAACAAAGGTAGGACTTTTCAATAACCAAGAAAAAGCAAAAAAATTATGTCAAATTCAAATTTACTGCAAAAGCTATATAGCATGGAGTAAATAAAAAAGATGTGAGGTATGTATGATGCCGTGGCCTCTGTATTCAACTATTTGAGGATGCCTCTTGCAGTTGGCAGGTAACACGAACAGGTGATTCCCGTGACGTCACAAGACCACGTGTCACGGTTGAATCGGCAAATGCTGCTAACTTTAGCTTCGCCATTGAGATGGGAGGGCGAGATCAGAATCGCCTTCAGGACTCTTGGGTCCCAGGCTAGACATGCTACCCTAGGTCACACAAGCACATTCATATGGCTTGGTTAAAGTTGGGCTTTATATCTATGTCACTCCTGGCAGTTTGAGCAGCACACATTACGGCCCACCTCACAGCATGCCTCTGGCAGGTGGCATGGCTGGCCACTTTTCGGCTGTTTCTGTGACATCATCTGTCTTAAAATTACTTGCCTTTGTGTTTGCTTGCGTTAAATTTGCGTGTGACGTCAGCAGCAACACGTTTTCATGTCGTTTACCCATGTAAACTGTCCTGATCTTCAACCTCAAGATAGCAGACCTGGTCCTTTGTGGCAGCTGTCAAATGTCGAGAAACATGCGCTAAGCGATGCAAGGAACAGCAGGCAAGAAGATACAAAGTCATCTACATACACCATATATCACGTATATCAAAGTAAACTACACCAAACTAGTGTTCTTGCTTGCTTTATTAAATTTCCCGCATTAAACCTTAAATTTTTTTCAGATGTGTATAACAGCAAAAGAGCGGCATCTCTTTGCTAAAGTACAGATATAAGTATGACCATTTTTGCATTAACTACACTTACATTGAATACTTGGGCTCACAAAAAGACTGAGGTAGACCCTAAGTTCCATGCCGCGGCGACCCCTTTTGTTATGGGTAAACCAAGGCGCCCTTGGGTTGTGCGATGTCAGTGCACGTTGTAAAACCCAGAAGGTTGAAATTTCTGGACTATTCTACTATGCCGTCTCTCATAGCCTGAATTGCTTTGAGACGTTAAACCCATTAACTAAAGAAGTAAGGCCCAAGTGATCTTTCTTTACCCACACAGGAGTAGCAAGTTAACTGAATCACAGAAAATGTGAGCGCATACAGCTGTAGGTATAATATTCTACTGGCAGTAAATTTACTGCCAGCTGGTTCTTAAAAGGACATGCATGTGTGCGCATACTGCTACGACAGGAAGCACACTTCTAAGCAGTAATATTGTTTTTAGTGCCCAAAGCTTTGAATAAACATGTGCATGTCTTTTGAATGTCCTGCGTACGCTGACGAGCGTGCATACTACGAACATAGCATGGAAAAGCTCTTCCCAGTGCCTTTAACAATGGACATTGTTTTAAGTCCCTTAGGCTGCCCTAGGCACAGAGACTTGCAATGAACTTTTTATTTACGTATTTGAAAGACATTGGACTTTTAGAAAAACTTTAAGTTCATCTTAAATGCTACCCTTGGGCATTTTTCACGCTGTGAACTCTATAAGCACATTTATCTAACTATGCATTTCATCATTTAATTTTATACCATTACTCCACGATGTACCTTAGAACACACTTAATGGCCGCATTTTATCTCCTCAGGATTCTTTTTCCATCTTTACCTCCCGAATTCCCCTTCCTACACAGAGTAGCATGTAAGCGAAATTTAAACGCCAGTAAAGGGTCTTTCTCTCTCTGGGTGCATGTCTTTTGACCTTGTGGCCAGCAGGCACCACCACAACACTTTGAACTCGCACAGAGAACATACTTTTGTCAGCATGAAGGAATTTTTCAAGCTCACAAGACTTTTTGAATAAAAACAACCAAAGTAATATATATGTCTCTTAGTGTGCATTCTTGTGACAAGGTACTAGGCACATGGACTTTTGCGAAATTGCTGTACCTACTGTCCAGTAACCAAACATTTAAACACACAGCACAGCAATCCTGTTTTGATCTGTATTATTTCATGTTTTCAAAATAGCACAAGTGCACTGGTCCACAGTCAAGAGATGTGTAAGAATGCCCTTCCCGGTTGAATTCGAGGCCTTTTGTAGTTACAGAGTCAGCACCTGTGACCCAAGTCCCAACATCAACTAGAAAAGTCAGTATTTTCGTCCACTTGGGCATGCCCGCTACGAGCAGTGATGAATATCGTTTCAAAATGTCCAAATATTGCAGACAAGAAAAGCATACTCTGCAAAGTCTGCATTAACCGTGCCCATGACATGGACTAGTAGGGTCATGTGCTTCTAGTGAAAGTAGCAAAGGACACTTAAGCTCGGCTCAGTGACTACTTTTATTTTTTGAAGTACCGGGGAAGGTGGAGAGGTTCTGGGTGAAAACAGAACATATATGAGGCAACACAAGCATAAGTGCTTTTAAACTGATGAAGAAAGTATACTTAATTTTTTTTTGGACAGCAATAAAAAATGAATTGACTGGTCCTGTTCAGAATTTGTGGTAGTAGCACAGCACAAAAGGGTAAACAAGGATCAATATATTTCTAGCGTCAGCCTGACATCCCAACAACTCATTTGGCATCCTGGACAGTATGACGAAATATTTACAGCTATATGAGAAAAGTTTACCTTTGTTTATATTTCACAAATTAACAGTTAACGAAAGTGTAAGCATGAACAACAAGGCAGAACATGAAGTCCCGGCGGCCCATGACATGAACTAAAATACAGTGATGGTCATCTGCCCTGGTGCTTCTTTGCAGTACACAGGTACAGAGGGGCGAAGCACACACAACAAACGGTGTGCTAGCATACAGGCAGGCTGTGCCTAAGGGCAAAAGTGGAGCGGGAGGGGGGGGGGGGGGCAAAACAGCTGAAAGCAACAACGATGTACTTACATATGAGGGCCAGTTCTCGGGAAAGCAACATAAAAAAAAAGTACTGCAACAACGAGTAGCTATACGGGTAGCTACCGCACCAACATAACATGTACTACGTACTACTGTAAGTACAGAACTGCACACTTGGAGAATACGTGACCGAAGGTGCTGTAAGCAACTCGCACTGTACACAAACCTCCCAAGTACACACACTCTCCCGCTTGTATCCCAACGACGTGAAGAAACCGTACCTCTTAGTTTCCAGGAGCACAAATGATTGAAGTATCTATGCGCAAAATTTCCGATAAATGACTGATGCAATAAATACACTGTGAATTCTTTTTATATAACCTTCAGTAATGCTAACAGAGCCTTACCAAAACAGTCAATGCGGGAAGTGTTCTCAGTGTAGTAATATGGTCCCTGTGAAGAGGACTGCTGCAGCTGAGGCTCTAAGGGAGCACTTCAGGTGAGGGTCAAAGGAAGTACCTTTGCAAGACAAACAGAACCACCTTTGCAGGCTGCGAGGTTCGAAACTGGGTTTGGGCCCACTGCGGAGGAGGGGCGCGCAGCGGGGTTTACGGAGCCTCTCCCAAACGCACACCCCTGGAAAAGCCGAGCGCCAGGCCGGGGGACGCTTGTACCCATTTTTACCGGTGGGTATCCGGCGGTGGGTTTCGAACTAACCACCTCCCGCAGCCGAGACGGGCGCTCTAACCACTAGACGCAACAGAAGCAACATTGCAAGACCCGCCACAGCAGGCGTCTACCCCAAAAAGTTGACAACTGTGCTCTTCTCGGAGTTTTTACACCTGCAGGACCTATTGACGCATCCGTAGACAGCGCAATTGACCATTATTGTAGCAAATTACAGAGTTCACAGAGTTCTTCCGAACTACCCAAATGAAACCTCCGCAGACGACGACGATTACCAAGGCTACGGCGGACCGGAAGTGGAAATGCTTCATTTTTCCTGTCGTCCCCCGCGCGGCAGCCGACAGTGGATACAACCTATACACGAGATAGTATACAACTTCGAGTGTCTCAGAGAATTGCAGTGAACAGGACATCCGACCAAACGACGCCGAAGCGTAGCTATATATTATCCGTGGAGCTTCCGTGTAAGCAATTCTAGGTTATATGAAATGCGAATCACACTAGAGTTGCGGTAGTGCGCGCGGCAGGTTATCATATGGGCCACATATACAAGTGAGGCATATATACCACAGAAAGAACAGGGTGCTCGCATTTGGGCATAACAGCTGGTGGAATATATTACGAAACGAGCTGTGGTGATCGTGCAAAATAATAATAAAAAACTAAAATCGTTATTTAATGCATGCTGGTTGAACGATAGTCACGTGGCACACACCTGCCGAATTTTTCAACGCTGGAAAATATCTACTTACTGCCTCGTCCCAATGATTTTCCAGGTACGCTGTTTTTGAAAGAGGAAAAAAAAAAGAAAACACTGTAGAACGATGGAATGCAAGGACGTTTTCAGTATACAAACGGACAAACAGTCAACAGTGCATGTCAACTTATGTTGCTGTAAAGCTCACCCTATATGATATTTTTTTTTACAAAAAAGTACCCGATATCCTTTTCACTGGCTGTCATGCTGCATCGTGGGCGGAAGCCGGCAAAGCAGTGTTAGGGATCGGTTAATGTGATAAAAAAGATCCATGTCGAAAATTTATAACTTTTGCTGCAACTATATTCTACAATTTAGCTCAAAGGACGGGATTGCTGCACATGTATTGGTTATGTTAATGTAAAGTGCTTGTCCGCAGAGAGAACCGCATGCAAAGGTGATGACAAGACCTGTTTTCGCTCATAGATACATGCTTCATCTATGCCAATAAACAATGAACAAGAAGCAAATCAGCAATTGCCAAATAATTCTTCAGCTAGGTAGCAACATTAGAATAATAAAGTTATTCTGTAAGTTGTATTATTGTTTGTGTTACATAAGTAATTAGCTGATCTTTTCAATGTTATAATTATTATGTTGTTATAAATTATCAAAGAATATTATTATGTTGTATTATAAACATTATTGAACATTACAAAGCAAAATCTCTTTGATATAGTCTTCTCTACATTGTTATATACTTTTTCAATAATGACTATAAAACAACATAATAAAAATATACTTGAAGCAGTGGGTTGCGGAATTTTCCCCCTGTCTCTTACCGCAAAGACATTTTTAACTAACGTTACATTGCAACTAAATCCCTTAAATTCTGCCCGCAACAGAGCGCATGCACAGATATAGTGTTTTGTTAGAAAGGTTTGCTTACTACCCATTCATCACTACCCCATGGGGCACCCTTTTTTTTTCTATTTACATGAACAATAAAGGAGAGGGCTCTGGCTACTCATTTTCACCCACTCATATGAACCACCTGGTCTGACATTCAGTTTTACGTTAACATATCTACATAATATCACACAAACACAATCAGTACACTAGCATATAAAACCAGGTACTATATAGCACATCTTATTTATGGCCTGGTTATTATATGCAATTGGCTCCATGCATGGTATCGACGCGAGTGCACTGAGTTGTATATGTTGTTTAGTGTTTTGCAGGGTCATATATATGTCACTATATGACTTGTTGGAGTCACTCTAGCTAAAAATTATTTAGCTGTTTGACTGGCGATGTAAGTTTTCCATCTGGAAACAAAAATACATTCCAGATGGACAGGTTCTCCAGTTCAATAATCGAGCTTCAAAACTATGTCATTCTGGCAGGAATATGGTTTCCAGCTGGAAAGAAGTGATTTCCCGTTCAAAAGCCCAGCTGTAATTCAAATCATTTTAATTCAGTTCATCGAATTTATGCTAAACATTTCATTTACGAACTCTCCAACAAAAAGCTGCAAAGACAGTTTAAGGACGAAGTAAGGAAGGCTGCAGTGACAGAATTATCAAAAGTTCAAACAAGAAATTTCTAACAAATTCAGCCTTTTCTGAGTGCATGCATATAAATGAAAGATGAACCAAAGTACCGCCAATATGCAAAATTACTGTTCCTAAAATAGCATAGCAAAATGCACACGAAATTCCCGTTTATAGGTTCAATGAATGAGGTACCATGCATTGCACAGTAAAATAGAAAACAGGTCCCTCTAGAAATATTGAACACAAAACTTTGTCACTCACATGGTTGATATTGGAAAAATACACAGTTTATTTAGTAGAACCAGCACTGTACAAGTTAAAAGACTGAAGGAGGTAATTAGTTTGGCAATCTGAAATCATCCTTTTTTTCACAGGTACAAAATATTAAAGCAATGTTGCCCCTGATTCGGTTATTAAATTGCTGACATTTTTCTTTATCAAAGTGCAAGTGATAAAAAAGATGGTAATTATAAATTATAAAGAAATAATATAGATAGACAATTTGATGCTGAATGATTAGCTGTGTTGAAGCTTGACAGTACATATTGTTTATGCAACAAACGGCTTTTTTTTTCTAGAGGCAGAAGTGCATTGACATCTTTTTCTTTTAGTAGTTGCCTTTCATACCAGCATGCAATAGTTGAGGTGGGAACAGAATATGACATGGTAAACTTGATACTGGGCCTGAAAGAGGGCATACCTACAACACAGGACAGTTTTTTGGATACCTGCTCAATATGAATATCCCATGTCAGTTGACTTGAGAATATACACCTAGGATTTTATGCTGTTTCACAACGTTAATTTCATGACTTCCTAATTTTAAATTGAGGCTTGGGGAAACATGTTTGTTTTTAGGCGCAAATAAAATTCCTTCGATTTTAGTTTCATCAATGTTTAGGCTGTTTATTTGGTAGTTCAAGTAGTTTTTACAGTGCACTAGCTGTTAGTCATTTCAAATATATCAAGTTTATTAGTTGAGCTAAAAAAAACTTAAGCTGATGCATGAGATCATTTATGTATAAATTAGATTTAAGAACAGCCCAAGAAGGCTGCCCTGCGGAACATAGGCGCAAATCCATCTAACTGGCTTAAGGAACAAATTTAGAGTTCATCTCAGTTGGATAACAATGGATCTCCAACTGTAATTCAACTGCGATTTACTGGGAATTTGTTTCTTAAATCAGTTAGACCAGTTAAGGTTTTCACCTGGAATAGCAAATCTGAATGATAGCCATTGATGTGAATGTACCAAGTTCAGCCGGTTAGATATGATTGCAAAAGAGCATGGACACCATAGCAATCTAATTTATTAAGAAGAGTTACATGGCATAATAAATAAAACAAAAATGCCAAAAGTGCATTTGTCAGCCTTAATGTTTTAACCATAGAAGGGCGGATCGACCTGCCCTTTCGAAAGCCGAGATTTTGATAAAATATTGTGCTTGGCTATGTCGAGGTGGCTTAGAATAACCTTTTTAAGGCCCTTGGAAAATATTCTTTCGTCTTTTATATATGACCAAATTTTTTCCTCATTTCATGTCATTTAGAAAACTGCCAGATGAAATAAGCAACTAGAGGTTGAAAATTCTGTCTGGTAAATTCTGTCAACATGTAGTGCTAACAAATCTCAACGTCGAAGCTAGTGTACCACAAAAAAAGTATAATACACTTACGATTCATCTGTGCAATGGCAAAAAGGGAGTTAAAGTGGCCCCAGTAAAAAAAAAAAAAAAAAAAAAAAAAAAACATTGGAACCAACTGGAATGTCAGTCGGTACTGATGCACTCAATTTTTTTTGCAATTGGAATTTTCTTTCCAAGTGACAGCCCAATTGGGCTCAATGGGTTCCAGTTGAAATTCATATTCCATATGAAACCCATTCGAAAGTCTATTTGGAACAGTGTATTCCATATGGATATCTCATTCCAGTTGATTCCAATTTGATAGGCCAATTGGATCCTGCTACTACTTGTGCAAAGTAGTCTATAGAGTGTCATCTGTGCATAACTATAGTATTAATCAGTTCATATATGTTCGAAATGATTACTCGGTGAGATGAATCTTTGCCAACTGGTTAGCCCACTTTGTCAAACCCACTGCATACAGTGAGACTTACCATCTGAGTCCAATTGGTCTGGCCAACTGCATTGAGTGTATCTATGGGAACATTTCCATTTTTCACAAATAAAACAAACACAATATTCGTAATAACAACTATCAGCAGTAAACGTCTGGAAGACGGAAAACTGGACGAGTTGGTTTGGATATATGACTATCAGTAGTTTAACCTGTAAAACCAAATTGGTCCTCTTACTATCGCTGCGCCTACAAAATTAAATGAAATAACTGCACTCGAATGACAAGACTGGCCCCAGCATGAGAGTAGGAAGAAGTATGTTTGCTGGGTGTATGGAATCTTCTGTGAAACTGTACAGTATTGTTTCTTATGCGAGACGTATGCTTGCTTGTACTCCTTGATTTCCATCAAGCATGTAGTTACCAGTTTCCATGCAAATTGTCAGTCAGTCTTCCTATTGTCCCATTCGGTATGTTCCATTGGACCCATTGTATGCAATGAGTGTGACCCATACCATTGGCACATCCCATTGGACCCACTGAGTGCAATTGGTCTCACCCATTGACTGCAATGGGTTAAGTGTCCAAAAACACCATTGGTTCCAGTTGGAAAATTAAATGGTTGCAGTTGAAAATATCCAATTGGTCTTTTTTGAGTGAGCTCGTATAATGCAAGCCCCAAAAGCATTGATTCAGGTTGAATAAGTACTAGTAGAACCCCTTTATAGTAAAGTCAGTCGGACCAGCAAATTTCTTTACTATATCAGCTAGGGTAATTGTGATAATATCCCATGCAGATACTATTGAAAAACGTAACTGGTCTTACTGGTTTATGGAACAATTCCTAGCTGGTACCAGTTGGTTCTAATTGAGTTACAACTAAGTTCCCATTGGTTGCAATGGGAACTCATTAGGAACTGAATTTGGGAACCAACAGGGAATTGTTCTATAATCCATGTAAGCAGTTACGATTTTTACCAGCATGGTCTAGTAATTAAACTGCCTAATCAAATACTTCTTTATAAAAAAACTCTAAATACCTTCCATATCTCTTTCATATCGTCTCTCTGTGCAATTTTCTTTCTTTTTTTCAGTTATAACGTTTTGTGTTTACAGCCTGAAGGTATATATATACCTCGAGCTCTTAACATGTATGCAACGACCAAATTTATACAAATGAGTTTGATGTCATGTGTAAACCAAAGCCTTGCAAGAAGACGTACAGCATCACTTTCCGCTATGTCATCGAAGAGGCAATAAACGGGAAATGTACAGTGCAGCAAAGGAGCACATGCTGCGTCCCCATGCACTTCTTGCCACTGCAAGCCTCGCGCTTCGCGCTGCACATTAATTGCTGCGAATGGATGGCCGTTTTATTCGTTCCCTACTTCTCGCTGCCCTTTTATTCTGCGAATGAACCACGCCATTTCTTTTCACGTTTGTATCCAGCTCTACTTTTGTTTTTTCCTACACATCCTTTCCCTCACATGCTTTCCCTCATAGCACCAGGGCCTATGTAAAGTTAACTTCTTATCAGAACTGCTGAGCCTAGTGGTATAGTTTAAGAAAATCTTGCTTTTGAGATTCTATGGTATATCGGGCAAGCGGCGATGTAATTTAATTCATGGGAAGTACGTCGGTGCGGCCAGACGCACCTTACTATAACAAATTTTTGTCAAAAATGCCTTTACTATAAAAGTGAAAAAAATTACAGTCGTCTACGGAAGACGAACTGGGACCTGAGTTTTCCTTAAATGTAACCGTGTTTGCTGTAGCAAGGTTTTATACTAATTTCAGTTCAAGTGGCTAGGCGTTTGGTCTGTACGTCGGACGCAAGTTTATTTTCAAGGTGAAGTTAGCAAGCAGGAGATATATATGGCCTGTTTCTCTTCATTGGTACTTGAAACAACCACAGTCCCAACAATCTTATCTTTTAAATAATATTTTCCAAGTGCTGTACTGGAAGCTTCATTTTCAGAAGGCTGCAAATATAAATAAAGTAATTGCAGTACTCAAAAGCAGTAGATTACTGCTTCATGTCTCCTTAACCATAAAATGAATGAATGAATGAACATTATATATTTTACACTTGACCACAGCAGCTTGCACTTGGTAATGTTCACGCCATAAACATTTTCGCCTGTCTCTTTCCCCCTCCCTTTTCGGCCATGATGGCAAGATGTTACCATGGCACCACTATGCCTGTAGCTGACACAACAGTGAGTGCTGCTGCGTACTTTCAACTAGTTTTGACCTTCAACCATCTTGCACCATCTATCCCTTCGATGGACCCTCGATGCCACACGTACCTTAAATTCTGCTTGGAGAATGGTTGTGACTCAGCGACAGCAGACGAAAAAGCTACCACTCTGTATCTTGAAAGTGCGTGACCCAGTACAAAATCAACATAATTAATAAAATGGCATACAAGGGAGTTTGCAAACAAAGCTAACTGTTACATGGCAATATATATATATATATATATATATATATATATATATATATATATATATATATATATATATATATATATATATATATATATAGGGAAATTAGGGTATAATACATAAAGGAGAGAGGTCAACAGTCGACGAGGCGAAGGAAATCATTGGGGATTGTACTTTGTCTCTTTTTAAATTTTTACTTCGCTAATCGCATAAATCTTTATCTTTCCCCTAGACAGATTACATTACTAATTTGTGTGATTAGAAGTAAAAATAAAAAAAAAACAAAGTACTCCCCAATGCTTTCCTTCGCCTCGCCGACTGTTGGCTTCTTTCCTTCACACACACACACACACACACACACACACACACACACACACACACACACACACACACACACACACACACACACACACACAACACACACACACACACACACACACACACACACACACACACACACACACACACACACACACACACACACACACACACACACACACACACACACACACACACACACACACACACACACACACACACACACACACACACACACACACACACACACACACACACACACACACACACACACACACACACACACACACACACACACACACACACACACACACACACACACACACACACACACACACACACACACACACACACACACACACACACACACACACACACACACACACACACACACACACACACACACACACACACACACACACACACACACACACACACACACACACACACACACACACACACACACACACACACACACACACACACACACACACACACACACACACACACACACACACACACACACACACACACACACACACACACACACACACACACACACACACACACACACACACACACACACACACACACACACACACACATCATCATCATCAGCCTGACTATACCCACTGCAGGGCGAAGGCCTCTCCCATATTTCTCCACTTAAACCGGTTCTGTGCTAGCTGCATCTACTGGACCCCTGCGAACTTCTTAATCTCATCCGCCCACCTAACTTTCTGCCGCCCCCTGCTACGCTTTCCTTCCCTTGGAATCCAGTTTGTTACCCTAAGCGACCATCGGCTATCCTCTCTTCGCACTACATGTCCTGCCCATGTCCATTTCTTCTTCTTAATTTCCACTAGAATGTCGGTAACTTGAGTTATTTCTCTGACCCACTCTGCACGCTTCCTATCTCTTAATGTTACCCCTACCATTTTTCGTTCCATAGCCCTCTGGGGTGTCCTCAACTTAAGTAGAACTCTCTTGGTTAGCCTCTACTTTTCAGCGCCATAGGTGAGTTTAGGTAAGATGCAACTGTTATATACTTTCCTTTTTAGCGATACCGGTAAGCTGCTAGTCACAATCTACGAGTGCTTGCCAAATGCGCTCCATCCCAATCTTGTTCTTCTTGTTATTTACTTTTCATGGTCCGGATCTGCGGTGACTACCTTTCCTAAGTAGACATATTCGCCTACTACTTCCAGTACTTCGCTACCTAATGTAAACTGCTGTTCCTTCCCGAGGCTGTTGAACATTACCTTAGTCTTCTGCATATTGATTTTCAAGTCTACCTTTCTACTTTTCCTGTCTAGGCCATCAATCATTATTTGCAGTTCATCCCCCGAGTTGCTTAGCAAGGCAATGTCATCAGCAAATCGCAGATTACTGAGGTAATCTCCATCTACCCTTATCCCTAACTGCTCCCATTCCAAGTCTCTGAATACTTCCTCTAAGCAAGCTGTGAATAGTACTGGGGAGATTGTGTCTCCTTGCCTAACACCTTTCTTTATGGGAATTTTGCTACTTTCTTTATGCAGATCTATGGTTGCTGTGCAGCCACGATATATATATCTTCCAGCACTTTCACGTACGGCTCGTCTACTCCCTGATTTCGCAATGCCTGCATCACCGCCGAGGTTTCAACTGAGTCAAATGCTTTTTCGTAATCAATGAATGCTATGTATAAAGGCTGGTTATATTCCGAGCATTTTTCTATCACCTGATTGATGGTATGGATATGATCGATAGTAGAGCACCGTTTCCGAAACCCTGCTTGATCCTTTGCTTGATTGAAGTCTAAGGTTGTCCTGATTCTATTAGCGATTACCTTAGTAAATACCTTATACGTAACAGGCAGTAAGCTGATTGGTCTGTAATATTTAAGGTCCTTAGAGTCCCCTTTCTTCTGAATGAGGATAATGTTTGCATTCTTGCATGGTTCCGGTACCGTCGATGACACCAGGCACTGCGTATACAGGGTGGCCAGTTTTTCTAGCACGATATCCCCCCAGTCCTTCAGCAAATCTGTAGTTATCTGATACTCTCCAGCTGATTTCCCCCTTTTCATAGTTTCTAATGCTTTCTTGACCTCGTCCTTCGTCAGGAACGTCTGACTGTTTTTCCCTACCGCCAATATCATTACGGTCCTGACTACTTTGGCTACTGTAGAGATCTGTATAGAACTCCTCGGCTACTTTGACTATCTTATCCATATTCGTGATGACGTAGCCCGCCTTGTCCCTTATCGCATACATCTGGTTTTTGCCTATGCCCAATTTCTTCTTTACCGCTTTAAGGCTTCCCCCGTTATTTACAGCATGCTCAATTTTCTCCATGTTATACTTCCTTATATCGGCCACCTTGCGCTTATTGATTAGCTTTGATATCTCGGCCAATTCGATCCGGTCTGTTGGATTGGAAGCTTTCATACTCTGGCGTTTCTTAATCAAATCTTTCGTCTCCTTAGACAGCTTACCGGTATCCTCTCTAACTATCCTACCGCCTACTTCTACCGCGCACTCAGTAATGATATCTCTGAAATTATTGTTCCTTGCGTCTAGGGTAATGTCGCCATCCTAAAAAAGCTGAATACCAATTCTGTACCGAGATCCTGAGCTATTCTGCCCTCCCCCTCACCGCTAATTCGTTGATGGGTTTCTTTCTTACTAATCTGTTGCGCTCCTTCTTCATATTTAGGCTAATTCGGGACCTCACCATCCTGTGGTCCCTGCATCGCACTTTCCCGATTACCTCTACATCTTGTATAATGGCGGGGGTTGAACACATTATGAAGTCGATTTCATTTTTTGTCTCCCCGCTCGGACTTTTCCATGTCCATTTCCGGTTCTTCCGTTTACTGAAGAAGGTATTCATGATTCGTAAGTTATTGCGCTCTGCAAACTCAACTAGTAGCTCCCCCCTGCTATTCCTAGAACCAATGCCATAGTCACCTACTGCCTTGTCTCCTGCCTGCTTTTTCCCTACCTTGGCATTGAAGTCGCCCATTAGTACAGTATACTGCGTTTACTTTTCGCATTGCCGATTCTACATCTTCGTAGAAGCTTTCAACTGCCTGGCTATCATAACTACAGGTAGCTGCATAGGCCTGTACAACCTTCAGTTTATACCGCTTAAGCCTAACTACGATGCCTGCCACCCTCTCATTAATACTATAGACCTCCTTCACTCCGGCTACGTCACGAAAATGCGGTGGCGCTGTCGTCGTTAGTGACTTTCGCCTGGTAGGCAAAACAACACTTCTGTCGCTTTGCCTACCGTGATTACGCGATGGCTTGCTGCTGCCGGGAAATGCAGAGCACCATGCCGACTCATCGCGTCGCTATGACATGTGCTGAAAGGCACACTAGAGGAAGTTTAGTAAGCTTGCACAGGTTTCTTGCCCTACAATGGTCGCCGTAAACAGTGGTGGGCCGCCGCGGTGAAGCGCCAAGGCTGGCTACCGATGCCTGCTCATCGAATATGCGGCAAACACTTCGTCACGGCTAAGCTGGAGCTTATTCACCTTTACGCCAGAGCGATCTACCGGATTAAAGGTCGCGAATAACTCGGGTTTGGCCTTCTTACGACGCGTGATGGGATCTTGGTACTGTTTTAGTGCCGGTGCGGGCGCGGGTGCGGGTGCGCAGGTAACATATGTAGACGAGGCCGTCATATATATGTTATAATGCGTAGGCCTGTTTCTTTGTTGGAGCATGCATAGATGTTTTACCTATGTAAACTGTTCCTCAAGCCCGTTTTTTTTTTTTTTACTTTGGTAATTGTATGTATGCGCAGTGAGCTGCTACGCGAGAGATCAGTGTTGCACTCCTCGATCCGTGGTATATATATGTTGCATAACCTTGGCCACGTTCACGTCAAATTATTTTAATCTACTTCCTGATGAACATTCCCACTTCACGTTGGCAGCTATACTAATCAATAGGGTTGGAGCTGCATTTTTTTATTTATGCTGAGTGCTTTTATTTGTATTCACAGCGGTTGATTGTGAATGCGAGTTGGGAGGGCTTATCCTACATTGACGCGGCCACAGTGGCCGAGACCGAACTGGGCCGCCTTAACTACGGAACCACGGGTGAAAGTAAAAACGACCCCAGAAAAGAGGTCCCCAGAAAATACAGCCCCGAAAAAGAAGGTCCGTGGAATATACGGCCCCGAAAAAAACGTGCAGAAAGGTACCCTCAGGAAGCGGCTCCTAGGAAAAAATGTCACCGAAGAAATTGATTGAAAATCTGCCCGGAACTCACTTCACAAAAAACTGAACATCTTATTGGATGCCTTTTTTTTTTAAATAGATATAACCATTGTCGGGGCACTGGGTCATCTGGGTGCTTTACACATTTACAGGAACTGGAGAAGGCTTGGCGAGAAAGCATTGCGAAAAAAAAAAAAAAAAGAAAAGAACCCCACCACTATATAACATCCAGCGAGTATTATGCAGTGCATAAGTTGTCAGTTTCCAAGCTGGGAAATATCTCTCTTTATTATAGGTCTAATCACTCGGGTAATATTACACATTCGAGAGACGTGCTTGTCCTCGACCGCACAAATTTCGGCGCCATAATGATTTCTTTTTTTGTAAACGCATAGCATCAGTACCATGTTTTGCAAATTTCAAGTGGACGGGTAGAAAGAATCACTGTAGCATACATTACTGCGGCTATAGACACGAGGAAACTCAGTCTACGCCTTTAGTAAACAGAACTACAAAACGTGAAAAAAAAAAATAAAACGGCGGGATTCAAGATATAAATAATGTTCAAGCTAAAATCACAAACGCAGATGTAAGATAAGAACAGTAAAAGTTGATTAGAATGAGCGCTATTCATCGCTGATAAGCCAAGCACCAGGCAAGGCGAAAGCTCGACTTTGCAGTACGTTTGATTCCATCTGTTTGGGGGCGTTTTATCTGGGGCCATTTTTTCCGGGACCATTTTTTCCTGGGACGATTTTGCCGGAACCCACGGAACCACAGCGGCCACTGCAGCTCGTAATGGTAATGGAAGCTTTAAGCGTGACTACCCGGGATAAAATTGCTAGCATTAACGACGACAGCCGCCCACGAACAGAGCAGATATCAAAGAAGCGCCGCTTTGTGATTTCAACGAATTGGTACGCAAATCCTTGCGGTGTCAAGGCTACTGTTGCCGTGCTGACCTAAATCATCCTAACCATACAGCCACTCGACGCAATCGAGGTGCTTGGTGCTTATCAAGAACGCTCATTTGCCGCTCGGTGTGAAGAATCATCCGATAACGCAATGATGCTTCGAGCGGACTATTTCGTACGCGGTTTGCGCGCGCAATTTATGGCGAGAAAAATCACCGTCAGCTTACTCGACTCAAAGTAGTTGTAAGCATCCGAAGCTTTGTAATTCTCTATACGTTCCGCGCCTAATTTTCTGGGAGAAAACAGCGAATAGATGTCAACGTCGGCCATTTTCTCTGGCTGGCAGCAACGCTTCTCTTGGGCGCCTTGAACCCAATCTCCATCGGTACGGCGTGCGGGTGCGTACGCTGCACGCCGTGTACGTTTCAATGTATCGTATTTGTCTTCACCGCTGAGGGTCACGAAATACTAGCACATGGTCATTTCGTCTGCCAAGAAGGCGCCTACAGATCACACGGCCTTGGCAAGCTTAGCCACAGTGCCGCGGCCGCGGTCGTGCTTTTTGCCTACCGTGGGATCGCTGACGAGAGCAGCGCCACCTCGATCGTCTTGTTTGTTTGAAAACATGAAGGAGGTCTATAGAATTCATCTATATTACCAGCTATGTACTTATTGACAAGGAAACCTACTCCTAGTGGTCACCTCTCTGGTAAACCTCGATAACACAGTACATGCCCATCCTTCAGTACAGTATATGCCTCATTCGGCCTCCTAACCTCACTAAGCTCTATGACATCCCATTTCATACCATCTAGTTCCTCTAACAGCACTGCTAAACTAGCTTCACTAGCTAGGGCTCTAGTATTAAACATTGCCAGAGTCAGTTTCCAATGGCGGCCTGTCCAGCGGAGCCAGGCATTCTTAGCACCCCCTGCTGCGTCACAGGTCTGACCGCCGCCGTGGTCAGTTGTTCCGCAGCCGCTGGTGACTGAGGGCCGGGGTTTTGTGGAGCTTATCATGAGAGGTTGCGGCCAATTACTGCACCAGGGTGGCCAACTCCTGTTCTGGTGAGGGAGTGCGTTGCCGGAGGTGTTCACCGGCATCAGGTCGCATCCCAAACCTGTTTTTTTTTTATTACGTCTTTATTTCTGCTTACGGTAGGCGTTTACTTTGCGGCAGAACTAAGTTGCTTCATGGATGTAGGGGTGGGGGAGCGGTTAAGGGTGGGGGTGAGGGTATGGGTGGGGGTGGGGGTGAAGGTTGGGATAGATATGAGGGACCGGTGTCCACTTCTTCCTCGACGTAGGGTCGTCCCGAGGTCGGCTCCGCGAAGTAATGGCCTGGTCCTTCTTCTTCCTTGAAGTAAGAAAGAAAAGTTCGCCAGAGCCGGGTTGCGTCTGATGGCCCGATGTGCGATGGGGGATCGACCCATGCCTGCAGGGTTGCAGGTCGAAGCCCGCCCAGGGACTTGAGTGCTCTCTCCCGTACTGCGTCAAAAGTAGGGCAGCTCCACAGATGTTCGGCCGTGCCTCTGGCCGGGCATGTCGGGCACTGAGGAGAAGGGTATACCTGCGGGTTTATGAGGTGCAGCTTCGCGGGTGACAGAAGCTGACCAGTCTGGGCTCGGCGAAGGAGTACTGCCTCCACTCTCCGGATTGAGCTATCTGGGCGGCGATATAGTTGCTCAGGGTTGGCCAAGTGCTGGAGTATGCTTCGACGATAGCGTTGTGCTCGATGCCATGCCTCCGCCCTATCCATATGAGGCGACGACGGATGCGTAACGTCCTCAGGGGGCCACGAAGCGGAAACGAATGTGGATCCAGGCAAAGGTGCGGAAAGAGCTGCTGCGCTATGCAATTCCATTGACACGCTAACTTTTTATATATGTATACATATTATATATAATGGAATAATAATGTTGGTGTACATCAACCATACTCAGGACGAAATGCAACTTCAGTGCCATCAGAGATGGGGAAAAGAAATCATTTACCTTGGAAGTATATTTATTTACCAATTAAATGAAGCAATGAGAACTGTAGCACCTGCACTGTCTTGCATAATTTATTCTTAAGGGTGGCAGAACCCATTTATCAGTGCATCGGGTGAAAATATATTTCTCTTTTTGTTTTAATTTAGCGAGGAACACAGGAAAAGCAGCTGCTGTTAGAGAAGAGAACCTCAGATAATATACTAGCTGGTATTTAGAGAGGACATTAATACAAATAATCTCATATTTAAGAAAAACATCTGCTGTTATGAGTTGTATAACTGTCCCCGACAATTAATCTAATTACTTTCTTTTGAAGCATTAGTAACTTAATAATGTTAGTGCTTGATGTGGTGGCCCAGACCAAATGGCGATAGTTAAGATTGAAATATTGTGTTGTAGATTATCAACTTTAGATTTGAAGAAAATTCTGAGACATCTGCAAAGGATGCCAACAGACTGTGACACTCTCTTTGCAATATATGTAATCGGTTCTGTCCCTTTCATATGTGCATCAAAAATTATGCAACACAAACATGTTCAAACTGCTACATTAGTGAGCTTCATTTCTTGTCATATGGAACACATAATTTGTTCTCAAATTGCTTCATATCTTCACATTAACACATTATGGCGATTGAGCTGACTGCTGTGTCAGCCACTATAGCTGACACAACAAGGTTCATGTGAGAGCCCTCCTGCACTAGACATACAGTGGAATCCTTTTATAGTAAAGTCATTAGGACCAGCAAAAGTCTTTACTATATCAGGGTCTTTGCTATATCAGTTGTTGGTGATGACATGGTCCTGAAGATGCTGTCTAGTAGTTGAATGGGCACTTAATGAACATGTCTTGTTGCTTAATGAAAAAAAAAAAAAAAAAACACTCTGAAATAGCTTTCATCCCTCCCTTATCATCTCTTCATGCAATTTTTTTTTTTTTTTCAGTTACAAAAATTTTTTACATCTAGTGGAAGTACCTCTTAAGCATGAGGACGTGGCTACAAATACAACCAAGTTTGATTCCATGTAAAAATCAAAGTCTTGTATGAACATAGTGTCACTTTTTGTTGTTTCTGTCTTTTAAAAGGCAATAAACGAAAATGTGCGTGGCAGTCAAGTGCTGCAAGACCACACACACTGCACCTCCCCTTCTTGGCTCTGCTGCCTCATTGCATTGTGCTGCACAGTGTTGGGAACGTTCGCCCGTGTCTTCCCCTTCCTTATTTCTTGGTGCACTTTTTACTCTCCCTTATTTTCTGAACGGACCGCGCCACCTCTTTTCCATGTTTGTAGACAGCTTTACGTTTTTTTTCCTACGCGCTGCGTGCTTTCCCTCACGGCTCCAAGGCCTTCGTAAAGTAGGCTTCTTCTGAATATTGATAGGCCTGGTGGTAAAGCCACTTAAAAAAGACACTCGGTGTTATTTTTGTTTTTAAATACAAAAAAAAAAAAAATATTTTTCTCGCGATTCTAGGTAGTGCGCAGGCGGCGATGTCATATCTTGGGAGTCGTCGCCGCGGCCAGGCCCACTTTACTATAACCAATTTTTACCAACAATATCTTTACTATAAAAGGGGGAAAAGTACAGCTGTCTACGGAAGATGGGACTTCAGTTTCACTTTACTATATCCGAGTTTATTACAGCGGGGTTCTACTGTAGTTATATGCTGCATAAAGTGGTGAACAAAGCTCAGTGTTTCCAAATGCATCCATGAGTTACCAATTAATACTATCGATATTATCATATACATTATGTCAGAATCAGTAAAACTGTATGCTGCAGAATATGCATGGTACAGTGACGTGAAAATGCAGTTTCATTTTGCCGCTTATAGATACCTTCAGTTTTTTTCATTTGATTTGCATATGTCTATATATAGAACAATCTACATGATAAGTATAAGTATTTAAATAGCGCTCCAACCTGATGGCTCAGTGATTGGGTGCTCGACTGCTCTATTCAAGAATATGGGATCGATTCATGGCTGTGGAAACCGTTTTTTGGCAGCGCCAAAAAGCAAGGTGTCCATGTGCTATGCGATGTCAGTGCATAGGTGGTAAACATTTACGGAGCCCTCCACTTTAGCATGTCGCATAGCCTGAGTCGCTCTGGGATGTTAAAGCTCATCCCAGACGAAAAAAACACTTAATTTCCTGCTGGATTATTGAACCGTGTACCGAAATTATCCAACTGGAAAACTGTGCTTTCAGGCTGGGAAAAAGCAATTCCAGCTAGAATGACATCTATTTTCTGCTAGATTATGGAACCAGAAGTCATGTCCAGCTGGAAATTTGAAAAATTCCAGCCGAAAAATTTACACCTCCAGTCAAGCCTCTAGCTGGAATATCATTTTTTTCCAGCTGGAAAATATGGCAGTCGAGCTAGATATTCAGCTGGAAATGTGCTTTTCCAGCTGAAATGGGTATGCTTGAACAAAGTCTACCAGGCGTCTGTTTTCATGGGCGATAAACCGACCTAAACCCTATTACTAAGCGCAATTTTAGTACACTCAAATTGATGCGCTTGATATGTACGCCATCTTAAATGTGTGTCAAATTCAGTTGCCTATGAGATCAGCTTCTATTAAATATATGACGGTAAATGCTGATGTTTTAAACATTAAATATCTCAGTTTCTCTTAGGCATGAAAATGTTCAACACAGCATGCCTCTCCAGGGCATGTAAGTTTCAAGTTACATATCATTAGCATAATAGCATTCACTATAGAACTAGGACAAAGGCCTCTATAGTTTCTCTCCAACTAACCCTCTCCAGAGTAAACTGCTTTATCCCTACAAGATATCTACTTCACCAGCCCACCTGGCTATCTGGGTCCCTTTGTTACATATATCTTTTCCTGGAATTCATTCCTTTACAACTAACTGTTGGATATCTTGCCTTTGAGCTCCTGCTTGTTCACTAATCCACTAGGCTCTCTTTCTACCTTTACTGCTGTCTTAGATTCAATTTCAAGCCTTTTTGAAGCAAGGTATCATATACTTGCCTTTTGAGGCGTATCGAGTTTTGATTTCAGTGGGAATATACTTTCCAGATGCACTACATTAGCATTACAATAAAGGTGCAATTCACAATAGCCCACATTATTATTTTAGACACATGAAAAGATTATCACTTATTATCACTTAAAGTCAGGGAGGTGTCACGGTGTCTGAAAACCCTCACCAGTTTTTACGAGAGGTCTGAGACCCCCCCCCGTACTTGAATATATCCGGTGTACAACACTGCACGAATATAAACCAGGTGCAACCTTTTAAGGCAAAATGCTTTACTGCCTCATCGTTGTCGTCAGCCAAAGTGCCACACTTTTGCGGCAGCTCTGATTGGTCGAGACAGGATGACGTCATGGGAGTCTCGACCAATCACAGAGCACCACCACAGTATGCGCGAATGCGTGGCTTATATGGCCATATGGCAATCATTAACTGTTTACTAATTAATGACTATTAATCAAATAATTGCTAATTAATTGCTAACTACAAATAAATGCCTAAATATTTAATTCATCACTAATTACACATTAATGCCTAATTCATTCATAATTACTAATTAATGCCACACACCCGGTAAAATCAACCACACAACAGTAAACGTAGAACAACTGCCAAGATACAAGCAGCGCGATCGTGTCGCTGCGCTGCCAAGCAGAATTCACCGAATAAATGCACTCGCAGAATTTGAAAGAGTAGTCGCTCGCATTACTTGTAGCAGCACTCATCGCGATATGCGCAACAGTCGCGTAGCAGAATGTAGCACTCCGGCTTTCGCCTTTCATCACTTTAGTCGCCAAAGTGTCCTCGAATTGACAATCAGAGAATGCTTATGATTATTAGAAAATTTTGTAGCAAGTTTTTGTAAGAATAATTATTACTTAATTTTAGTAAGAATTAGAATTTTCTCAAACCTGTGATGAAGAAAACAAAAGTCAGTCCCTTTACACAGAGGCTGGAACTAATTAAGGTACTCTCACATGCCATCTCTTCGGTTTTGCCGTTTCGCACTGTGTTTTAGGTGCTGGCTGAGCAAATTGTCAATATGCTCACGCAATATTATTCAGATGTTGTACTTGTCGCCAGTCAGACCAAGCTGGTAGCTCTTACAATATTTTTCGCTAATTTTCATTGCTTTCACTCGAAGTGTAAACATTATAGTATATATTTTTCTACTTAGTTGATTATACATTTAATGTGCAATTAAGGTTGTACTTCCTATATAATGTGCTTTAAAGAACATAGCACTCTCGCTGCTTCTATATAGTGTATTCAAAGACATTTATTTGCAAAATTTCTATTTAAACTTATTCACTCTTCTGAAATTTTCTTCGCAACCAGACATTCAGAAGTTCAGTTCTCGATGTCAACTGTGCTACAAGATAGCGTTTTCAGGAAAAAAATATTGCATATGTTACAAGTGCTGACACTTTGTTATTTCACTATAAGCTGCTTTACATCACAGATCATCATGCTGGCAGAGTGCAGGGATCACTTTTTATAGGTGCATGTCATAATATGACCACAAAAACCTCCTTAATGTATATATATATATATATATATATATATATATATATATATATATATATAATTTCTCCCATTTAAATAGAAAGATGTGCAAAGGCGGCGAGCCGTTTCTCTCACCCTCTTAGTTTCCCCTCAACAATTGTGCTCGAATTTCTAGTCTATCTGATAGAGCCAGATTTTTAGGCACTGAAAGTAATTCATTCATTTCAAAATTACTTTTACTAAAGGAAATCACTGCTGTTTCTATACTTCATACTATGTACTCCCGGTACGACGTCAAGAAAGCAGTAATGACCTGCAGCAAGCCTGTCCCACCAGTGATGGATAAGCAAAAAAAGACAGAATTGAGTAGAACTACGTGTTCAAGGCCTCAGACCTTCCCTGTGTCTCCGGGTCACAACCATTCTCTAAGCAGAAGGTATACATATAAGGCGTTGAGGGTCCATCGAAGTGACAGATGGTGCAAAATGGTAGAAGGTCAAAACTAGTTGAAAGTTTGCAGTAGCACTCATTGGCTATAGGCACAGTGGCGCCTGGTTACACTTGCCATCACGGGCAAAAAAGGGGTTTGGGGAAAGAGACAGGCGGAAATGTTCATGGCGTGTTGGACCATGATTCTATTTTTTGGTTTTGTTGCCATTGCCTTATATTTTTAATAGCCTGTTCTGTAGGAAAAGGGGAGGGAATAATCTCACTGGATAGAATTTGACGGGAAGATGAAAGAATGTGCTCTAGTGTTTGGAGAGAAGTTTTGTTCACAAGCTTTACTTAGTTATATATGGATGAAATCCAGACAGTAATTAATGAGAAGGAATTTGCTCTGCGGAAGTAATTGTAATGTCATTACTTTTTGGAGCAGTATTTAGTAATTTCATTATATTTTTAAGGCTTAGCCAGTAATTGGTAATGTAATTTAATTGCTTTTGAACAGCAACTTTGCCAAGTATGCTGCCAATTTACCCCAGGCAAAAAGATACCATGTGTCTATTAGGAATGAAATAGATTAAATAAGACATGCCAGCTGGACTTGTGAATGTAAATCATGTAGCTCAAACGGTTTCTCTACTTCTGATTGGCACTTACTTCGGAACATTCAATTGGAAGGCCCTGTTGAACATTCAATAAAAAAATGTTGCAACTTAAACTGCTGTGTAGTTTGCATAATTTCTATAACCACGGAAGTTGTAATTAAACGAAGTAACTCTGTCTCCTGAAGATCTGCCACTGAAAGCAAGAGGAGGGTTCAATGTGCGAGGTATATAAGTCCCAACAAAGAAAAGATAGTGTCAACTCTTCGGGTATATATAGGGTTCCTATGGTTTATGTGTCATATGAATGCATGCTTGCCTATCGCCCGCTTGGAGCTGCCATTTCAGGTCAGTGCCAGCAAAATAAGTATTAAGACTGGAAGCCTTAGCTGAACTGCCTAATTGGAATGTTCAGTTTATTCAAATTGAAGCTTCGAGTCTGTTCCAAAAGCGTATTTTGAAATTATGCAACTGCAAACTTTAATTGGAAATCATTTTCTTTTTTTCTTGACTGGGCCAGTGTCTCGATGAAAAACATACCATACTGCCCATATCGCAACTTTCACATAAGAACTGGAACGAACAGGGCGAACGTACGTATCAAGGGCTGTCGTGCGGTTCTACAAGCAGTGGCATCCGCAGCTATATGTTGTTTATTGAGCTATCGTAGACTGTTATAGACGCGTGCACAGTGTAAACAACGGAAGCTGAAGAGCTGCGCGAACGACCTCGGCATTTTAAGGTTTCGGAAGTACACACGAACAACTCCACTCGAAGAGACACCTCACCGAGATGCGACGTCACGTATGGCTGGCACGGCTCAACCGAACAAGTATCATGGAATATGAGAAATGAATGTCAAAATGGGCTGGACTGGAATCTTCCGGATGTGCCCTAACAGCCAGCTCTTGTCACTATCCGTGCACGACTGTTCTTCACGCACTCGGAGGACACATACCCGGTAAAAGAGTAGTGCGGCAAATGTATTGCTTCCAGTCATGCGCATGCATGCAGCGCGCCGCCAACACCCCCTCGTCGTGTTTTGCTGCAATAAAATCCTTCAAAGAGGACTCGCTAAACTTTGTTTTTGCCTTACTTGCCTCATTCGATCAGAAGAAGTCGGATGTTCGCATCGTCTGTGTCGGCTGCTAATCAAAGCAGACCGCATGCAGATTCGGCGAAGGAACGTAGGCGGGCAGAGTTGTTTTGCAGAAGGTTTGAAGAACTTTATAAACTTATTTATCTCTAACAACAAATCAAGTTTAGCTTGACCAATACTGCGCTGTATTTCAAAAGTTTTGTTGCAAAAAGTTATTTCGAGCCCGCAAAGCAACGAGGTGGCGCCACCGGTGTCATCGCTATGGCCTGTGGCAGCGGTTTCTTTTACTTCCTTACCGCCACAGGCGATGCAAACATCCGACTTTCGGGGCAAGTACACCAAACAAGTTTTGTATAAAAGATACTGACTACCAAACGCCATTTCTATGCAGAATATCAGCTACAAAAATTCAGCGGTTTAGTTGGTATAAACGTTGGACGGCACGCACGTAATTGCTCAGAGCGAGTTAGTCTTCAACCGCTGCTCTTAACCCAGCGGCTTGTAACGTAGTTGCGTTCTTCGAGTGGTCAATAGGCTTGCGACTGGTTTCTTGTGACGAAGCTCATCCGTAGGACAAGAAATTCATGAATGTCGCACATATTTATGCGTGGGCACAGGTCGACGCTTACCGTGCAGATGCGCATATCGACTGCACACGGGTCGGTACCAAAGTTTTGTCCTTTGGGTCGGTACCATAGGTCTCTGTCCGCATCGCGCACACTTTGCCGATAAATCGAACTGTCACTCCTGATACCGATTGAGTTTTCATAACAACGGTACTGGCATGAGGCAGAGTGACAGAGCAAACGGACGCGCACGAACAGCTAAGCTAACCGCCGCCCCGTACTAGTACTAGTCAGTAGAGGAAGCAAAGATGGCGTCGGCTGCATGCTGACGTCAGCTGTGACGCCACGTGAATACCCCATATAGACCAAAACCGATCTGTGACGTAAGCACGATGCGGCGGTGGTTCTGTCGCCAGGCTGCAGCCGACTAGGGGTGAAAAGTAGGCTTAGCGCACATAGGAATACATGGAACCGAAAGATTTCAAAGCAGTTTTCGAATTTCACGGGACATTTATGATGTTTTTATTCGATGCAGAGCAACCATAAACATCCAAGAACAGATCGTGAAAGGATGAAATCTCATTACCGAGGCGACGTATTTTTACAACATCGCGAAACGTATGGGGGTGCGAGTTGGGCGGGCAACCCATAGTAGCACATGTAAACACAACTTACCGCAACATTTTTCTGGTTTCGCAGAGCACTAGAAGTGGTGGCCGGTCGTTGAACATTGTCCAGCGCTTTGAAGAAATGCGTGACAAAGTGTGCTGCGTTGTTGCGGAGGCAATATACATTTTAAAACCCCTCGTTGTCTAGAATCAGAGTTAGAAATGCATTGCTGTAGCGCGGCCCAGACAAAATATATGTAAAGAACGGCTCGCAGAGAAGCTGCCGTTTCGGCTAAGAAAGCAGCCATTTGTTAAAAGGTGGCGCATTATTTTAAGTCCCTGAATATACGTATGCAACAACATTTCGCGTTTGACACCTCTGTAACCCATATTTATCAATAAATAAGGGTAGCGCGTTTCCAGACGAACCCCCACGTCTAGGAGGCGAGTCGCAAGAGTGGCTTTTTTTTTTTTTTTTTTTTTTAGTGAACGTCTTGTACCACATAAACGAAAAAAATATTTAGCTAGCATATATGCCCGTTGATGAGCTTGTGGTGAAGGGTGGCAGCTCCTTGCCCTACGGTGCTGGGACGGTAAGTCAACGCCGCTTGCCACCGAATTCTTATCTGTTGTAGGCCGTCATTGCACCCGCCACCGCTTAGGTAGTGGACGACGGCAGTTGCGGCGCGCGTCTTTCTCTCCCTGATCTTTTTCTTTCTTCTCTACTTTCTCTCTTCTGTCCGCACGAGGCAGCGGAGGTGGTTCAGCTACAGAACCAGTAGCAGGCCCGTGCATTTTCTTTTCCTTCTTCCTACAGCCACAACAATAACAACCCACCTGATTCAAAATATTTGTGTGCCTGGACAGTCACCACAGTTTGCCATACCTAATAGTGTCAGTGCGCACGCGTCAGTCTGGAGGACTTCCCAATGTGTTCACTGGCGTAGCAAATGAGTTCGGGTGCACAACGCCGTCAATAAACAGCTTTTTATTGTAGCGCTGTTTATTCGATTTCGACAAGCTTTTCACGTATAGTCCGACATTGCTGCATCGCACACTACTTTCCCTTGCAAGTACTGCGAGTCTCACGATTTACGCCGCTGTTCACAGCACGATAAACTGACTGCTCACAGTTGCCGACGACAATACACTGCCGGCGCCGTCGCAGCAGACACTCCGGAGCTGAGGCGGCCGCGGTGAGTATCGCCATCTGTACCGTCGTCTGCTGGGATGCGCGATTCTCGTTCGGTCCATATTGTCATATGGCTTTTAACAACTGCTTTTAAATGTGATTCTGTCTAGGATTTATCACTTGAGCGACAGTATTATAAAGCTAATATACCTCATGCGGCAGCATATCAGACTGTAAACAAAACTGTGCAATTTGCTACACCCAGCTTGCTTTTTGAGGGTGTCCGGATTCACAACACAGAATATTCGAGGAGTTGTAAAAGTAGATTGCCTCCGCAGTGACGCGTCATACTTAGTCACACATTTCTTCAAAGCGCTGGCCAGTGTTTAACGATCGACCACCACTTCTGATGTTCTGCGAAATGAGAAAACTGTTGCGGTAAGTTGTGTTTTTGCATGTGTTTCCGGGTCGCCCTTCCAACTCGCACCCCCATACGTTTCGTGGTCTTTTAAAAATACGTTTCCGCGGTAATGAGATTTCATATTTTCAAGATCTGTTCTAGGATGTTCATAGTTGCTCTGTGCCGAATAAAGACATCATAGGTGCGCTTCGAAATGATAAACTTGCTTTGGAATCTTTCGGTTCCTTGCATTCCTATGGGCGCTAACCCTACTTTTCACCTCCGTCGGCGCCGGCGCCGCGAGCGCCCCCTTTGCTTGTAAACACGGTGTTGGTCTATAGGCAAGGTCCTTCTTTACATGTTAGCAAATGTTACTGGTGTAGCTCAGGATCGAGAGCACGATGATATCGCCGCGTCTGATCACGACTCGTGTATAACTACAACATACCCTTGCGCTATGCGGCAAGCATCGTCGTCTGCATCAAGTTCCAACAGCAGCACACTATCGCGCTCCTTCTTGGCCTTTTGAAACGTGGCACATACGCACATGGGGGATTTGCAAATGTGTAGTCGCCCATACAAAGGAATTTCCACATGCGATTATGACAAAAACATTACTGCCCATCGGGAATTTTGAAAAATGTAGCGATGAAAAAGGGCAGAAGAGCATTTAAAGTAAAGAAAGCATAATATTTTCGTGAAAAAGATCTCGAACAATTCTAAGAGTTTACAATTCAACCTAACAATTTTAACTATGTAATCATGGAGAATCATACGAGTTGAACCCAATGGAAATACTCTGGCGCTCGCACCGAACGATAGCAACACTGTTAGAGACAAGGAGAGTCTTAACAGGAACACAAGGACCTCCAGGTAGATTTTTCTCTCATGTTTTTGGTTTGGTTTGGTTTGTGAGGGTTAACGTCCCAAAGCGACTAAGGCTATGAGAGACGCCGTAGTGGAGTGCTCCGGAAATTTCGACCACCTGGGGTTCTTTAACGTGCACTGACATCGCACAGCACACGGGTGCTTTGCTTTTCGCCTCCAACGAAAAGCAGCCGCCGAGGCCGGGATTCGATCCCGCATCCTTGGGAACAGTAGTCGAGCGCCGTAGCCACTGCGCCACCCCGGCGGGGTTCTCTCATGTGTAAACTTCCGACAGAACAGTGAAAATGCCCTATAGATTCAATTCCCCCGCATGAGTCGCATACGTTGTCGTTACCCCCCCCCCCCCCCCCGGTGATGATAACGGTGATGATAATCAGCGGTGATGATAACGTGTGAAACATGACACTGAATTTTGTGCAGTGCGAATCGAAGGGCCGAAAATTACGCAAAGAATATAGAGATATAATCCGGGATGCGGGCATAGTAGCTCCATGCCAAATCATGCAAAAGGATGCCAGTTGCCGTCTTTTTCTCATCTGACGGAGGCTTCTGTATAAACAAAAGTATGAGGGGGGTATGGGGTCGGAAAGAAGACTGGTTAAAATGTTTGCGGGCATGTGCTTTTTATGAGAGGGCAAGATGCGGCCGTAATGAAATTTCACTGCTGCCTGCATGCCATCAACCCACTGAAAAAACTAAGACCACCATCTATCGGTGGTAAAAGGTTCTGCGTCGCGTAACTTGTGGTATTTGATACCGGTGGCCAGTAAATAGAAAATAAGAATGCCGGTTGAGGCGAGCTCGCGCCGTGCAGTCAACGTTGTCGTCTTCATCAATAAGTTAAGCGCAGAATCGAGCCAAGATCGAAACGGCAGCAGTCTCTGCGGATGCAGCCGATGGCTTACGCTCGTGAAACTTGTTTCAAAGAATGTTGAACCGCCACAACTTTTTTTTCCAAATTTCACGGACTTTCTTTAAATTCAGGTAAAAAGAAAGACCATGTGGGAGGTACGCTGCTAGGGAAAAATATAATCTATTGTTTTAAATCCTTTCTGCAGCTTAACGAAATGCAGTTGTTTCTAAAGTAAACTTTAAACATTTTGCATAATTCGTCTTAATTTAATTGTTTATTGAACGTAATAATCTATAAAGAGCGACACATCATAGCAATGTGTTGGCTTAACCGAGCGGCGGTTTCCCGCTTTTATTTTAGTTGCAAGCTGCGTGAAACACACTGTATATATAAAGAATGAATTTCTCAGCACATTCCAATTTATTATGCAGGCAGCTCTATTCGCTGCGCTGTTGCGAAAACTGCAATGTGTCTTGCATAGCACAGCGTGCAGCCTCCATTACGCAAATAATTTAAAGGTTATAATAACCTGGGTGCTTTAAAAGGGCGGTCCTCATCAACAAGCCGCATCCGGTGACCCCTCATCGAAAGCTCACTCCTTGCCGGCGACGCTGCGAGCTCCTCAAAGTAGGGGAACTCCCAGCGTGCGAGATCTCACGCTGCGATCTGGTGCCTAAATGGGCGGCGATTATCGCCATCCGCGCTCGCGAAGGTGGCGCGAAGTAATTATTTCCTTCAACCGGCGGCTATACAAGGCGATGAGCGGGGAGATGAAGGGCGTCTTTCACTCCCCACTCCACCTCACTCCATTTGGCAAGATCGCCTCGCTCGGTTGAATACCCCGTGCTCATGGCCGCGCCGGTGTACAGGCAGCCCCGCAACGCGGGCCACGGTGACTGCAAGGCACTCGCATTTTGATCTAAACATGGAAAGATAGACCGACTGCGGGAAAAGTGAGTCTCGAAGAGGCTTAGGAGGACGAGAACTGCTACTTAAGGGCTGCTTGCACCGATGTGAGCTGAACGCCCAGCGCGAGTTCGCGTAAGCATTAAAGCGATCGCTTTAAAGACCCGGGCGCTCCGCAGAAATCATGCGTCGTCGTTGTGAGGTTGTGTGAAAAATCACGCGCATGGCGCTGGCAGGTTGTAGCTGCCACGTGACATGGCCGGGCAATGGTATAAGTCGGCAGATTATGTGACGTAACAGACTGCATGACATGACAAGGCTGGGAGAAACTGCCAAGCCAAGTAGCTCATTTGAGGTGAAAGAGTGGAATATGACTCTTCCAGGACCCTTGGACGCCAAATCAGACACACTGCCCCTAAGCCACGGCAGGTGTATAGCCCGATTGAAGCGGGGTTATGCCTACGACGTGGGGTCGCTTATGACTGCTAGCTGGATAAAGGGGTAGCGTACGACTTTAATAATTAGGCTTGAGATAATAGAGGTAACAATTGGAGGGTTAGTGATTAAGTGAGTAGGAAATTGTATGTGCGTGAACCCGAACTGGGAGCCTCAGCTAGATGGGAGCATTTAACGCTGTCGCCTAAATGACGGGGCTTAAATGTCCTCAGTTCTTTCGTTCTCTTTTGCCTTGTATAAATGTACAGTTTGATTTATTAATCATACTGGAATAAGGATATTCCAGATGGCTGTACTTCTAATTCTGCAAAAGCATATAGAGAGGGCGGCTAAATATGAAGCTAACACCAAAATGTATGAGGTCAGAAACTTTTTATTTCAATAGCTGTTTTTCAGCATTCATAACAGAAAACCCATCAATGTTCTGGAAAACAGTTCTTCCGGCTTATCATGACTGCGAGTCATTAATAATTAACCATTCATGCTTCCTAGGACCGTGAGATTATTTCAGAAGCATTCATCAGTTATTTTCAGTCGGTTATTTGTCAGGATCACGGTGTCAACCCCTTTTTTGGTGTCAGTGGCACATTGCCAGAGCTTCTTGCCCTTGTTATATCTTACAGTGGAGTTATAACCTATCGCTAAACATTAATGCGACTTCTTATCCAGTTCTTGTATAGTCGGAGTACCAAGCACATTTAAAAAGCGGTACTCTGAATGGAATGCCTGTTCCCTGACAGTGACATTGAATAAATCCCTTGAAACGTCGATTGTTCCGCATGTTTGGAAACACGCTTAAGTCATTCCCGTCTTTAATTCTGGCAACGAATAGCTACAGCCACTAACTAAAGGCCTATATAATTACTATCCACGTGCAGCGAACTTCTCGAACACATAATTCGAGAGCACTTATTTCACTATTTCTAGGCGAACTTTCTGCTGCAGCAGCAGCACGGTTTTCGAGCGGTATTTTCCGTGATAACGCAATTAGAATTTTTGCATGACATAGCAGTAACACTAAACAACAGTGGTTAGCTTGGCGCCATCTTTATCGACTACTCTAAAGTATCATCTGAAATAGCAAGCCACAGAAATTGCTCTTAAAACATGCTGCAATTTTCCCTGACAATAAAGCAATTGACTGGGTATCTGATTACCTGCACTTGAGATTTCAATCTGTCACTTTTAATCGCAAGCACTTTTATAAAGCTCAGGTCATGTCAAGGGTGTCGTAAGACACAGTGTGAGGGCCACTTTTATTTCGCATATATGTTTATGACATCCATCAAGTAATCACACACACACCAAACTTGTGCGCAGATGACTTCGTTCTCTGCCCTAACATTTTAACCAATCATGATCAAGAAGTGCTCAACGATGGCTTTTCATTGTTTTCAGACGAGAGTAACACATGACCGATGAAAATGAATTTGAGCGAAACAATTACAATGACTTTCACTGAGAAGAAACCCCTGAAATTGCCTTAAAACACTCACGGGTCGAGTCTAACTTCGTTAACGAATTCAAATAAGCTTTCACGGCTAGCCTAACCTAAATAACTAATTAGACCTATTCTCGAGTATGCTTCTGTAATGTGGTCATCTGACTTTATAAGTGATATCTCCAAATGGGAATCCGTTCATGATTTCAGATTCATTTGCAGCCTTTACGACTATATAGTTTCACTGTCATTTCATGCACGCGCATTATCACTGGAGCCACTGTCACATCGAAGCAAGTTTGAGCGTCTAACCATGTTGCACAAAAATCGTACACGCGTCAACTAACGTTCAAGCATCTACCTCACTGATCCCTCCTGATGAGTGTTACCCTAGGGACTCACTCATTCAACATTGTTCCTTTTTCTCCACCGTAGGATTGTTTTAATAATGTGGAAATTTGGGCTTGTTGGTTCATACTTCCAATCTGTAGAGCACACAAGACGAGGACCTGAGAACGAGAGGACACGCACAGCGTTAACTTCCGACAACACTATTTGGAAAAACGTCACCTCTATATATACACTACATAATCGTGAACTCACAAGTCATGCTTAAATTTTCCATTTTTTGTTCACGAACTGTTGAATTACGGGAAGCCTTAGGTTGTTTTTTGACTTTATTGCCGATTGACCAAGCACACAATTAATCTATTGATCACCTAACCATGTTACTTTACATTGTTATATTCAAACGGCTTGTAACCGACCCTTTCTGTGTCTCTAAAGAAAGAAACAGCGGTATTTATAAGTAGAAAATTGTAGAGGTTCAACTACCATTCAACCAAACTTTACGAGTGTTAGCCATTGGTTAGAACCGCAGTTGCTGCTGCTGCTGTTTCGAGCTTGGTAAGCTTCTGCGCTTGGTAAGCTTCTCGGCAACGGGCTCGTCTGGCTTCGCTTTGTTCAATGGTCTCGGTAGCCGGTCTAGGCATCCACTTTCGCTTACACTAAATTTGCACCGTGCAACTATGTCGACGATGTATCACCAACTCGCCCAAGCGTCCGCTCTATCAACAACTGTAAACAACAGAAAAGAATAGTTAACGATCGACGTCCTTTCTATCTCTGCTATGTGCGTTAGGATGCAGCACCTACTTCCTACTTACGGCGGGGAAGCGGGGAAGCGGGGAGACGAATCGAGTTCTCCATTCTCTTTGAAAGCCCCCGCAGCCACAAAAGAAAACTTCTCAACACAACCAAGCTTGGGTCCCTCAGGGGAAAGACCGGTATGAATAAGTGGCGTAACCTGGTGGCGGAATCTGAACTACTAGCAAGATGGCCGCCACAGTACCCCCGCCTAGAGTTCAAATGACTTATACAATTTGTTTCACTAGAACCATCGCAAATAAGCAGGTTGCAGAAGGCTATCAGATATGATCGTTTATTAGACAAGGATGTCCGATTTTTTCCTTTTTTATTTGTTTAAAACTTATTCAGAATGAAAGGATCCAAGGATTTAGACTTATGGAAAGTGTAATACATATATTGTCCTCGCTGACGACATATGCGTTTTCTGTCACGACAAAGAAAGCTTTTCAGAGGCAAACAGATTTTACTCGATTTTGTAAGCAAACGGCCAGTGAAGTTAACTGAGAGAAATGTTTGGTGTTCTTGAATGAGGTCTGGTGCGAAGCATTTTCCCGGTTCGAAAATATTTCTACACCTACGAGGTGGCTCGGAGTACCACTCGAACACTACAAGGTTACGAAAGTTTACTGGAGTGATAACGTGTGCAGTCGAAAACAACGAAACAACAAAGTGCGGTGGCCTTAATTTTTCGTTATGCGCTCGTTCAGCTCTATGCAATTTCTTCATTGTGACGAAACTCGGGAATGTATTGGAAGGGGTATTCGCGTCTGCCGGAAATTCACAGGTTCCTAGCGGTTTTTGTCTGGCGTTCGGTTTCGGAGACAAGTGGTACAAATCTGGTTCATTCAATGAAAAATGGAGGACTTGACTTAAGCCATTTATTTTCACCAGAAATTATGCCAAGGTTTAGGTTCTTGCGTAATCAAAGCGATCCTTTTCTGCGTACAATTTCCCAAGTTAAACTGTGTCACAACTTGCTCGAATTTTTGGTGTCGTCTAGCAACATCAAACGCAGAACGCAGAGAGTTTTTGCAAGAGGTTGTGACTTTTTTAACATTTTAAAAGTACGAATCTCACTGCAATACGGTAGTGCTGTAGCACAAAAGCGCCTATACAAGAACTTGCTTGATATAATGTTGCCATTGCCTCGGTATCATTCATTTTACAGCAGAGGGGAAGGTTAGAATGCCGTTTAAAACGACGCCAATACGATTGTCAGCGAGAAGTATTTTCTTCTACACAATGGCACATTAACTGTTACGCCGTGGTTGGGGGAAAAAAGGATTATTTGTCCTGTGGATAGTGGACTGCTTGGTTTGTCATAAACCGGAAACCATAGACCATATTTTCCTTGACTTCTTGCAGAGGATTTTAAGAAAGGACCTACTAATCACTCCGTATGGCATACTGTTTCTGCCTGCGAATAATCAAGGGGGTGTATCACAAGAATTATTCACGTTGCTTTGTCTCCACAGTGTATGAAAAATGAGAATGGCTGTGAGACACGCTGTCTTGGATGCTCGCTCAGCGAGGGCGCATTTTATTGAAAGTGTGATTCACCTGAAAGCAAGCTACAAATTCCCAAAGTGAGAAACCGCGGAAAGGATGCCACTTTTGATCCAGCTGGCTGAACTAAAATGTCTTTGAACCACAGTGCAGCCTTACATTTCGCTGGAGCTCTTCGTGGTATTGTACTATGAGACTTTTACCATACTGCATTCTTCACTGTGAACAGCAATAGAAGTAGAGTTCACAAGAGAAAAGAGAAAGAACTGTCGCGCTTCGTGTTGAAGCCAAATTTGTTCGGAGAGCTAGATCTAGCGTAAATCACCGTTGCAATCTATTATTGAGAGGTAATGGTAACATTGCGGCGTCATACTTCGGATCATATTTCTCGTGTGGCCCATGTACGAGACCTTGGTGTTGTTGTTGATTTAAGGCTTGATTTTAGATTGCATGTAAATTCAATTGTGTTACGCGCATTGAGACATATCGGTCTTATCTCTAGACTAACAAAAAAATTTCAACGGCACGAATCTCTGGAATAACTTATCTGCCACCTATTGCGCAAAAATTGAAAATGTCCACCGTAAGTTCATACGCATCTTTTATAACAGATATATTGGACGCCGCCGTTTCTACGGCTGCGATTCTCTCTTGGCAGACCTCAAAATGTGTACTCTTGGCGACAGGCGACTCAAACGTGACACGCAGTTTTTGCAAAAAATTGTGCGTGGTTTCATTAACTGTAAGACCTTACTGATGTCACTGAATTTTCGTGTGCCGCATGCAAAGGCTTCAAAATGTTCTGACACATTTTATCCAGATTTGCACGCCAACTGTCCAATGACTCGTATACAAAGCTTGTATAACAAAACGTTTATTGACACGGACATATTTGCCTAATTGTTGTTTTCATGCCTGGTTTTAAATGTTATTAAGTGTTCTGATGTATCTGACCTAGTGTGCGCTCCTTTAGGCCACATGGCTGTTGAGGCACACTCAAATAAACATTATCTATCTATCTATCTATCTATCTATCTATCTATCTATCTATCTATCTATCTATCTATCTATCTATCTATCTATCTATCTATCTATCTATCTATCTATCTATCTATCTATCTATCTATCTATCTATCTATCTATCTATCTATCTATCTATCTATCTATCTATCTATCTATCTATCTATCTATCTATCTATCTATCTATCTATCTATCTATCTATCTATCTATCTATCTATCTATCTATCTATCTATCTATCTATCTATCTATCTATCTATCTATCTATCTATCTATCTATCTATCTATCTATCTATCTATCTATCTATCTATCTATCTATCTATCTATCTATCTATCTATCTATCTATCTATCTATCTATCTATCTATCTATCTATCTATCTATCTATCTATCTATCTATCTATCTATCTATCTATCTATCTATCTATCTATCTATCTATCTATCTATCTATCTATCTATCTATCTATCTATCTATCTATCTATCTATCTATCTATCTATCTATCTATCTATCTATCTATCTATCTATCTATCTATCTACCTACCTACCTATCTATCTATCTATCTATCTATCTATCTATCTATCTATCTATCTATCTATCTATCTATCTATCTATCTATCTATCTATCTATCTATCTATCTATCTATCTATCTATCTATCTATCTATCTATCTATCTATCTATCTATCTATCTATCTATCTATCTATCTATCTATCTATCTATCTGTCTGTCTATCTATCTGTCTGTCTGTCTGTCTGTCTGTCTGTCTGTCTGTCTGTCTGTCTGTCTGTCTGTCTGTCTGTCTGTCTGTCTATCTATCTATCTATCTATCTATCTATCTATCTATCTATCTATCTATCTATCTATCTATCTATCTATCTATCTATCTATCTATCTATACTCGGGTTACCCTCAAAATAGACACCTAATTTTAGTTGTACATTTTCTTCCTTGTAACGATGCATAAGGAATCAGAATAGATATGCTCACAAGTATTCGGCTATGATGGTTAAATAACTTGAAGTTGAATTCGTTCCTCAAGACGCTTTGGTTTCATCACCTGAGCATGGATTCGCGAGTAAGAAGTGTGTAGGCCACTTCAGGCATAAAAAATTGCCCATGAATCGCTGATACGCCGTTAATTGTCATTCCATCTCTTGGAGCAGGCTGGCTTACATATTGTAGTGGATTGAAACAGCTTATCAACGATGTAAAATTAGAGGAATATACGTGTCAGCCCTGACTACAGGGTATAGCGCGACGATCCATAAGAGACAACTCCAGATCACTGCTCGCCACCTAGTGGTTCTCGCGAGAAACCGTCGTCACAGGTTCAGCATAGTTTTTTTTTTTTATTAGTCTGCACTGTAAAACGGCTCCTCTGCTTTCTACTCGTGGTGATCGATGCCGTCGTGTGGAGGCGAAAATGCAACAATGAACGACAAATGAGGTTTACTGTTTTCCACTGTGACTGCCTTCTCACTAGAAATGTGCACAAAGGCTAAACTTACTGTTTCCCGAGGGCAGCACACGACGCGCCCTCGAGAACGTAAAGGACCAAAAAAAAAAAAAAAAAAAAAAAGTCCTGCGAAAAAAAAAAATGCCCACTACCGGAGTCATTTGTTTGAAAACTTTCACTCGAGATGACTTCATCATCTGAGCTTGTAATCACTGATTTTGTGTCGCATAATCGTGTGATCATCGTTTCGTTTGCTAGCCACACCGTCATTGACAATTTGATTTGTCCTGGGGCTTTCGATAGTTCATCCAGCTGTTTTTACGTTGCTGTAATAAACCTCGAAAACATAAGCCATGAGGCTAACATATTTCAGTGAGTTCGAGGCTCTTATAGTCTCTCGCTAAGCATGGCTGCATGTAGAGGTCAAGTTAGCAATAAGTTTACTTGAGGGGCAGCCATCGGTAGCACGTAAAAAGGTTAAATTTTCATGAATTATGTTTCAATCGGGTACTGAACTTTAATATCTCCCTGCCTTTAAATGCTGATTTCCGCGCCATGGTAGCGCAGTGGCTAGAGCGCTCAACTGCTGTGCCCAAGGATATAAACCACACAAAACAAAACAAAATGCTGACTTCTATTTAAATGCAGTCAGACCAGAAAAAAAAAAAAAAAAAGAAAAAGCAGTCGCTAGCTACCCACGCCAAGTTATGATGCTGCATATACCCTTCTCCAACAGACTGGGTTCCCACAATGGGCAAATGACGGTTATTGAACACCAATCAGCGTAAACAGATTGGTTCGTGTAAATATAAGCATGGTCGCAATATGACTTCATTATGCGCTCACCCCAGTAAAAAATTTCGGCAGAGGCAGTTAATACGGCTTAAATACATGTATGAAGCAAAAGCATACAGTACCTCGAGTAAAATGTATTTGGGTGACGTTTTCGACAGTTATTTCTGCTGTTATTGTAATCGGTGAGTATGAGTGACGTGCGTTCAGGCGTGCAACCCTTCGCGTAGACGCTTGAAACTGCGTGAGCACTGCCGTGACTGGGTGATTATGCAGATGGTCTGATGCAGGAGCCTGCCTTCGGCGCTTCGTTCCCTTCCAGTGTTTTCCCGCTCGGCTCTCTACTCTCTGTGCCGACGCCATCTGCAGTTCTTATTTCTTTGTACTCCTCTCATTGCCCCGCCGCGTTGGCTCTGTGGTTGGGACATTTGGTTGCAGCGCCGGCGTACCTGAGTTCGAACTGGGTCGCGGCGGCCGCGTTTTGATGGAGGCGAAACTCATAAAGTCCCTATTGACCTGTGCGACGTCAGTGCACGTTAAATATCGCCAGGTGGTGGAGACTATTCCGCAGCCCTCCCCCACAGGACCAAGTTTCAATCTTTTTTCCTTCCTACTTTTTTTCCTTTACTAACGGTGAGCTTCAGGTGTCCAAAAAGAAGTGAGAGAGAGATATCGCGCCTAATTCTTTCCTGTCTGACTATTCTTCCTCGCTCCGAAGCTGCTGAGGCCGCTTTCTTCGGCCTTTCGAAGAGCTTTGGAAATGCAGGAAGTGGAGAAAGAATTTTGTACCACGACGCCAACCAAAACTACGGGTTTTGTCGCGATGAAGCATTTAAGGCTTCCGGCTTAAAATTGCGATTTACTTTATTATCTCTGTATACCCCGCAAGACGCTGGCTTTTCTAAAGAAAACCTACATGAGGGCTGCTTTTTGTTCGAGCAAATACCGTTTCATTCAATGACGGCATATGTCTCGTCCTCATAGAAGGCGTCAAAACAAGGTTTCTAAACGCTAAGCGTACGGAACTGCAGATTTACAGCAAGTGCAGCCACATCGCTGTTTCTCATGAAATCCCTTCGTACTGGTATGACGCAGCAACCTGCAGCCTTTCTCCGCTGCATCGTTTCACCAACCAAAAGGTTGAAATAACGGGAAAGGGAGAACCTCAAAGCGATTCGTATGTAGCACGGTGAATAATGCTGTACCCGGTGATTTTAAAGTGTCAGAAAAAAGAGGTGGTGCATGTACACTCGCCTCCCAACGCGTTGGTTGGTCTTAACGAATGAGCATTTTGTCTTGAGAGCGATCTAATGCTGCTCACGTTGTGACATGGACATCTTGCATATATAGCGTACAGAGCGGCACAGGGTGACGATTTCGGCATGGTCATAAGTGTAGCTTTTCAGTCCGATCAGACAGAGATGGCTGGCAGCTATGATCCGTTTGCCTTCCCGAATGCGTCGTGATTTCACACCACAGCCTGAAATCGGGGCAAAGCGTCAACAGAAAGCACCACCGCGAACCCGGGTAGGCGCTGTCTTGCCAGACACGCCATTTTTTACGGAGCTGCGAGGAGCGTGAATAACTTTTTTCAACTGTTTCTATCTCAACAAAGTCACTGTTAGTTGTCCTCTTATCAATTAGTTACGCGTGACATTGGTGTTCTGTGTTGATGCCTGCTGATCTGAATGTTGATGCTTAACGTGAACAAACTGTCCTTTCAGGTCACAGCCATCGTTCGATTGACGAAACGTAAGCGACACAGCGTGAAAGAAGAAATTTTATTATGAATTATCTAGCGGTCGCAGGCGAAAACAACAGGGTGATACGTGTATATTAACTGCTTAACGCATCATTTGAAGCAAAACACGAAAGCAAAAAAATTTGGTGGGATGGACGCTTTGAGATTTACGAAAAAAAAAAAAAAGAAAAAGCCGGGGAGGGGGGAGGGGGGGGGGGGGGTCATGCGTTTTGAACAATGGTTGTTTGGATTATTAGGTATAACGTCCCGAACAGACACACGTTTTTTTACCCTACTTTTACATTTTGCCTTTCGAACGGCATTTTTGCACAGGGGAATTAGATTGAAGGGGAAACCCTGAAAGAAGTCGACGCCTGATTCCATGTTCATCGCTGGTGAGGAGAGGGAGCGCGATGCTCTTCGCGATCAGCGGTGACGCGCCGGGCACCTGAGAATCGTTGACAGCCGGTGTCTTCATTTTCATCCAGCCTGCTGTAGCACTTTAAAGCGCAATTAAAGCCGGGAAGTTCAATCTGTGAACTTGAGCGCAAAAAAAAAAAAAAAAAAAAAAAAACTCTGTTTCTTTGATGGCGTCGTCAATTGTCGCAGTAAGCAGCTAGTAGCATTACAGATTCAATGCTGGCGGTCATATAAACAGTATTACTTATGGTACTGTGCTGCAGGAGGTTGGTAAGGAGAAAAAATAGAATAGTCTAGGCGTAGTACTGGAAATGCGGGAACTATTTTATTACGCTGTGCTCGACGTCATTACTTTTGAAGTGATTTTAAAATACCCGTCAAGAAAAACGCTGCCTTAATGTTAAGCCAAGATGCTTTACACATTACGGGAAAAAGTTGAGAAGATATTACGTGCCACAAATATTCAATGAACTTCGCGAAGAGTTTTGCAGTTTCAAAACCAAACGTAAAATGAATAAAGCGGTAAGAAAATGGAGCTCATCCTTGCTGATAAATCACTGATGGCATCTTGCATGCTGTATTCTATTTCCCTGTTTTTGGTTCCGATTTCAGAATTGTTTAGATATTGCTAATATCAAGCTTTTATGATGACCTGTGTTCATTTTTGTTTTCTTTTCTCCAATTGCATTCCTATTTGCTCAATATGTATGCACAATTTTTGCATTGAACGCATGTACTAGTGTAATTGTTTTGGGAATAATGTTTTGTATATATTCGGTGTTTCACCATAATGCCTGAACAAGCAACAAGCATACTGTGCTTAGGTTGGACAGGAAAACCAATGTACTAAATGACCGTGAATAAAATTTGATTTGATTTGATGTGAAGGTAATAAACACAGCTGAATTCCCTTCAGTAGGGAAGCCTAAATACTGCCGTCCGACGTTTCATTAGCTGACCAAGCGATGTCGGGCGCCAGACGAATGGACGACCCTATGACGCATGCAAGCCATCGTCCATCGTCTCTCGCTCAAGACAGATATTGCGAACCTTTTATCATGGAGAATGCATGCTGCTTCAGCGATGCAGCAACTGTTGTTGTTTGTGCCCTTGTCAAATGTATTTTTTTTTTTTTTTTCTGGCTTCGCTGCCATCTGCGAGGCATGCGTGGCGGGTCGATTCTGCCCTCGCGAGCCAGTTTGACAGGCCGGGGTGAGCGCCCACAGAGCGGCGTCTCCGCCATGCTTACAGCAGGGGCGGCGTGAACCCCTGCATCGCCGCGCAGTTGCCCCCTCTTTCTTCCCCGCTCCTTCGCTGCCGGACAGCAGTCATGTGGCGCGCTCCCGCAGAGAGCACCAAATGAGCCGAGATTCCGGGCATACCTCCCTTCTCTCTCACCAAGTAACTCGGAGAGAGAAAAAAGGTGCGGACCAGGCAAGAGGAGAGGAGGCACGTTCACTGCACATTTTTGCTCTTTGCATCCACGCGCTGTTCCTGGCTTCCTCTTGTTTTTCTTTTTTTTTCTGCTTCTAATTCTTCTCTAATTCCTCCCCATGTAACGCAATGCAATGACCGTGCCGTACTGGGTGCCTGTGAGAAGGATACTAAAGCCGGGCTGTCAGTGATAACTCCACAGAGAATGTAAGGGTTAGAAAGACGCGTCGTGAAAACTTTTTAAAATAATCTTTTTGCTCTTCTTTACGGCAAAAGAGATAACCAGGGTCCGCATTCAGAGTCTGCGTCGCTTTTGAGAAGCGCCATTATGTCCCTGACCTCGAGATATCGGATTGGTGGGAACGCTAGAACGGAAGTGGTGCGAGATGACTCGGGATCAGGGAGGAAACGACACTTCCGAAGACGATCCGCAAACTCGAAATGGGGACAGTGGATGAATGCACAACTGCACACAAGTGCGGGGTTGCATTACAAAAGGGATCGAAAGGGAAAGGAATCGATTGCTTGCTTTTGGCGTGCAGAAACGTTGTGTAAAAAAAAGGTAGCGTTTTAACGTAGTTAAAGCGTGTAGGACGTACGAAAACCTCTGAGTACATATGGAAGTTGATCGAGAGAACAACGAGTAGTGAACACTGCGAAGCTTCGTATCTTCTGAGTGGTGGGATGCGATGATCGCTGCGACTTTCGTACTCGCTTGTCTTCGCGAAATGACCGGGAGTGAATCCGCTCCATTGTTTCCCTTTTCTTTTCGTCCTATTTCGGTAGATCCATGTCACCTCTTGGGTTGCATTCGATTTCGTGAAATATATTGTTTTTGCACTAAAAAGGTGAAGTCAAATGTCGAGGTGGTTATGCAGCGCTCTTTGAATTACCCGCACTAGTACACGATGTGACGTCATGATCTGGCGAGCCACACAGTAGTCAGGCACAAGACAATATATTGCTTGGCTCAGGCGTATTTAATAAGCAGCCCTAATGGTTTTCTTATAAGCCGTGTAGTAATCGTAACCAGTGCAAGTCCCGAGCTTCGCACAGGTGAAGGCGACAGACCCCTTTCGGCTGACTTGAAACGTTGGCTACGAAAACGGGCCGCGCAAAACGACCGGAAACGAACCCTAATGTGTGTATGTTCATGGTAAGGGCTACACCTCGTTTGTGAACCCTTCAGTCTTTTAATACGGAATGCATTCACTGGCTACATGGATGGACGGATGGAATATAGGGGCGTCCCCTTTGAAACGGGGTGGTAGCAGTTGCTATCATGCTCATTTTTTCCCCCTATATCTTAATTATCGTTTTAGATTGGTTAACTATACCATCATTCTACTTATTGAATTTTGTTTTTCTACATTACTATCATTTTGTCACGTTTCTGCTTTTAAGCCACCAATCGTCCAATAGTTTTTTGCTAGCTTCCACCGCAGGTTTATTCACCCGGCCACCGGTATGTCTAAACCCCAGAGCTTCAGCAAGAGTGACTGCGCCTGAATCAACTTCCGGATGGATACCATTACATTCGAGTATAATACGGTTAATTGTATCTGGGGATTTACCACATACTGCGCATGTGTTATCTTCATTGTTAAATTTCTTTTTGTAGCTAGCTGCGTGTTCTAAGACACCCTGATCTAGTTTCAAAAAGTAGGGCACTGCCTCTTGAGTTATCAAAGAAAGCTTCCTTCCTGATCTGCCTTTTCCACTTTCGGCATAGTTCCACACTCTGTTTCTTTTCCATCGAATTCATCCAATTTTTACCTTCGGTGTTTTTCACCTGCTGCTTAACGCTCTTTATTTATTCGTCCTTGTGACCAGCATACTTACTGGTTTATTTCCTAGTTATCTTCTTTCATTGTGAGTCAACGCTTTTTAGGTATAGGTATTCAAATACTTTAGCTGCCCATCTGTTACTGTTCAATTTCTTCAGGCGTTCCTCATATAATATTTTACTCTCAGCTTCCCGTACTTCGAAAGATGTCCAGCCCATATCTCCCTGTATCGCCTCATTTGTGGTTTTGCCGTGGGCACCCAGTGCTAATCGTCCGACGGCTCTCTGATTTATTTCTAATGTCGACTGTACCTCTAATCTTAGGCACGAAACCGCATTTCCGAAAGTAAGCCTGGGCACCATAATTCCTTTCCAAATACCCCTAAAAGTGATTGCTCATGCTTTTCAATGCATGTCAAACCTTCGTTTACATTTTCGCTCTTTTTGTCCGCCCGTTCGCAAGGCCAGAAAACTCAACAAAATAACACACACGGAAATGTACATACAAGTTTTAGCTCGGTTTGAACCCCCGCCTTTTAGGTGATAGTATGGACGGCGGCATCTCGGCACAAGAGGGAAAACCCGACAGCGAATACACACTGCGATAAAAGCAGCCTATAAATATAACAAAGCAAGTATTCTAGATTTAGAAGTAGGGCCAAGAGTTACACAGCAAACACAGCCTGAAATACTAAGCCCAGGTTGAAAAAAAGGCGAAAACAAAAAGGAATTCTCGGGGCTTTCTTGTTCGTTGAGGCGCCGTAGTCGCACAGTTGACCGGTAGCGTCGGCCGTTCAAGGTGAGGAAGAAACATTGAGTTGATCGCGGGCTCCGTGAAAAAAAAAAAAAAAGAAAAAAAAGACACTTCCCCACAGCGAGCGGTCGCGAAAGTGGCCCGGAAAACGGCATCTCCCCTGAGAGCACTGTCGCGGACGTGTTGCGGTTTGCTTTTCTTTGGGCATGATGATATACCGTGGCGTCACCTCTCAGCAGCACCGCGTGACGCACTAAGTGGGATAACGTGCGTTGAACTGCTGCTGTGCGACCGTTTCCTATGCAGTTTAGTTGCACGCTAATGCTCAATACACATATATTTAGATGTTTACACTTCGGTATAGGCCTGTCTAAGTTTAATTTGAGGTAATAGCTCGGCCACTCATTCAGCAAGGCAGCACTTCATCGAGTCAGCTGCCGAAGCATGGGCTCGGCCGGTAAATTTACTTGGACTGTACACGGACCGGCCAGCGTTGTTGTCATTGCGGAAGAAACTGCAAGCTTCCACACAGCCAGCCAGCAGTGAGCTGCCGGTGAATCTCAATCCGCCTTTTCCACAAGGCTGCTCTGCACATGCGTGCCTCACCCCTGGTTGAAAACGAACCACCAACTCCAGCTGCTCATGCGCAGTTTTTGGCCTCCGCGATCGCCGCAGTCGGAGCTGATCTCGGAGGCCATGTGCACTTAATATTCGTGACAGGCGTATGCGACAGAGGGTGGTAGCTGTCAAGAACACACATCGCCGTTTAGTATAGGCGGCTGGATCTCCCAAGGACGTTTCCAACCAGAAGGAGACGAGTTTTCAACCACCACCAGTGGTCACCATATATTGTGAAAAGGGCGGATTATAAGAATTCTTTGCTAGAGAAAGCAAAACTGCCAGGCGCCTGAGGGATGCTGAGCGCCTGCAAATAGCGCCGGCGGAAGCGGTGCCGTTCACCTCTCCCTTGAACATAGTAGAACAGGGAAGTTAGATTGTAGGAAAGACGTGGTTTAATTTCTATATCAAGTGTGAAGATTTGCTTACCACGCAGCGAATTCTTGATATCTGAATAACGTCACTGGGACTCACTTGGTTTGGACAGGCGTGTTTGTTTTCTCCGCTCAAAGTAGTTTTGTTGACGTATACCTCAGCATATCACAACATGTAATGTTGGATCTCCCATTTATTCACACACTCTGACATTTGAAATTACACTAGCACTGCAGACGTTACCTGAGACAACTCGTCGTGCATACCACTACCCGTGGCTCTAGAATCTTTAGTTCACGTCAGTGAAACTTTCGGGTCAACGCCTGCATTCAGAAGAATGATACCTTCTGTTTTTCGCATAATTTTTTTTATAGTGAGCGCTCCGTGAAGCCAGTATTTTTTCTATCTTGCCAGCAAAATGTCCTCGTTACTTCACAAGTGTGAGCCGTTCCTTCTGCTGCTATACTCACCAAACTGTTTGCATAGCGCTTACTCCATGGACGAAATCTTCCTCGCTGAAATGTCTGCTGCACACAGGAGAATGCATTCGCATCTCCGCCCATTCAAATCTTGAATAGGGAACATCTCGTGAGCTTATTTTTCGAGTATCAATGGGAGCTTGCTCCTGCTTCCGTCGGTTACGTCCGGATACAGAGCAATAACTGACCCTGGCAGCAGCTTAAATAAACTTCAGCAACTTCAGCAACAATGCAGGATCAAAAAATTCACAGTGGCTTAGCTGTAGTTAAGCCTAGGAGATTGCGAAAGCAGCTGCTTCAGTGGCTTGAGAAGAAGCACGCATCCGCCGAGCCGCATCTTGAGCACGACGTCTGGCTCGACGCTCTTCACGTTGTTCCTCCGTCTCCGTAGCTCGTTGTCGCTTCCTGGCTTCACACTGGTGAGCCGCCTTCTCCCTCTGCTTCTCAGACAGCATCACGAACTGTCTTACAAGCGCTGAAATGGCATGCTTTACACAGCGCAGCCTCCCCTCCTCTACTTACCGAAGAGAGAAGATAGGCGAAGTGTCTCCAATGGAAGACGACACCAACTGTTAGACCACAGCGCACCTAGTGAGAGAAGCGGGAAACGTCCGGCGTGGCTACGATCCACTCTACGCTGAAGAGCCGACTTGGTAGCCCATCTTCGCCTCGCTTATTTCGTCACACCACCTGTTAGACTACAGAGCACCTAGGGGGAGAAGCGTAAAACGCGCGGCGTGGCTACGAGCCACGCTACGCTGAAGAGCCGACTTGGTAGCCCAGCTCTCACGCTGGTATGACGTCAGTAGTCACGTGATGTAAAGCGTAGCTACCGGACCATGCTACGCTGAAGGCTCGAAACCTGGCGTAGTATTGCCGCAATAAAAGGGCAATGCTGACACTCTTTATCAAACAAACAACAAAAAAAACGCGACTATTAGCGTTTAAAATGCGCAAATTCAATCGAGTGTCTGCTCCAACAGCAGTAAGAGGGGTCACGTGATCCTACTTGCTCCCCAAAGTCTACGCTAACGCCGCTCGCTCCAGTGGTGGCGCTCGCGCCCATATGCGGCCCATCGTTACCGTGGCTACCATCGTCAAGGACGCGCGCTTGCCCGGTAGCTGCCCCGGAGAGTCACGTTGAAGCATGCTCGGAGGAGCGGGGAAGATCCCATAACTTCCGCTTTATATGTGACACATCTTGTGACAGCTATGTAATTTCTTTCGTTGCTTCCAATGTTTTTTCATGTTTCATTTCTCTTCGGGTTGCCCTATATTATCTTGGTTCACTTGTACCCTTGTTTCAAATTTTAGTGCCGAACTGAACATGCGTGCTTATTTCCTCGAGCTCGTACAATTTCTTTCGCTTCTATGAACTGTAAGCTAGCGCTCGTCCTGTGTGCTTCTCTTGTCCTGTTTATCTAGCGCTAAGCTCCCCTATAAAACATTGAAATAGCTTTGGTATTTCCAATGCGTTCTCAAATTTTTTCTTATGCAACATTCATGACCGGACCAAACGGGCGAAGGAGAAAACAAAACCACGATAACGATGATGATGCTAGCGCTAGTCGCAACGACCAGGCCCGTGTGAGAGTTGTTCTGCTTTTACCACGGCCCCTCGACATTCGTTCAGAAAAGGATAGTTGTTTTGAGCAATGCCACCTAGTATAATCGTTGTAGGCGTTGTGTAAATAAACGCTATTCCGAGCAGAGTTGTTTTTAACGGAGCGAAAAAAGGTAAATGCATCCTTGCTTGCATCCTTGCTTCCTTTATTTTAACACGTGTCGATTACAAATGCACAGCGTGCAGCTCAGGCTACAGAAAGTTCACGAAGCACCGTGCAAACTAAATATCTACATAGAAAGAATATTTTAATTTGCGATGATATTGTGCGGTACGAAACCACATGCATGAATCTTCTTAGTGCAGGTTTTCAGCGTGCGTGAACTAGCACTTTTATCGAGATCCACAAAACATGACAAAAGGGGGACAACGTAGTAATGTGTACTATAAACCAGTAAGAGGACTCACTATTGTCAAGTGAAAAATGGCTTCTATTCTTCCCTCCACCTCTACTCATCCGTCGCATTCTTTCTAATCAAAATGCTGTCTTGACAATCGCTGACGTGCGACCTTGTGCTCTTCGCACGTGCAGCGATGCATCGAACCAACCTGAATTTTCTTTTTTTTTTCTTCTAATTCAAAACGTCTTTGCACACAGGGTGCCATATCGCGTGGATCCAGTGTGAGGAAGAAAACGTCAGTGCCGAGTGTCCATCTCTAGTCTGCAGAAGCATTTTCTATCCGCCTCATCACTCCAAATTATTTTAGCAACACTAATTCCTAATTAAAACGTTATCTATCATACAGTTAAATCGACATCATGAATTCTATTCTGACGCCTACAATGAATTCTGCCAATTTCTCACTGTGGGTATGTGCTATATACACTGAAGGAGAAGAAGAAGCCTTCAGATCTTCAGAAGAAGAAGCCTTGAGATGTGTCGCCAACAGCTTCAGCCCGTTTTGCCTAGTGTGCACCGGAAGTACGGGGTCTGCCTGTGAATCTGTGAGTGGACATACGCATTTTAATTAGCGTAGTTATAGCAGCTATTAGGCGCCCATTTCTGGCCTGAGCGGTGCCGTCGTTGGCTTTGGCGTAACTCATGCTCAGCTATACCGTGGCCTTTGCAAATCTTTGCAAACCTGAGGCGTAGATTCGGTTCTGTTCTGGGCGCAAGATTCGAAACCAGCTATTGTCACCCGGAACTCAGAAGCCTCGGAAAGTCCGATAAATTGCACCATTGGGATACATAAGAAGCTCTTAATGCTCTCGCATGCTATACTTAAAGTTGAAGCTTACGTGTACCTTGGATCGGGTGTCCTGAGTGTCCACATTTTTTAAGCATCGCAAGCTATAGTAAATGTTGCATATTGCAGTGCTGCGGTGCCTGGAGAGTCAAGTTGCTATCGTCGGAAACGGGAAAGGTGGAAAGCGAAAGCGGAGTAGGAGGGTATAGCGTCGTTGTGTTGTCAGCGAGAAGTCGCGACCATGCCTTGACATACAGAAATTGTCAGGCCACATAGACTTGCACCCATGGGAATGGTAGAGATTGCTACCTGAGATCCAATTGTTACCTCGGCAGCATTTAGATGAAGAAGTGACACAAGAATCTAAGCGGGGACCCTTAATTCAGGAGTAAAGCATGCGATTTGCAGTCCACGCAAGGATGTTTGGACGGTTTTGCAATTGCGTCGAGTGTCCTTTCACATGATGTTGCAGCTTATGCCATGCATGCCCCATCATGTCATACCATGTATACATGACATTTATGATATGCCACGTATGCTTGAAATGGGCGCATGATGTAACTGGGCCCCAAATTAAGAAAACGGTGATTTAGCGACTGGTGCATCATCGGGAACGCAATTCTGAAAGGGGATCCACAGACGGAGCTGTGAACGCATTGGAATCATGCCCTTAATGGTGGAGCTTAAGGAATGTGCAAAATATCCGCAGTGGAATATGTTTGCGCACTGGAGTAACGCACCCACACGCTACTCGAGCCCAGATCGAGCGGCGGTGCTTTCAGGTGTCATGAAAGTACCTCCTGCATAACAATCTAGATTTGGGGAAGGATTGATTGTCATTTGCAGGATTTCTATGAGGGACAATATTGAGTAGGCTCAAGCTGCTGCTATACAGAAGTTTGTGTCATATTATTTACCTCAGCCACTGAGACGCTAAAATACCTGGACGGCAGCGCTCAAATTCCGCATTGCAGAGTATCATAATATTGCAATCGTCGACCAATTTTTGTTTAGCCTATAGTAAGGCCAGCGTTATTCCTCCTGGTAGGCTAGTCGACCTGTAGACCCCACCGTAACTACTCTCTAAAATGCCGGTTCCTCTGTAGTCTAGACGTATAATGAACGTTGTCCATGAAGAGCTATTTTTCTTCGCACTTTTCGACCATTTGGAGGCGAACCGATTTTCAATGCTTGAGTGAGCACTTAACCTGCCTCAAGTTCGGCACTTCAGCAGCGCGGGCTCTTGCGCGCTCTTCGCTCGCACGCATGAATGATAGGCCATGGCGTTCCAGCAAAACTTTCCCCTACAGCTGAGTTGAAAATTCTTGTCTCCATTGGTGTAGTATCCGTATCCCGGTGCACTAGGCCCGCAGAGGACTCATGCATTCCCAGAGAGTGCAATCTTACTTTTGCCGCGTCGATCTGTCCATCAGAGGCAAATGCCTGGCCATATATATTTCGAGTCGAGATTCTTTATTTCGAGAGCCCTTTGCTCGCTGCAATGTCGCAATCGCTTGCGATTCTGTCACCGCGCGACTTCCTACAAAATCACCGAACGGTGTCGTTTCCGGGATGGTGCTCTCCGTTCTTGGTTCATATTTTTTCCGACACGCAATACTTTGCACTATCGATCGGCAAAGGTCTGAACATCTGTGTGTCTACCAACCAAAACATTACAGCAAAGAGGCGAAGCTGCTGGCATAGTGCACCTCTCGATAGAAGACTTGTGAATGCATGGGGCATATGTGAGGTGTTGCGTGGTGAAAGGCTGTATTTGTTGCTGCGCCGATGCAGGAGCGATGTTGGCGTGAGTTCACGCGCGAGACGCGAGAACGAAGCACGTGTCGGGCACGGGTATGTGTTTCCGATGTGTGAGCTGTGACGCCAGCGTCTAGCTCGTAGCAGTGCGACTGCGCTGCTTCAACTCAGTGAAAAACGCCGTCGCTTTCGTTCAGAGGCGGCTGCTCTATCAAACGAGAGCAACTATTGCTCTGCTCCTGGCACTGCTAGTCACCAGCTTCTTTAGAGGCACGTTTCTTCAGCAGTGGCTGTTGCAATTGAGGAGTCGATTTTGGCTTTCATGGAGCTCTTTTTGGTCCTTCGTTGAGTTCTTTTCGCAGATGTTTGTGGCTAGAATAGATACGTTCATGCAGATTCTCAGTCATTCCCCCTGCAGTCCATTATATGTCCGTGGTCTCTAACATGAAATCACCTTCGAACAAAGAAGCCTCTGTTACTCCTAGTACTAGCGCTTCTCAAGTGTCGGGCACCCTCAGCGACAACAAATGACATTTTAAACTCACTGCAGCTTGCATTATGTGCTTCCCAGTAGAAAACTGGACGAATAAGCGTCCTAAACTCGACCAAATATCAGTTCTGAGTGTGAACCGCAGGTGCGCCATGTGCTGATATCAGGTGTAGAGCGCATCATTAAGATTATATCAGAATTTAGATTAGAAGTCTCTGTGGCGTTTTCGCCTCTCATGCTGTCTAATACGCCCTGTCACTCTAAAAAATAGCGACCAACTACTTGGTAGTCACTATCCTTTTCCTTGCATTAATAAGTGATGCAATGGATGTGCGCTACATAGAGCAATATCGCTTGTTGTTCGAATTGAGTGCCACTGAAACACATCATCACCGGACGTCGCCTCTATACCGAACTTCCTCTTTGGCGTCGGTTTCGTTTTTCTACAAAAACAAAAGTGTTGAGATTTTTGACGCTGCAGCTCATTAGGGAACGAGATTTTCCTCATTTCAAAAACTGATATAGCATCGTGTTGTCCACGGCTCCGAACTAATAATGGGGCTAACCACCCAATTGCGATAAACAAAATTAGTAGATTTTAGGAGGAGGAGGAAATATAGGAGTTATGCGGCTAACGGTGTCCGTCGTGGCTTCGAGTTTCTTTCTGAAAATATATTTTAACTGTTCTCAGGAAGTTTTGAAATCGTTCACTGAAACACTCGGTATAATGATCTAATCCGCGTCGTTGCCATGTTTTCTTACATTACTTTTTCATTTCCGTCTTTCACCATCATCATCATCATCATCAGCCTGACTATACCCACTGCAGGGCGAAGGCCTCTCCCATATTCCTCCAATTAACCCGGGTCTGTGCTAGCTGCATCCACTTGACCCCTGCGAACTTCTTAATCTCATCCGCCCACCTAACTTTCTGCCGCCCCCTGCACCGCTTTCCTTCCCTTGGAATCCAGTTTGTTACCCTCAGCGACCATCGGTTATCCTCTCTTCGCGCTACATGTCCTGCCCATGCCCATTTCTTCTTCTTAATTTCCACTAGAATGTCATTAACTTGAGTTATTTCTCTGACCCACTCTGCACGCTTCCTATCTCTTAATGTTACCCCTACCCTTTTTCGTTCCATAGCCCTCTGGGTAGTCCTCAACTTATAACTCTTTTGGTTAGCCTCTACGTTTCAGCGCCATGAGTACAGGCAAGATGCAACTGTTATATACTTTCCTCTTTAGCGATACCGGTAAGCTGCTAGTCATAATCTGCGAGTGCTTGCCAAATGCGCTCCATCCCAATCTTATTCTTCTTGTTACTTCCTTTTCATGGTCCGGATCTGCGGTTACTACCTGTCCTAAGTAGACATATTCGCCTACTACTTCCAGTACTTCACTACCTAATGTAAACTGCTGTTCCTTCCCGAGGCTGTTGAACATTACCTTAGTCTTCTGCATATTGATTTTCAAGCCTACCTTTCTACTTTTCCTGTCTAGGTCATCCATCATTATTTGCAGTTCATCCCCCGAGTTGCTTAGCAAGGCAATGCCATCAGCAAATCGCAGATTACTGAGGTATTCTCCATCTACCCTTATCCCTAACTGCTCCCATTCCAAGTCTCTGAATACTTCCTCTAAGCAAGCTGTGAATAGTACTGAGGAGATTGTGTCTCCTTGCCTAACACCTTTCTTTATGGGAATTTTGTTACTTCCTTTATGCAGAACTATGGTTGCTGTGCAGCCTCTATATATATCTTCCAGCACTTTCACGTCTACCCCCTGATTTCGCAATAAGGTTGTCCTTAGGTTTCAACTGAGTCAAATGCTTTTTCGTAATCAATGAATGCTATGTATAAGGGCTGGTTATATTCCGAGCATTTTTATATCACCTGATTGATGGTATGAATTATGGATATGATCGACAGTAGAGTACCGTTTCCGAAACCCTGCTTGATCCTTTGCTTGATTGAAGTCTAAGGTTGTCCTGATTCTATTAGCGATTACCTTAGTAAGTACCTTATACGTAACAGACAGTAAGCTGATTGGTCTGTAATTTTTAAGGTCCTTAGAGTCCCCTTTCTTATGAATGAGGATAATGTTTGCATTCTTCCATGGTTTCGGTACCGTCGATGACACCAGGCACTGCGTATACTTACAGGGTGGCCAGTTTTTCTAGCACGATATACCCCCCCCCCCCCCCCCTTCCTTCAGCAAATCTGTAGTTATCTGATCCTCTCCAGGGGGAAATCAGCTTTTTTTTTTTTTCCGGCTTTAGTTCAAATTAACAAACAATTTTGGGATGGGCGCATGCTTATTATTTCCTTTTAATTATGCTATATCAGTTTGGTTTTTAGGCTTTGGCCACCCAAAGCGACTGCGGCTATGCGGGACGACGCACTCGAGGGCTCTGGAAATTTCGGCCCTCTGGGCTTCTTTAATGTGCACCGAAAGCGCACAGTACACGGGTGCCTTGGTTTTCTCCACCATCGAATAGATAATTCAGCGGCCGGGTTCCAACTTTCGTCCTTTGGATCAGCAGTTGTGTGCCCTAAACGTTGAGCCACCTCTGCGAGTCTCGTGCGCTATATTCTTGAGATGACCCGCAATTGATGTACTGGAGTCGTGCTCGACATAAGCCATCCCGTGATATGACTTGATGGTGTTGACTAAAGAGTTAATTGCAATGAATTAATCAACGGCTATTAACAAAGACCGGTGATGAGTGTATTGCAATAGAACTAGATTAAGCTATCCCGTCGCCTATGCTAGCCGGTTCCTCACAAAAGCCGAAGTCAATTACTCAACGACCGAGAAGGAGTGCCTCGCAATCATCTGGGCCACTTCTAAGTTTCGTCCATACCTACACGGTCGACCATTCAAGGTGGTAAGCGACCACCACGCGCTCTGCTGGCTGGCTAATTTGAAAAACCCCTCCGGCCGCCTTGCCTGATGGAGCCTACGTCTTCAAGAAATCGACATCACAGTCGTCTACAAGTCAGGGCGCAAGCACTCCGATGCAGACTACTTGTCACGAGCCCCCGCTGATGCGCCGAAGACGACGAAGACGCTTTTCTGGGACCGATAAGCGCCAGCAGTTTCGCAGAATAACAGCGATCAGACCCAGAGCTAAAAACGCCAGCCGATTACTTAGAAGAAAAAACCGCTTCCTCTCCTGTTGTGTTCAGGCGACATTTATCATCGTTCGCGTTAAGCAATGGCCTCCTCGTGAAGAAGAACTTCGCACCAAACAGGACCGCGCAGCTTCTTGTTGTGCCTAAAAACCTCCGGCAGAAAATTCTGCAGGCGTTGCACGATGAGCCCACAGCAGGCCATCTCGGGTTTGCGCGCACGTTGCGTCGAATCCAGGAGAAGTACTACTGCCCGCGACTGCCTGCCGAAGTTGCCCACTATGTGAAGACATGTCGTGAGTGCCAAAGACGCAAGACGCCGCCGATCAGACCAGCAGGACTACTAAACCCGATTCCGCCCCCAGACCTACCCTTTCAACAAATTGGGATGGATTTCCTCGGCCCCTTTCCATCTTCGTCTATGGGTAACAAGTGAATCATCGTGGCCACTGACTATCTTACCCGTTACGCAGAAGCAAAGGCACTGACCAATGGTACAGCAGCAGAAGTTGCTAAATTTTTTGTCGAACAAATTCTCTTGCGACATGGCGCCCCAGAAGTGCTCATCACGGACAGGGGAACGGCGTTTACGGCAGAGTTGACGCAAGCCATCCTGGAATACAGTCATACAAGCCATCGACAAACAACTGCATACCATCCCCAGATCAATGGCCTTACGGAGCGCCTGAACAAAACGATCGCGGACATAATCGCCATGTACGTACGTCGACGCTGAACGCAAGACCTGGGACGCCATCTTGCCGTACGTGATTTTCGCATATAACACGGCAGTCCAGGCGACGACCAGAGCGACCCCGTTCAAGCTTGTGTACGGCAGGGAGCCCACGACGACGGTCGACGCAATGCTGCCGCACGTAACCAGCGAGGATAACTTTGACGTCGCGGCCTACCTGCAGCATGCAGATGAAGCCCGACGACTCGCACGGCTGCGTATTAAAGAGCAACAGCGCACCGACACCCGACGATACAACTTACGACGACGCCACGCAGAGTACAACCCAGGAGACGAAGTGTGGGTTTGGACTCCAGTTCGCCGCCGTCGGCTAAGTGAAAAGCTGCTACGTCGATACTTTGGGCCATACCCCGCGTCCTTCCCCGCGTCGGGCAACTGGACTATGAAGTCATTCCCGACGGTACGACAGCATCACAACGGCGACGCGCGCGCCCAGAAATCGTGCATGTTGTACGACTGAAGCCATATTACGCGCGTTAAAGAATCCCTTGTGTTTAAACTTTGTAATGTTCCCATTTAAGTTCCTTTGTTTATTTTAGAACATTGAGGCGGATGTTTTTTAAGGGGGAGTAATGCCGCGAAGCCTTCAAAACTGTATTTGTTGTTTTTTTAACAGCCACCGGCATGTGGCCTTATCACTGTGATCCTGGCATGCGTATAAATTCTGTATCCTGTGTTTGTTCATGCTCGTTGTCGCGATACGACGCGTTATTTTCTTTGTCGCGAAAGATGAGATCGAAGATTCCGATCACTTGCACAATGTTTCAGGTTGTGCTAGTAGCAGTTTGCGACGTTATCTAGATTGTTCTGAGCAGCCTTTAAATTGAGCGTTGACGAGTGCGACGGGCATTCTTTGTTCGACGATCGACGAGCACGTTGCTATCGCCGTCGTCGAACTGCCTTCAGTGACGCCTACTCCGGCGGCCCCCGGATCCAACTCGTCCTCGGAGTCCCCGCTGCCAGGTACAGGGCCCAGGCGCCACGCTTCCAGCTGGGGTGTCCGGGGCTAGGGCAGCCATGGACCTGCCGCCTCCAGTCCAGCGACCTACGAAAGCGCAATGCTTTCAGTTCACCCTACCGGAGCCTGCTCCGGCGGACGACCTAATTGATGCACTCGAGGCGGTCGTCGGTGTCGGGGGTCTGCAGTACCTGCAGCACCTCGGCGGAACAAAGTTCCTTGCTGCCGTCTCGTCGATGGCTCAAGCAACTAAGATGGTAGCGGCGGGCGCAATCCTCGTCGCTGGAAAGCAAGTACCACTGGCGCAAATGGCTGCTCCAGTGGTTTACGTGACGGTGTTCCGTCTACCCCCGTCAGTGAGCGACGACTCCCTCGCCGCCGCTCTAAGTCCGTACGGCAAGGTCCGCGCTGTGACCGAGCCGGTTTTCAAGGGAAAGAGTCATGTGCGTACCGGAGCGAGGCTGGTAAAGCTAGACATGCTCCGGGCACCACCCAACTTCATCACTGTCGCTGGGCACCGTGCGATGCTGGAGTATCGTGGGATGAAGCGAGTGTGCTCCAAGTGCGGCGCAGAGGGCCATTTTGGTGCTTCCTGCACCGCGGCACGTTGTGGCCGCTGCTCCACGTACGGCCACGAGACAGAGGCGTGCCAAGCAGCGTGTAAACGGTGCGGCGGTAACCACGTGACCAAGGACTGCGTGATGCCGCGCTCGTATGCGGCCGCTGCTACGCCTGATACCATGTCGCACCAAGGTGGAAACGCCGCCGTGACAGTCCTCAATGAGCCCTCGGTAGTGTCAAGTAGAACCCCCACTACACATTCTGAGGGCGAACTGGACAGGGCGTCCACCGCCGCCCAGTCGCCGGAATCCGACGTCAGGAGCTCGGAAGTTACGTCCGACGACGAGTCGTCGCGTGCGTCCTTCTCGTCAGTGACTGACTCGGACGCGTCGTACCTTCCCGCCACACCGACATACGAGGGTGCGGCTCTGAACGCACCCATTACGAAGGAGAGCGCTCTGCCCGAGGCCTGTTCGGAGTCGGCGGCTTTCCCCTCCCCTGGAGCTACCGTGCATGCCCAGTCGGAAGACTACAGCCATGAACCTCAGCTTCCCAGAACACCTAGTCTCCTGCCCGGGTCGTTGCGCGAGTTGGGCGCAAGTGCTCCCAAGACCCAACGCACAAGTGTGCGGAAAACATTACTTTTGGATGGCGCTGACGAAACAAAGCGCCAGCACTCGGCATCGGATGGTGGAGCAAGCGTGACGACGCCCTCGGCCCCAAAAAAGAAGCCGAAGACCGCTGAGAACGACGCACCGATGGACGTCTCGTTTTCCGAGACGTGAGTGCTATGGCGCCACTCTTCAAGGTGACAGGCCGTGACGGCCAACCTCATCCTTTCCCGCTTTGCGGTGGCCGAAGCGCCGCAACCTTGGCGCTCCACCCCAGCCACTGCTATCTTATCGGGACTACGGCTTCGCCGGCGCCGGTGGTGAACGATGGACGGTGCGTGCGGTGCAGTGTGTGTGGGTTCGAGTGTGACTGTGTGCTTTTTTCCATAGCCACTCGTTCTGACTGGACGTTTTCGCCGCCCATGGTCCGTGTATCGTCGCTGCCGCGTCGTCGTCGAGCTAACAGCTGGAACCTCAGCGGGGACCTGTCGGACACCGTCATGCCTTTCCATGGCGCCGACGCAGGGTGCACTCGCAAACTTGGTCCGCAGAACTATATCGTGAGTCCTTCGCCGTTTTGTTTGTTCTCCAGCTGCGTTTCTTTGCTGTTTTGGTTTCATTCACTCATTTGTTATGATGGCTAGGTTTCGCTTTCTTACTTTTAACGTGCAAGGATTCCGTAATCCCGATAAGCAGCGGCAAGTGCTACACCTCGCACGTTTGTATCAAGTTGATGCTTTGTTCTTGCAGGAATGCAATTTTCGTACACCTGCAGATGTCATTTCCTTTCGTTCTTATTTTAATGTTGATGCCTTTTTTTCTCTGACGGACTCGCGGTTTTGCGGCGTGGGTGTCGTTTTTCTTAACCCTGCATTCAGATCGAGTGCTCACTGCACATTCGGTCTCGATGGTCGCTTGATTGCGGTGGACGTTTTTTTGGACGGCCGGAGGACTCGTTTCGTCAACGTTTACGCGCCGGTCACGCGTAGTTTGACGAACGAGTTCTTCAAATCCATTGCGCCACATTTTTTGGATGATGTTCCACACGTCCTGCTTGGAGACTTTAACTGTGTTTTGGACTCATGGCGCGACATCAGGGGGCCCGGACAGGGCGCGTCACATTGTCATGCAAAAGAACTGGGGAAGCTTGTCCGCTCCCTGTGCCTTCAGGACACATGGGTCGCACTACATGGGGACAATTTTGTGGCAACGCGCACTAGGGGTCGGAGTGCTAGCCGGCTAGACCGAGTTTACGTCCCCTCTACCCTGCTGGCCAATTTGCTTGAGTGTGAGGTGCTGCCCTTTCCTGCAGCGGTCGGAAATATTAGCGACCATCTCCCAGTAATGGTCACTCTACAGGGGGCGCCTGGACGCTCCAACAGCCCACTAATGTGGCGAATGGACGCATCCATACTGCATGATGATGAGTGCATTACTACGATTCGCGCGGAACTGCGGGCATTGGTAGCGGATGTGACTGACTGGACTCCCACAGGCTGGGATACCCTCAAGTCACGATGGCGAGACATTCTCGTGCTCACGGGGAAAGCGCGGCGCGTCCGTGTTACTACGGCGCTCAATGACGTCCTCAGACGTATGCGGATTGTACGCGATGGCGGCGAGTTAACTTTCGCAATGAGAGAGTATCTTGATACACTGCGCACTCGGTATCATCGCATCCTTGAGAACAGCTCCCGCTCATCACGTATGGCAGCAGGTTCACGCATTCCCCTTGTTGACACAGCTGACATTGGTTACGCGCGCTCGCAAGGTCAGTCTAAAGTTCGGCCACCGCAAGTGGATGAAGTAATCTTGGAAGATGGTACTCCCTCTTCAGATGAAGCCGATATCCAGCGCATCTTTTGCAGCCATTTTGCTGCCCTGTTTTCTTCCCAGGGCGTCGACCAACGCGAAGGCTATGAAGAAGCTGTCAGCTCCTTCTGCGGGCCCCTCCCTCAGGTTCCTGAAGAGGCACGCGTGGCACTTACATCTCCAGCTACTATGGAGGAGGTGCGCGACGCTTTAGGGGCCATGAATCAGTCAACTGCGCCTGGTCCAGATGGGATAGTGGCAGGTTTTTACACCACCTTTTTCGACATCATCGGAGGTTTGCTTCTTAAGCTTGTAAACGGTTTTCTTTCAAATGGCACGAAACCACCCTCGTTTAACGCTGGGCGCATCATCTTGCTCCTAAAGGACGGCTTCACACCATCAAGCCCAGCGTCTTGGCGACCAGTTACCCTCCTGAACACTGATTATAAACTGATTGCCACTCTACTTGTCAGAAGGCTGCGAGCCTACTTAGAGGACCTGGTAAGCCCTTACCAGTCCTGCGCGGTACCTGGTAGGTCGGTGTTTGCCTCCCTTACGTTAACGAGAGATGTATTCGCTTACGCAAATGCCAAAAATGTCAGTGGTATATTCGTTGCTTTAGACCAGGCGAAGGCTTTTGATAACGTAGATCACAGCTATCTCTTTAATGTGCTTAGTTGCTTTGGCTTATCGACTGAATTTGTACGACTCATAAGATCACTATATAATGGTTTAACCAGCCAACTCGTCCTCAATGGCACCATCGCAGGCAGTTTTGCGGTAACACGAGGGGTAAGACAAGGGTGCCCGCTCTCACCGGCCCTTTTCGTGCTTGCTCTGGATCCTTTTCTGCGTAAAGTAGTCGCCGACAAACGAATTCGGGGCTTCCCAATGGTAGGACAGGAAACGCTAGTGGTTTCCGCGTATGCGGATGATATCTGTGTTTTTGTTCGGGACAGCGAGAGCTTCCGAGTCTTCCTATCCACCTTTGACCAATACGCTCTTCTGTCAGGTGCACAGCTCAACCCTAGTAAAAGCCAGGCGCTGCGCTTTGGGTCTTTCAGAGATCCACTGCCTGTGGCGGTGAACTTTGTGGCCGCAGTCCGTGTGTTGGGGATATTGTTCGAAACAAGTGGAGTTTCTTCCCGTACTTGGGAAGAGGTTGTGTTGCGAGCAACACGCGCTCTTTCGGAGGCCGCACTTTTCAGCCTCTCACTAAGGGCAAAAGCCACGGTTGTGAAAACTCGTGTGTGCGCTTTCGCTTTTTATGTGGCACGCGTCGCAATAATTCCGCGCCGTACAGCGGGCCGCCTCGCGTCTCTTGTAGGCGCCTTTGTGTGGGACGGCCGGACTGCGTTGGTTGCCCGTCACTTGTTAACACTGCCGACAAACAGGGGAGGCCTTGGATTGCCGTGCATCCCTACTGTGTCGCGGGTGCTGGCAGTGAGGTTAGTGGGTTCCCTTCTCACAAGGGAGTCTTACCCAGGACGCTCACTACTCGTCTACTGGTTAAGCACGGCACGTCGGGCTTTCAACCCTGGAAGGCATGTAGGCCCCCAAGCAGAGAGGCCGTCCTCTTTCTATCGCGCTGTCGCGGGAATGAAAGAGGCGTTAGACGCCGACTTACCTGATGCGAGCCTTACAGACACGCCACCCATTCAGATTAGCGAACAAATCGCGTGTGCACGCCTTACACCGGATGAAATCCGGATGACAGCCATCTCCAAATGGCGGGCATTGGCGACAGGCCGAATGCCCAATGAAGTTGTAGATTTTGAGTGGAACAGGCGCTGGGGGGTTCTTCCCACGCGCCAGCGCATCGCCAGGTGGGGCGTGGTACCCAACGATAGATGCGCCAATTGCGGTGGCGTAGAAACGTTGCAGCATGTTTTCTTTGAATGTGTTGTTGCACGCACTATGTGGCGCCTCGTGCAGCGCATGTTTAGAGTTCGCGTAGGCCCTGGCACAAGACGCCAGCGTGGCCTTTTTCCACGTTTAGTTGTCGCCGCCACCATGTATGTACTGTGGCGGCGTCGCTGCCTCGCTGAGGCACGTCGGACTCCTGCTCGCGCAATGTACCCGGCGCTGCGGAATCTGCGCCTCGTCATCTGGAAGTACTTGTCTGATCAGCTAGAAAGAGATGGTGAGGCGCGGTTTCTGCGGCGTTGGCATACGCGCTTCTTTGTTGTAGGTGACAACAGGCTGAAGATGCCGGCCTTGCTGTACTAGCCTGCGAGCCTCGTATCCCCTTTCCCCCCCCCCCCCCTTTCTTAAGCTTGCACCCGAGGTCTTGAGTAGGCGCAGTATTCAAGCTTATATTGCGCCTTTATGGGATGTAATCGGTCGCCCTGTCAAACGGCTTTTTCTTTTGGGGGATAGTTTCCACACCTTGATGTGCGTGTGAGTTTTATTTCCTTTAAGCGAAGAGAGGCCATACGGACAGCTTTGGCTACGGTTATTATTACCCTTTGTTTGAGCACAGTGAATAGCGTGTATTATTGACGACTGTATAAACATCGCACCCACGATCGTCTGTGGTTTCAAATGTACGTTCAAGGTACCAAATAAACTTCTCTTTCTATCGCCGCCGCCGAGTTGCTTAGTTCTTTTGCGGGCGCAAGTCAGCCCAATAAGGAGGTAATTTCAGTACCATCAAGCCTATGTCTTCTTTTGGTGTCAACGGCCTTGTCACCACTACGTGACAATATGACTTGACGTTATTGCCTAAAGTCCAAGTGTTCATCACAATTAAGTAATCGACGGCTATTAACGAATACCGGCGATTAGTGTATTCCAACATTACTAGATATAAGCTATTTCGTGATCAATTACTTCACATTGTAGCTTAAAGCTCTATTGCTAATCACAATGAACTAATTAACAGCTATTATCAAAGACCGGCAAGTAGGGTATTGCAATCGTACTGGATGTACCGTCTGTTGCAGAAGTTTGCAGCCCAACGCGCCGGGTGGAAGAGCAGTATCGCTCCCGAGAGGCGGCGCTGCGCCCGCCGGCGCTGCCTGGTGACGCAGCTATAAGGAGTGAGGAGACTTGTTCTCTTCCCCTCATCGCGCGGCTGAGAGCAAAGATGTGCGATATCAACCGCGGGATGAGGGAAAGAGTACAAGCCTCCTCACTCTTTATAGCTGCGTCACCAGGCCGCGCCGGTGGGCGCAGCGCCGCCTCTCGGGAGCGATACTGCTCCTCCGCCCGGCGCGTTGGGCTGCAAACTTCTGCAACAGACGGTACATTATTCAGGGATATATGACTTGACGTTGTACCCTAAAGTCCAAGTGTTAATTACAATTATTATTTAACGGCTAATAACTAAGACCGCCAATCAGTGTATTGTAATTGTACCACATACAGAGGTGGGCCACCTTATGAGATTTCGACCCCATGAGGTCAATCTCAACCTTAAAATGACCTCAACCTCATGGAGTGAGATGCGGTCGGTCATAGCCAATTTTTTTTTTTTTTAGAGTGAAGTCGGCAAATGAGACCTCAACCTCATGCGTGAGTTTCAGGTTGAGTAAGGTCGTACCTTGGTGAGGTCTGCTTGTGAGGTAGTAAATATTAGTGCTTCCGACAGCGATAAAACAGCCGGCAAAATGCCTTTCGTAATGCTTTTCGTGCATACATTTTTGGCTGCCAACGCGCCAAATGACGAGAAGTGGAAAGAACAAGCTCGGAAGCAGAAAAGACGAAGTCGCCCCACAAAGACCTTTTATTTTAGTAAATAAAATCTTCTGCTATAGTATATGGTACGCTTTAACCCGAGGGCAAGTAGATCGTAGTTGTATCGGTGCAATCCACTGTTTATCATTATTAATTTTTATATTATTATTATTATTATTATTATTATTATTGTTATTATTATTATTATTATTATTATTATTATTATTATTATTATTATTATTATTGTTATTATTATTATTATTATTATTATTATTTGCTCCCTGTCGCTAGACAATAATAAACCCTGCATATAAAAATGAATTTAGTGTGCCCTTCTCGGAAAATCATTGAAGGGCAGACATCATCATCATTATCATCAGCCTGACTGCAGCCATTGCAGGGCGAAGGCCTCTCCCATATTCTTCCAATAAACCCCGTCCTGTGCTAGCTGCATCCACTTGACCCCTGCAAACTTCTTAACCTCATCCGCCCACCTATGTCTCCCCCTGCTATGCTATGCTTTCCTTCCCTTGGAATCCAACCACCTTTCCTTGGAATCCAAGACAGGTGGCTGACAATTACCTGCCTATGGAAAGACAGCATCTATCCACGCATAGAAGGATGGGAAACATCTGGGGGAGAACTGTAAGACAGTTCTGAAACCCCGCTGTTTTAAATGCAGTCATCCGTTTCTCACCCTATCTGAGCGAGCGCCTTTTTTTATTTACATGTTTGTTTCTTTTAGGGCCTCCCCTTCATTTTACAGTTTGCAGCCAAAGTGGTGGGCGCGCCTTTTTATCGTGAGCTGGCTGTGTGCTCGTTCGGCTCCGCCGCCGGTGTCCGGTCTCAACTGACGGACGCAGCGCTGACTCAGGAACCCCTCAGCATTTCTTGGAAAGTAAGCCATAGCACATGCGCGTTCCTCTGTGTTTTGGGGTTCCTCCTGTGAGTTCGTGCGTTTTGGGGCGTTTCTCTCAACGTGGCTAAGAATTACAAGGACAGTTGCAGTGTGGGCGAGGGAGCGAGGTGCGTGCGCGGTGCTCAAGCTATGCGCAAGTGAATGTGGGGGTACGCCAGTCAGGTCGAGCAAAAACTAAAGAACTCCCGTAACATGAGATAAATGTTCGATCTCCAGTGGAGAGAGAGAAAGCGTAGGCGTAGCAATTTCGGCCGCCGTAAACCTGCGGCCCTCATGTCAGCACCGGATCCCCACTAATGAAACAATTTGGAGTTTGATACTCTGCTGCTAAGCCATGTTTCAGTTAGAGCGATCAGGTAACCTTCTAGGTCGTAAATGATTGTGCAGAATATATCCTTTTGAAAATTACTCCCAATATATTATTTAAAATAAAAAAAAAATTGATTATCGAGCGAAAATTTCTATTTCCTCTCGTGTCTCCCTCGTGGTATTTGGATTGCAGACAGCAGCCAGAGCGAAGTACTCAAGGGGTGGTGTGTACAGCGTGCATTTCGTTCAATATCAGAGCGACCTATCTAAAATACAGGGTCATTCACGTCATTATAACAGCATGATTTGCGTTCGACTAGCAGTTTTTCTTGCCCAAGTTTGTCTTTTTATGCGGAATACTACCATATCCCCTAAGCTGTTCTTTGATGCAGCCTGTGGTGAGCGAGAAGTCCTCACGGAGAGCAAAATCACTGTCTTTTAGCAAATGACGCATAGCAAATACCGATTTTTTGTGCTTATGTGTTGCAAATTCGACTGATTGGCCGCTTTTTCCGTTCGGTAAACCATTCTATCCTGTGTGCACGCATAATATGTTGCTGTTCAAGGTCAGAGTCAATTTTCAGTTCAGTTCTTCCGTAAGAGACATGGCTGCTACGTCAGGTATGGTCTTCCGAATCATCTAGTTGACGGGGTAGTGCCAGGCTTCCGACTCAAGGTGGGTAACGTTGTCGCGCTGCTCGATGAAACCAGCCTGCCATTTCTAAACAATTGAAGACTGGCACAGCTTCTAATATCTTTATATCTAATACAGATTGAAAGACATTTTATGCTCGTCTTTAAGCTTAGTCAACGTTTCTGCGATTTTTTCTTGCCCCCACCCTGATGGGAAGTACTTTCAAATTTTATTTTCTAATACTTTCTACTGTATTCGACATATTTTTCATTCTCGTGTTTGGGGAAGATATAAATGAACGGCAAACTCGAATAGCACGTAGGCTTTTACACATAAGCGGAAAACAAAAACAGCTAATGCGCAATAGGAGTCTTGCTCAATCTGATGCATTCCATTGCGGTTTCATTGCATTTCCTGCAGGTAAGTGCAAGCCGCAAGAACTACCGCTCTAATGGGACCATTGTTCTCACTTCATCAAGAGGAGGAATCCATTCTCGGCAATATTGAAACGAGCAGAAGTCTTCCTGACATTAGCTACAGTATTTCCTGCATTGGAAAGAAAAAGAACTCCGTGTGCCAATTACTGGCACACATGGATCTGTGCAACCAGCTCCTCAGGCACGAGAGCCTGCAGTTGCGTGAAGAGCTTGAGGACAACCTCGGCGACGTCCGGCTGGTCTTTTCAAAAGCCTTGATGAAGACCGCCTACAGCCACGAAACGAAGAAGGAATATTCAGCAGTGGCGACTAAACTCCCGCTGTGGCTGCTAATACACCACCGATGCATCGTCCATGTCGAGGGCACCAGCGCTGTTATCGAGAGCGAGGCGTTCAGACATACCTTAAGGCGCAGTGCATCCATCAAAAGGCTCCACGTGTACGGTGTCGATGATATGCCGAGTGACATAGTGGCCACGTTCACGAATAGAATTGGGAACCTAGTTCTCGTGGCCTCGAATAACTACACGCCCTTGCCTTCGAAGATCATCGGGCTGAACCGATGTGGTGCAGCGGTCACCAGCCTTGACGTGAAGCGACTGACGCTGACAGAGTCGTGTGCCGAAACTTTGGTCCTTAAAGAAAACAGCACCGTTACTAGCCTTGCGGTAGGGCACAGCGTCTTCACACTCGAGAGTTTCACTGAGTATTTGGCTAAAGAAAACGCGTCCCTTGAGGTCCTTACTCTCATCTCTGATTTTGCTTTTCCTGGGCGGATTCTGACGGCGCTTTCAAATGTCATCTCCACAATGACGACACTGGAGCAGCTTCCTCTGGTCGTAGAGATCAGCCACAAAGAGTGGGTTAGATTTATCGCTGATGTGATCGCCAGGAATCAGAGTATTCGACAAATGAAGGTGAAGAGGACTCCTTTCGCCAAGCAGTATTATGATTTGAGGAATCGTGCGGCTGTGATGCAACCCTGGCTTCCAGATTTCAAGCAGAACTCAGGGCTCGAGAAAGTCACTTTAGATTCTATCGGCTCTGCAGATTCAGACTGCCGCACATTGCTGTATGGGCAGGCTGACGTAGTATCCCTTGCCGAGCTTAAGTTTCTCTGCCTTCCGTCGTGGGTCGACCTGGAAGAACGGTGCTGCGCGGTTTGCGAGTGCGACTTAGCGCATAAGGTGTTCGTCGGGGCATATGAAATGAGCCCCAGCAATCTATCTATGTTTGCCGACTACTCGAAAGTCAAGACGGTGTCCAAAATTCAGCAACGTTTCCCACGTCAAGAACTTCTTTGCACAGCTATAAGCGTTCGAAACAATTACAGGCAAATCACAGCGGTTGACCTCGTCATCAACCACGGGATTTTATTCGACGAGAGTATTTGTTATGACTTGATTTACTTTATTGCTGAGGTTACAAACGTAAAACAATTACACCTGACGTCTGCAACCTTCTCGTACGAGGAAAGAGAACCCATTTTTCGTACAGCCCAATCAGAGCTTATCGCGGCCACTGCGTTAAACCCAAACCTTAGGCTCATCTATCTCACGTGCACTGCGCCGACTGAAAGTGACTGTCAATTAATCGCCATAGCTGCACTGGAGAGTTCAAGTTCGTACCACTTGACATTGCACTCGCACGTCATGAGCGAAGAACGCTTCTTACGATACCTAGCGCCAGCTGTGGCCAGTAATTACAACTTGCCCCACGTCAAAGTGGCCGTTTTCGAAAAGGCTGAAAAAGAGCCAATTGCTGTCGAGGAAGTTACGAGGCTCAATGGTAACCTGCTCACTCGACCGCCTCGATTTGTGCTTGGAATAGACGTGGGATATAGTGCGCGCGCGCTGGAGTTTATGTTCGAGCTCATGGTACTTGTGGAGACAGTCCAACAGGCATCTGCTTTGGGGAGCGATGAGGCCAAGGAGATGATCAAGCGAGCGCTGTCCGGCATAGTAGGCCTAAGCGATTTCGTGATAGCCGCCGGCGTCATCAAACGTAGGGTGGAGTTCTACGCAGGACAAAACGACCAAATACAGCTGGACGAACTGGACCACTATATCTAGCTTCACGTGAGGAAATATGTTAAGGTTGCGGACGTCGTGGAACCACCTCTCATGCTTCCGTGGGACAAGAATGAATCAGGCAGGAGCTGAACTCTTTGCTGCGTTAATTTTTTTTTCCGCATTACACACCGAGAGAAGAAAACAAATTATCTCCCTTCTGCATGTGGTCTATATGCCTCTTCCTTGGGTAGAAGCGCAAAGTTCCGAAAAAATATAATTATCTCTACGGACTAACGAAACATGGCGTACTATATTGGCCGCGTGGAATGCATGGTACCGAATAAAGTTGAGCGCTACCAAAATGAAGCCCCTCCTTCGGGCCAAAATTAGTAATCAATATATACTAATTTTGGCCCGCTAATCGATAATCCATAGATACTAATCGATAGATACTAATACGATAGAGCTATTTTGAGCTTTATTCCTGTCTTTTTCTTTGTTGTCTACTGCACTGTCAGTACTAGGAAACAATATTATTCAATGTGTGTTCGTCATTGCATGCCACCTAAGACTCCTAATTTACAACACACTGTGTCAGTAAAACAATTTCTGTTGTTATCTGGAAGCATCCCTTTCATCTCTTTCAATTATTGCCTCCTATTGGAGAGGTGCACATCGCAGAGTGTGATGTATTTATTCTCTCACTAAACTTAGATGAGCGAAAAACATCCGCTCCAGGGATCGTGCAAAATAAATTTTTTAATTGTACGAAAAATGGCTTTCTAAATTTATCGTTTTCTATCAGTGTTTTTTTTTTTTTTATTTTACTAGAGGCGTTCTGCTGATTGATTGGGAATTATCTAAAGTAAAACCACTTTAACAAACCCATGCTGTAGTGCGCTAGAGCCCGATTCATAAACATATATTTTTGACTTCCGCTCAGTTCTGTCCCCCCCATGGTACGGCTTCAGGCATGGCTTCTCTACTATGGCGCATTTAGCACAAAACGTTCCTGATTGCATCTCAGCTTTTATGGATTGCAGTCAAATGGATGCAATATTGCTCGACCTCGCCGAACGTTTTGATAAAATTGCGCACTCTAAATTAATGATGAAACTACTGGTCATATTAAAAAAAAAGCTTTGCGATTGGATGCAATCATACCTGTCACCTAGAAATTAGTTTGTGGTATTTAACGAATTTTTTCCAGAAGGATTGCCATTTGCGTCAGATGTTCCGCAGGACCCCTTATGGCACGCGTTGCTGTTTTTACCCTGAATAAACGATATCGTTGATGGACCAAAATGCAAGGTCAGATACTGTATGGACAATTGTATCTTGTAACAATCCTATTTAGTCCAAAGTTGAGCAGTTATGTACCCGCTAAGGCTGTTCGCGCCGATGTCAACAGACGAAGCTGTTGCTCCTTTCACGGGCTGCTACTTAAGGGCCTGTTACACTAGCACGATACAACGCCGATTCGGCCTCCCAACACCGTGTCTTCCTGATGTCTGCGTCTATGTCACACTGCGCCGACGGTAACAGTTGGCCGACAGTCGGTGTCTGTGCCGCGTGGCTCGCAAGACGGCTGTCGGCCGACGGTCGCCCAACTCCAATGTCACACTAGCGAGACACCGTGCGAAACATCCCACCGACACGACCCTCTCGTTCTCGCTCTCTTCTTGTGTCATTATACTGTTCCTTATTTTAATCCTTTTTAATTTTTTATCTGCCATGCGAAATTTTCCTTTTAATAACTAGTACTTTTTTAGATGGCTTAATCTGATGGCTGTTAAGTAGCATAGAAAGCGACGCTTTATTTTTAGCTCTGTTTCATAAATTCGACCATAGCAAAACAAGCGTCTCATCTGTCGTGTTATGGGCCGAGACTGTACACTAGCCAGTATTTCATGGCTTTGGTTGCTGGATCAAAAGGCAATGTTCGAAAAATAAAAGCTGTTCGCGGCAAATAAGAGGCAGTGGATATTTAAAAAAAAAGTAAAAAAAAAATGCTACCCTCACTGCGGGATCGAATTTGCAATCTCCCGTTTGATAGACAACTGCGGCAACCACTGCACCATAAAAGTTTTTTTTTTTTTTTTATTTATCACCAGGCTTTAACGAACCTCCCATCGATTCGACCTTCTTGTTTATGTATTTTGATGTATACATGGCAGAAAAATAAAAGCCCGCCAACTGCTACGAGTATGGCTTTGACACACTAAAATTCTCTGAGCGCAACCAAGGGCTCTCACCTTGGTAATCAGTCCGGGCACGTGTTTGAGATTTCAAAACCTCAATAAACCTGCGAATACTTTCATGAAAGTACATACGTGCTGGCTGGGCATCCATATAACAGTGATAACCGGCCATTCGGGAGCACCATGCACAATAGAGGACCACGAGGATAACTAAATCAAAAGTACAACAATCTTCATCATCTGTAGGCAGAAATCTAATTCCACAGGAGGTGACCGGTAACTCTTTTTTAATAGTCTTTCTAGCACGTCCCAGATTAAAAACCCCTTCCCAACAGTGTAAAAATACGTGATCTATTGTTCCGGGTTTTTTACAGACGAGGCAGTCTCCATGGTAGGTAAGTGCCACTGTTTTCTTGGAAATACTTAACAGACAATATTCCAGGGTGCAGTTTGAAAAATAAATTTTCTGTTTCCGGACCTGCATCTTCTTAACCCTCTTCAAAACATTACTGCCTGGGCATTCAGAGCATAACGCCCTGTACATGGGCTTCAGAAACAAAGTATCACATAAGTATCTGTACAATGTTAGTCGCTTAACACTGCTTAAGATATCCATGAAAAACTTGGCAGTCAGAAATCCGACACTGACAACCACTTCAAAAAAAAAAAAAAAATCCGTAAATGCTTCCTTTCATATATACCGTTCCGATAACAAAATCGTGTAAGGCACGCCCAAGCCTGAGTTGGCACACGGTAGGCAAAAAAGATACTTAACGTTGCGGAGGAATATGAACCTATTTACCATGTGCCGCGCAAGCCCCAGCCCTCCCACCTTGACGTGGCTGAACAAATTCGTCCGACTGGACTGCTTCTATGTGGATGCCCAAATAAAGACTGCAAAACACGATGGAGCTTCTGCACGTGTTTTCCGCGAGCAGTGCAGCTTTTGCAGCATGTACCAGAGCTTGCTTATATTAAAAATAATGTTACAGGCTGTTTCTCTGGCAAACATAGAAAGATGCGCGGTTTTTCATTTATCAGCTTTTTTTCTGTTTGTTTGTTTGTTTCTTGGAGCTGCGATTGCCAAATAGGGTTCCGTATTAGGCACATTACCGGGGTTGTAGCCAATATTACATTAGCAAACACTTCTGGGGTGGATGGCCATTCCCCGTGCCAGAACCCCTGGCCCTTTCTCCGATTAACCAGACTTGCAGTAATCTCACTGACGCGCTTTACCGCGTCCACTGTCCTGCGACTGCTCTCTTGATTTGTGCAGAAAGCGCCACATCGTCTGTACAAGCCAGCAGCTTTACTAATTTGTAGCTCGTAAATGAAAGCCATTAATTGCATCATTCCTTATTATGCTCAAAAACAATGTTTCCACACGAATAGAAAACAAAAGAGAACTGAGGGGATAATTACCCTTGAGGATTGCACATTGCACACTAATGGAGGGGGGGGGGGGGCAAATATTTGTTTACTATTAACCTGGTAGTGCAGTTGCGGTACGCCAGAGCCACCTCATCTCAAATAACAGAACCAACGTTAATGTAATCCAAGATAAAAATAGCAGTTCGTGCACTACACAATCAATTGATTTTCCCAAGTGGAGCTACAAAACTGCGACCCGTGGACATGCTGCGTCACAACACTCAAACAGGCAGCTAGCCTTGTGAATATTTTCAAGAATGGTGTGACCCTTAATCCCGCATGTTTGATGAGAGCCGACTATATCATTTATTACCGTCTAAAGTCTTTCTGCAAGCACCTTCATGTAAATTTCGTAATCGAGGTTTGTTAGTGCGATAGGCCTGTAGGATGAGGCGTGTCTGTGCTTTTCTATTTCATCTGTTTTCGGTATAAACAGTGCGAGACAGTGCGTGTGATGCTGACAATGCGTGCAATTCGTACACTTCAGTAAATACCGCTGCCAAGAGGGACGCGAATTCTTTCTTAAATGCTTTATGCTCAGGCCATCCGGGCCGTACGATTTTTCCGGGTTTAAATCATCAATAGCCCTTGCATTCCACCTCTTGCTTACTAATTGGCTGCTCTAAAATCGCTTCACGTTTGTCATCGTGGCACAGACCCAAAAAAGCACCACAAAAAGAAAGGCCTGACCTGTGCTTTCAGAAGTTGAGATATGGTTTTAGCTGATACGTGATATGTCTTGAAGTTCGACAGTCACGAAGGCAGTAGGAGCGATAGCAGCTTACCGCTTAACTGCAGACTGTCCAGCTTGCTGAGAGTAAACCGTTGATAGTATGATCATCCCGCACAGTGTAGTAGCAGGTAAACCCTTAGGTGTATTTGCCAGGGCCGGCCGCAGGACCGCGGCTGTTGTTAGTTCTGCTACAAATGGAAGTTCTGCTCTTTCGCGCACATAATTGTTGAAGCACATTGAATTATGGCCCAAAAATTTCGTGCTTTGAAATGGTCTTGCGAAGTAGCGACGCAGCAACTAGACGTTGCGACTGTTATCACAACGATCGAAGTGCAGGAGGATCGGCAGCTCTAGGCCGGAAAAATAATTGCTTCTTCGTTATTTCTTCCCTCTTTGTCTATTTTGCCTTGTTCTGTGCACTTCGGAAATGCGGAAAGGTTACTCGCGGCTTCGACGCGCGCTGAAAATCTACGCGCCCCGAATTTGTTTGCCCTGACTGTAAAAGGCTGCCATTGCTATTCCGCACGCACTCACCGTCCCCGCGTATATGGCAGCTGACGCTCGCTTGCAGATCAGGTATTATGCATCAATTGTACCTTTTTTTTCTTTTTTTTTTACGTTTGTTAATGCTGAAAGGTATCCGCCGTCGACATGGTGTATAGAGTCGGCTTCGCGTTTTGAGAATGTTTTTGCTCGGCGGCCGATCTCGCGAGAACTCGGCCACCGGTAAGCAGACTGGTTTTGTCGTTGTTCCCGGCCTCAATCCTGTAACACTGGGAAGACGTCTGGTTTTCAGTCGTTTTGATGTCGTCGTCGGCCTAGTGTGACAGGTGGGTCGGCCGCAGACACGGTCGGCTGACTAGTTGGCCGACCGTTGGTGTCGTTATCGGGTCGGCGTCGTGTCGTGCTAGTGTGACAGACCCTTTAGGAAAATTCGCGGGTCCTATCAGCCGGCTTCAAATAGTTGACAGAAGTGAGTTTACGCCGAAAAAAAAAAAAAGATTGAAAGATTATAGGCATGCGTCGCAGCAACCACGTCCGCCGAAGCGCGGTAACTTCGGATGCTGCAGCGGCAGGTATGCACCCAAGCGCACCCTCCTTCCACATAACATGCTGCTTGTATAAGTCTGCGCAAAATGGATTTGCTCATGTAATTGTAGCATTGCAATCAATGTGACATGAACACCAAGAAAGTTGTGCTCATATTTTATGGAACGAAGCGCAAGTAGGAAAGCAAATGTTGATATAGATGTTACTGCACAAGAGAAATTTGATGTGCTTACGCGTCTCATTATTCTCACTGGATGACCAAAGAGAGACTCCTTGAAAATACCGCAACTGCTTATCCTTTTTGAAATAGTACGAGCACAGTGTCTTTCATTGTGGTCAGCTCTCTTTTGCGATTTAGCATGCCTGCTTTCGTCCATACTCGCATGGGATAGTAGTGTTCACGTTTTTTCTCTTCATGCTTAATAGCTTATCTATATCGAGATCATGACAGTGTGCAAAACAACAATTTCTTCCCTCTTCTTCTCTTCTGTGTGTTGGGTTTGTGCCTTGCGTGCAAAAATTGCCTACTTGTGGTAAACCAAGCACCACCATTTCTTGCATCAGGGAATATTTGCGCCAGTACGGTGAGATTTGCGAAATTGTGCCTTCCCTGTTCGAGTGGAGTTCATGGTCCACGTGCCAATCATGATTATGTGCTGCAGCGGTGCTGGCGTTATCATTGCTGCTGTATCGTATCTTTGCCGCCATATAATTTTTGGGATCTGCCTTGGGACTGCTGCCCTTTTGAACCGACTAGCTCGAAGGGAAACAGTTTGCGGTCTTTAGATATTCCGTAGTTTGTGGGGTTTAACGTCCGAAAACGACTCACTCTATGAGTGACGCCTTAGTGAGGGGCTCGGGAAATTTGGACCCCCTGGGGTTCTTTAACGTGCCCTGACGTCGAACAGCATAAGGGCGCCTGGCTTCCTGCCTTCATCGAAAAGCAGTCGTCGCGGCCGGGATTTGATCACGCGTCCTCGGGTTCAACAGTCGAACACCGTTGCCACTGAGTCACCGCGGAAAGGCAGGTTTTAGATATTGTCATAACCGGTATAGACAAGGTGATTACTCCATTTTGTCAATCAATTTTATCAATTTTTGTTATCAATTTGTTGTTATGAATTTATGTAGACATATGTGTTTATGTGTTACCTTCTTTTTTATCAGTTTTATTTTATATTTTTGTACCACTCCCCTCAGTAATGCTCTGGAGGCCATGAGGGTATCGGAAATAAATAAATATTCTATGTATTGCTTTCCTACCCATGAAAGATTGTTTCCGTGCGATTCCTGAATGAAAAATTGCCTTAATGCATTCAAGTGTCGGTCCGTTACGTTGCCTTTTTTGTCACTTTTTTGATCACCAGGCGACGTTACACACTAACGTTACTGCGACGTTTGGGCAACATTGATGTGGCATTTGGCAATGATGATATGCCATTATCCTAACGTACTGACAAGAAAAGAACAAAATATTGATGCTACTTAATTTGCATCCGCATTTGAGCAAAACAAACGTACGTCCTACATGCACAAAATATGGGACCCTCTGCCCAGGTGGTGAATCATATTATGTAATGACTTTCTAAGGCAACAGGGATTACAAGGAACAGTACTGACAGAGCACGTAATTGGCACAAACATTCATATGGCGATCAGGTTCAACATATCAGCCGGACAAGAGGCACTGCACCAACCAAGCACCACGAACAAGATCAGACACCCTCGCTCGGCGCACGCACGCATAACGGGAACTTTAAGCGAGCGTATATCCCCTACGTGATGCCACCCTGTTTTAGATAACAGTGACACTCGCACTCGGAGATATTTCAATCATTTTTGTATAGCAAAAATGAAAAATAGAACAGTGCATGATCATGTTGCAAACAATTTTTATTTTAAACAGCAAAACATGTCTCCTATAGGTGCTCTGTCTCTTAAAGGTGCGAGCCTAGTTCACATTCTTCTGTTACCAGTTTCTGTTCGCGAATGTTTTCTAGGTGTAACACAGGAACGTTGGGAGATGTTTGTACCTACCGTTGGTTCAACCGTATGCCCATAATGCAGCTAAGGTGTACTTCTGAAACGTCATGGCAACGTAGTTACCTCAGGCAAACGTTCTAGCAACGTTGACTTTGTTGCTCAGCATTGCATGGATGCTTTTACTTTCAAGCCACGCTGAGGGAACATTCAGCGTTTTCCCCCGAAAACTCGCATCATTGTGCCTAAAGATTGTTTCTGGGACGGAGGCTCCGAGGTCGGTGAACGTTGACGATATTATCGACGATCTCTCCCAATAAAAGGCCTGAAAACACCTGTAGAAACGCAAATGTCTTTCTTCGTGTGCTTGAAAGAGGAAGAAAAAGAGCAGACATATCTATACGCTCTCCGTCTAGAAGTTGAATTTCTGTGAAATGGTTAAACTTATCTTTTCTTCTTTGTGAAAGAAAATTCAGAAATTGTTATGAAAAGGCAAATTTAGGTGGCATGTATAAAACAGGGAAGGTTTGTAAGTTATGCAAGTTCTTCCTTCGATTTTAGAAGTGATAATTATGTGTAAAAATGTAGATATACTGCGCTCTTAAAAGTGGACAACCTACATTAAAATGTAAATACTTATTTCTGACTATTTCAGCATGATGAACAACTTTATTTTTTTGTGAGTTCAGCATTCATCTCATTTTCTAAAGACGTCACCTTTTAAAAAATATTTGGCTCTGCACATGGAGCGCATTTGGAGTGATAAAGATTATTCTTTGTGAGAATGCCAGCATATATAACATACAATAATCTCAGTTTATATAGCAACACTGACTTTGGAGAGCTTAAATTCGTCTTGTTGAGTAGAGGTAGAACATCCGCCTCGCATGCAAGAGGACCGTGATTTCTGGTTCCACTGGACAGGCCGCCATTGGAAACTGACCCTGGCAGCGTTTAACGCTAGAACCCTAGCTAGTGAAGCTAGTTTAGCAGTGCTGTTAGAGGAACTAGACGGTATGAAATGGGATATCGTAGGGCTTAGTGAGGTTAGGAGGCCGAATGAGGCATATACTGTACTGAAGGATGGGCATGTACTGTGTTATCGAGGTTTACCTGAGAGGAGAGAACTAGGAGTAGGTTTCCTTGTCAATAAGTATATAGCGGGTAATATAGATGAATTCTATAGTAATATTGAGAGGGTGGCAGGCATCGTAATTAGGCTTAATAAGCGGTATAAACTGAAGGTTGTACAGGCCTATGCACCTATATGTAGTTATGATGACCAGGCAGTTGAAAGCTTCTACGAAGATGTAGAATCGGCAATGCGAAAAGTAAAGACGCAGTATACTGTACTAAGGGGCGACTTCAATGCCAAGGTAGGGAAAAAACAGGCAGGAGACCAGGCAGTAGGTGACTATGGCATTGGTACTAGGAATAGCAGGGGGAGTTACTAGTTGAGTTTGCAGAGCGCAATAACTTCAGAATCATGAATACCTTCCTCAGCAAACAGAAGAACCGGAAATGGACATGGAAAAGTCCTAACGGGGAGACTAAAAATGAAATTGACTTCACAATGTGTTCAACCCCCGCCATTATGCAAGATGTAGAGGTAATCGGGAAAGTGCGATGCAGTGACCACAGGATGGTGAGGTCCCGAATTAGCCTAAATCTGAAGAAGGAACGCAACAGATTAGTAAGAAAGAAACCCATCAACGAATTAGCGGTGAGGGGGAGGGCAGAAGAGTTCAGGATCTCAGTACAGAAGATATTCAGCTCTAACCGAGAATGACGACACAAGCCTAGAAACAATTGGAATTGGAATTGGTTCATTGATTCCTCGTACAAGCGAGAGGAGGCAGGGACTAAAGGCTATGTGAAAGCCTGACAGAGGTCCCTGCCCCCCACAAAGATTCTGGCATTAAAAATTAAGAACATGTATCAGTAACAGTTTTTCATTTCACACACTGTTAGGATAAAAACGCACATAATACCGACAGTGAACAATGGTTAAAATTACTTGTACCATATACTAATTACACAAGAAAACTTTTCATCTCAAAATCATACATTTCGCACAAAACATTTTCATCTACGTGGAACAATTTAGGAAAATAAAACTGATATGAATACACATGAACAGTCCCTATAACTTATGGAAAAGAACCTAAAGAGATGGCTATATAAAAGTGTTCATCTCAAAATCATACATTTTGCACAAAACATTTTCATCTACATGGAACAATTTAAGAAAATAAAACTGATATGAATACACATGAACAGTTCCTATAACTTATGAAAAACAACCTACTGAGATGGCTGTACACACTAAGAAAAATAAGTGCTAAAGACAACAAGATATGCGGATTGTATTCTGAAAGCCACAATGAACAATAATTTCAGCGGTATCATTACTGAGTGCGCTGAAAAAGTAGGCGGTAGGATAGTCGGAAAGGATACCGGTAAGCTGTTTAAGGAGACGAAGGATTTGATTAAGAAACGCCAAAGTATGAAAATTTCTAATCCAACAGACCAGATAGAATTGGTAGAGATATCAAAGCTAATCAATAAGCGCAAAATTGCCGATATAAGGAAGAATAACAGGGAGGAAATTGAGCATGATGTAAAGAACTGGGGAAGCCTTACAGCGATGAAGAAGAAATTGGGCGTTTGCAAAAATCAGATATATGCGCTAGGGGACAAGGCGGGCAAGGTCATCACGAATATGGACAAGATAGTCAAAGTAGCTGAGGAGTTTTATACTGATCTCTACAGCAGTCAAAGTAGTCGGGAAATAATGAGATGGGCGGTAGGGAAAAGCAGTCAGACGTACCGCCAGTGTGACCAACGACGAGGTTAAGAAATCCTTAGAAACTATGAAGCGGGGGAAAGCAGCTGGAGAGGATCAGGCAAATATAAATTTGTTGAATGACAGGGGGGGAGGGGGAGATATCGTGCTAGAATAACTGGCCATCCTGTATACGCAGTGCCTGGTGTCATCGACTGTACTGGAACCATGAAAGAATGCAAACATTATCTTAATTCATAAGAAAGGGGACGCTCAGGAATTGAAAACTTATAGACCCATCAGCTTACTGTCTGTTACGTATGAGGTATTTCCTAAGGTTGTCGCTAATAGAATATGGACAACCTTAGACTGCAACCAAGCAAAAGATTAAGCAGGTTTTCGAAAGGATACTTTACTATCGAACATATCCATACCATCAACCTGGTGATAGAAAAATGCTCGAAATATTACCAGCCCTTATACATAGCATTCATAGATTACGAAAAAACAATTCACTCAGTAGAAACCTCGGCGGTCAGGCAAGAACTGCGAAATAAGGGTGTAGATGAGCCGTACGTGAAAATGCTGGAAGATATATACCGGGTGTCCCAGCTAACTTGAACCAAGGGGTACAAAATAATATATTTGAGGTAGGTCAGTAAAACCAATTGCGTACAACTGCCAGCCTCCTTGCGCACTACAGGCAATTTTTTGCTTTGCAATTACTTAATTAGATAATTATGTTAATTTCTTTAATTTATTAAATATCGACTTTAGACCAAAAATGTGAATTGGAAAGTTGTAGAGCACCTTCAGAAACCCCCATTTCATTAATTGCGATAAAGAAAGTCTCACGTGTATCTTTTTTTCCGGGCTCAGAAGAAAGCCCGCGAAATACAAATAATACCACGTGACTAGTGCATTTGTGCGCCGCGATTGTGGTGCTCTCAGGCATGGTTTGAGCGAACGAAATTAGCTGCGGCCGTGTCTTCTTGGTCCCGTTAAAGCGGCAGGCCGATATGCCTGCGATGGCTTCTTCGCCCGCGTCAGACAGCCGGCCCACGTGACGGTGCAGTAGCAGCGAGAGCGGCGAGCCGACACCACCGAGATTCTAACAAGGCCTCGTTCTCTCCCCATCAGCGAACGTCACGACAAACGGATGAGCGATAAGGTATCAGCCACTGAATCTGCGCATACATGCTTGGATAAAGGGGCGAGATGACATCATGTAACTCGACTAAAATTAGCGCTGCACCTTCATTTGCCGGATCTTTATCGTCATCCGCCTGTCGTGATGTAGGCTGCTGCGGTGCGCAGCAACATTTCTGCCTGCCGCTGCAACGGGACCATCGGATCACGGCCGCAGCTGATTTCGTTCGCTCAAACCACGACTGAAAGAACCACAGTCGCGGCGCACAAATGCGCTAGTCACGTGGTATTATACGTATTTCGCGGGCTTCCTTCTCAGCCCGGAAAAAAAGAAACACGTGAGACTTTCTTTATCGCAATTAATGGAATGGGGGTTTCTGAAGGTGCTCTACAACTTTCCAATTCACATTTTTGGTCTAAAGTCGATATTTAATAAATTATAGAAATTAACATAATTAGCTAATTAAGTAATTGCAAAACAAAAAATTGCCTGTAGTGTGCAAACAGGCTGGCAGTTGCATGCAATTGGTTTCACTGACCTACCTCAAATATATTATTTTGTAACCCTTGGTTCAAGTTAGCTGGGACACCCGGTATAGTGGCTGCACAGCAACCATTGTTTTGCATAAAGTAACAAAATACCTATAAAAAAGCTGTTAGGCAAAGAGATATGATCTCCTCAGTACTGTTCACAGCTTGATTAAATGAAGTATTCAGACTTGGAATGGGGGCAGTTAGAGACAGACAGACAGACAGACAGACAGACAGACAGACAGACAGACAGACAGACAGACAGACAGACAGACAGACAGACAGACAGACAGACAGACAGACAGACAGACAGACAGACAGACAGACAGACAGACAGACAGACAGACAGACAGACAGACAGACAGACAGACAGACAGACAGACAGACAGACAGACAGACAGACAGACAGACAGACAGACAGACAGACAGACAGACAGACAGACAGACAGACAGACAGACAGACAGACAGACAGACAGACAGACAGACAGACAGACAGACAGACAGACAGACAGACAGACAGACAGACAGACAGACAGACAGACAGACAGACAGACAGACAGACAGACAGACAGACAGACAGACAGACAGACAGACAGACAGACAGACAGACAGACAGACAGACAGACAGACAGACAGACAGACAGACAGACAGACAGACAGACAGACAGACAGACAGACAGACAGACAGACAGACAGACAGACAGACAGACAGACAGACAGACAGACAGACAGACAGACAGACAGACAGACAGACAGACAGACAGACAGACAGACAGACAGACAGACAGACAGACAGACAGACAGACAGACAGACAGACAGACAGACAGACAGACAGACAGACAGACAGACAGACAGACAGACAGACAGACAGACAGACAGACAGACAGACAGACAGACAGACAGACAGACAGACAGACAGACAGACAGACAGACAGACAGACAGACAGACAGACAGACAGACAGACAGACAGACAGACAGACAGACAGACAGACAGACAGACAGACAGACAGACAGACAGACAGACAGACAGACAGACAGACAGACAGACAGACAGACAGACAGACAGACAGACAGACAGACAGACAGACAGACAGACAGACAGACAGACAGACAGACAGACAGACAGACAGACAGACAGACAGACAGACAGACAGACAGACAGACAGACAGACAGACAGACAGACAGACAGACAGACAGACAGACAGACAGACAGACAGACAGACAGACAGACAGACAGACAGACAGACAGACAGACAGACAGACAGACAGACAGACAGACAGACAGACAGACAGACAGACAGACAGACAGACAGACAGACAGACAGACAGACAGACAGACAGACAGACAGACAGACAGACAGACAGACAGACAGACAGACAGACAGACAGACAGACAGACAGACAGACAGACAGACAGACAGACAGACAGACAGACAGACAGACAGACAGACAGACAGACAGACAGACAGACAGACAGACAGACAGACAGACAGACAGACAGACAGACAGACAGACAGACAGACAGACAGACAGACAGACAGACAGACAGACAGACAGACAGACAGACAGACAGACAGACAGACAGACAGACAGACAGACAGACAGACAGACAGACAGACAGACAGACAGACAGACAGACAGACAGACAGACAGACAGACAGACAGACAGACAGACAGACAGACAGACAGACAGACAGACAGACAGACAGACAGACAGACAGACAGACAGACAGACAGACAGACAGACAGACAGACAGACAGACAGACAGACAGACAGACAGACAGACAGACAGACAGACAGACAGACAGACAGACAGACAGACAGACAGACAGACAGACAGACAGACAGACAGACAGACAGACAGACAGACAGACAGACAGACAGACAGACAGACAGACAGACAGACAGACAGACAGACAGACAGACAGACAGACAGACAGACAGACAGACAGACAGACAGACAGACAGACAGACAGACAGACAGACAGACAGACAGACAGACAGACAGACAGACAGACAGACAGACAGACAGACAGACAGACAGACAGACAGACAGACAGACAGACAGACAGACAGACAGACAGACAGACAGACAGACAGACAGACAGACAGACAGACAGACAGACAGACAGACAGACAGACAGACAGACAGACAGACAGACAGACAGACAGACAGACAGACAGACAGACAGACAGACAGACAGACAGACAGACAGACAGACAGACAGACAGACAGACAGACAGACAGACAGACAGACAGACAGACAGACAGACAGACAGACAGACAGACAGACAGACAGACAGACAGACAGACAGACAGACAGACAGACAGACAGACAGACAGACAGACAGACAGACAGACAGACAGACAGACAGACAGACAGACAGACAGATAGACAGATAGATAGATAGATAGATAGATAGATAGATAGACAGACAGATAGATAGATAGATAGATAGATAGATAGATAGATAGATAGATAGATAGATAGATAGATAGATAGATAGACAGACAGACAGACAGACAGACAGACAGACAGACAGACAGACAGACAGACACAGACAGACAGACACAGACAGACAGACAGACAGACAGACAGACAGACAGACAGACAGACACAGACAGACAGACAGAGACAGACAGACAGACAGACAGACAGACAGACAGACAGACAGACAGAGACAGACAGACAGACAGACAGAGACAGACAGACAGACAGACAGACAGACAGACAGACAGACAGACAGACAGACAGACAGATAGATAGATAGATAGATAGATAGATAGATAGATAGATAGATAGATAGATAGATAGATAGATAGACAGACAGACAGACAGATAGATAGATAGATAGATAGATAGATAGATAGATAGATAGATAGATAGATAGATAGATAGATAGATAGATAGATAGATAGATAGATAGATAGATAGATAGATAGATAGATAGATAGATAGATAGATAGATAGATAGATAGATAGATAGATAGATAGATAGATAGATAGATAGATAGATAGATAGATAGATAGATAGATAGATAGATAGATAGATAGATAGATAGATAGATAGATAGATAGATAGATAGATAGATAGATAGATAGATAGATAGATAGATAGATAGATAGATAGATAGATAGATAGATAGATAGATAGATAGATAGATAGATAGATAGATAGATAGATAGATAGATAGATAGATAGATAGATAGATAGATAGATAGATAGATAGATAGATAGATAGATAGATAGATAGATAGATAGATAGATAGATAGATAGATAGATAGATAGATAGATAGTGCACAACAATTTAGCAAATATGCCCATGTCAATAAACGTTTTGTTATACAAGATTTGTATACGAGTCATTGGACAGTTGGCGTGCAAATCTGGATAAATTGTATCAAAACATTTTGCGGCCTTTGCATGCGGCACACGAAAACTCAGTGACATCAGTAAGGTGCCATAGTTAATGGAACCGCACACAATGTTTTGCAGAAACTGCGTGTCACGTATGAGTCGCCTGTCACCAAGAGTACACATATTGAGGTCCGCCGAGAGAAAATCGTAGTCTTAGAAACGATGGCATCCAATGTATCTATCATAAAAGATGCGTTTGAACTTGCTCTGGACATTTTCAATTTTTGTGCAGTAGGTGGCAGATACATTATTCCAGGCTACTGACGCGAACTCAAGACGCGGTCTCACAAGGGCACAGTATAGATTGCGTAGACATTCGTGCCGTTGAAATTTTTTTTTTAGTCTAGAGATAAGACTAATATGTCTCAATGCGTGTAACACAATTGAATTTACATGCAATCTAAAATCAAGCCTTGAATCAACAACAACACCAAGGTCTCGTACATGGGCCACACGAGAAATCTGACCCGCCAAAAGTGTATAATCAAACACAACTGCGTCGCGTTTCCTAGTTAGAGACAAGACGGAAGTCTTCTTAATATTCAACTTTAAGCGAATCAACAAACATCATTTCTCGACGTTGTTAATGTCAGCTTGCAATTGGCGGCATTCCTCAATATCTCCAATATTACGGAATAATTTGAAATCATCTGCGAAGAGCAAAATTCTGGAGTTCTTGACATGTAACAGCAAATCATTAACAAACACTAAAAACAACAACGGCCCTAAGTTGGAGCCTTGAGGCACACCCGAAGATGATAGAAATTCGTTGGACACACAGCCGGAAAATCGGACCATGTTACGACGGCTGCCAAGGTAGCTTTTGAGCCACCTACAGTACATGGGGCAAAGTTCATATTTTTCCATCTTCATCAGAAGTACCTCATGAGAAACTGTATCGAAAGCTTTAGTCATGTCAAAGTAGATTGCATCTACCTGACCGCGATTAAATACATGTGGGCCAGTATAATCAAGAAAGCTGCATAAATTTGTTTCCACAGAACGACCCTTTTAAAAACCGTGCTGCAGAATTGAGATCTGCTAGAAATATGAGCCCATGCGTTCGTGCATAACCAATTCAAAAACTTTCTTAAAAGAACAAATCAGTGACACAGGTCGAAAGTTCTTCACATCATAAGCATCGCCAGACTTGAATACAGGAAGAACTACTGACAATTTCCAATGACCAGAAAAAACACCAGTTTGCAATGATAAGTTGAACAAATGCGCTAAAACAGGGCCAAAAATGTCAGCGCATCCTTTCATTACGAAGCTGGGAATTTCATAAACTCCTGTTGAAAGTTTTGGCTTTAGTTTCTGAATCGCCAAAAGAACCTCATGCTCGGTAACATTATCATAAGCCAAACAGTCAGCGCTGTCTTCAGAAGTGGTAATAGCAGTTGTGTTATCATGGCGCACAAAACAAGAGCTGAAGTGATCAGCAAAAACTTGGCACACATCTTGAGGTTTAAAACAGATGTCATCGTGCGTCTTTATCACAGCAGCACTGACCTTATCATTTCGTTGCTTGCGCACAAAATCCCCAAAACTGTTTGGTTCCTTTTTAAAGTTCTGTTCAAGAAGTTTGTGGTACTCGGCTTCATCACGTGCAATCAGTTTTTTCACAATTTTTCTGCGCAATGAATATCTTTGGTACCAATATTCCCTTTCTGATTTCACGTAGAGTTTATAATACTTATGTTTTTTCTTCAAGTAACGTCTCAAATCGCGCGAGAACCAGCAAGGAAATCTACACTTCTTCGATTTACGGCGTGGTATACATTTTTTCATTATACCCTGTACTGATGTAAGTAGCTCGACGCCTGTGTTTACATCCTTAATCTCAAGCGATTCTGACCAGTCGTAGGCCTGAAGATTAATGCACAGCCTAAGGTAATTGCCATACGCGTATCTAAATTTTTCTGGCACCATCTCACGCACTGGACGGAAAGACAAAAAGAATGACAAGATAAACGGGCAATGATATTTGTCTATCAGAACAAGAGCATTGCGCACCGCTTACACGCCAAAAAGAGGCACATTAGATAGAATTAGGTCTAAAATGTTTCCAGCACAGTTCTTCATTGCGTTGCATTGATGTAAACCATAGAAATTACTGAAATCAATTAAACATTCGGCTTTTTCTCGAGTTGCTGTGCAGTCACTAGTGACCAAACCAGTGGACCAATCGACCTTAGGAAGATTAAAGTCCCGGTAGATGTGAACCTTGTATTTAGAAAATTCGTTTTTCCCAATATTCAAGGAATGATCGGTAAAAACGTTAGGAGCAGAACTTGATGGAAAGTAGTAACAGCCGACTAGATAGTGCGATTTGTCACACGTTGGAATTTCCAACCACACACATTCTTCGCATGTCTCCAGGTCTGGTGTCCTAAATGCATTTAGCACAGAAAGGCAGGCTATCAGAGCTCCGCCCCCGTATTTAATCTTGTCAGAATAGACCCTGTCGGCCCTGAAGACAGCATACTCATCTGAGAAATAAGACGCACTTAAACATGATGAGTTTAGCCACGTTTCCGTCAGGCACATAATGTCATACTCACATTCGTATGCATTCGTGAAGAAAGCTTCCTTTTTAGTTCGCAGTCCTCTCGTGTTCTGGTAATACAGCTCAATTTCCCGTGCCATTTTCGGATGTAGCTAGAGCACCGTTAGGGTAATCGAAGCGCCGTGAGGACCACAGCTTTCCATAAAAAGGGAGAAATACGCAACCATCAGGACACACTTCCGGATTGTTCACAAGTTCAAATAAATGCTCATCCAGAGAAACGTGGAATGAGTAATATATATCGTACTTCGTTTTGAGTTTCGTGCAGGTAACAACCTTGTCACCTATTGTTTCCGCCAAAAGTTCCAGTATGTCCGACGCCGTTGTTGTCGGGTCCAGGCGAGAAACAAATAAGCTTTTCTTCGCCGATAGTTTGGGAGCTACTTTAAGCATGGATTGCTTAGCTGTGCGAAACGTTGCTCGAGGCCGAGGTGGTTGGCTCACCGCTTTCTATGGGCGTGGCAGATGAGTACTCTGGTCCTGAACAGGAAGCTTCGGTGGAGGGGCTGACATTCCAGCGGGCAAATTTACCGCCACAGCTGAAGCGTAGTTGCGAGATTCCGAGCAGTCAGAATTCGAGCACTCACACTGGCTGACGGTACGAACAGATGCACTGAGGCCACTCCCAGATTCACGCAGGAGCGCGTTTTCCGCACGAAGCCGTCGCACCTCATCCACTAACACATCCATTCGACTAGCCATTTCCCGTAGCATTAAAATAACACTCGAGGAAGCACTGCCGGAATCTGAGTCTTGAAAATCCAGGGAAAAGCGTTGCGCTTCGGGGGGCGATTCCGTGTCGCTAGTTCCGCAGATAAGCCCCTCCGCCGAAGGATCACGCCGCTTCACGCAATGAACAGATTTGAACTTGCTGGCCCCGGATTCCATGAGTATGTTGTATCCCTCGGCCTGTATGTTGATGCATTTGCAGTGAAAACGCTGTTTGCAAGACGAGCACGGCAAAAATTGCTGCGTACCACGAATGGGCTGGGAGCAGCGCGCACATGCGTCCGCATCGGGCGCCATGATGAAGATGATACTGGATAGATGAGGGTAGATGGAGAATACCTCAGTAATCTGCGATTCGCTGATGGCCTTGCCTTGCTAAATAATTCAAGGGAGGAACTGCAAAAAATTATTGATGTCCTAGACAGGAAAAGTAGAAATGTAGGCTTGGAAATCAATATGCAGAAGACTAATGCTCAACAGCCTCGGGAAGGAACAGCAGTTTGCGTTAGGTAGCGAAGCACTCGAAGTAGTAGGCGAATATGCCCACTTAGGACAAGTAGTAACCGCAGATCCGGACCATGAAAGGAATATAACAAGGACAATAAGATTGGGATGGAGCGTATTTGGCAAGCACTCTCAGATTATGACTAGTAGTTTACCGATATTTAGCTCCGCAGGTGTGGCGCCGTGGTTACGGTGCTCGACTACTGTTCCCATGGATGTTCCCATTATTCTGTGAATTCTGTGCTGTTGGACAGGGTTGATGAAATTAATGACCTTGGTGTACTTTTTGAGCGCACCCTCAGCTTCTCCTTTCATACTAAACGCATTGCTCAGCGGGCAAAGCGGACACTCAGATTCGTCTGCAGACATTCGAGAGAGTTCCGTACTCCACTCCCATTCCTAAAGCTGTACCTGTCCATATGCTTGCCGCTCTTGGAGTACGCGTCGGCTGTTTGGAGTGGCACTTGTAAATCGAACTGGAACAAGGTTGACAGACTACAGCAAAAAATTTTACGGATATTTCGATATCGCTTTCCTTCCTCAACGTCCTCCTCTCGCCCCTCCAAGAGTACCCCACTGAATCTTCCTTCTCTTAACTGCCGTTGTGTCAGAGTAAATATAATTTTTCTGTACAAACTCCTTCATGTCCACATTATGTGCCCGCGTTCCCCGGAAGAGCATAAGGGAATTCAGACGATTTCAAGTTTCTCCGTCTCTTCATTCCCATTCCCCTCTGGAGAGAATGCAGTGGTTATTTAACTCTTTTTGTCCTCACCTTGACATCTTCCAAAACTCGCTCTGTTCATTTATTTTGCATGTACGTAGCGTTGGATTCTAAATAGTGCTTTATCACGTATATAACCCCCACATTCTAGCCTCAAATATTGTATTTACTTCACTTTTTGCTTTTTCTTCTGTTCAATGCTGTCTGTATCTTGAACTGTTTTTTATCCGCTTCTTACTTATATTTTAACTCTAAACTGTATATTCGAATCTTATTGTCCCGCGTTCAGTTCTAATTCTTTATTGTATTTTCCTGTATTTCTAACCTGTGTTTTAAGTACCACGCACTCGTTGCACCTGGAACGGTTGTTTATTTTATGTGTATTTCTATATTACTATAATCAATGTCAGTGTCTTGTTGCTTTTTTTCTTTCTATCTACCGTTCTTTTTTTTTCGTGATGTGCTCAACAATTCTCTCACTGTGTATATAAGTGATATTACTCATTGATTGCTTTCTTTCCATGATACTTTTCGTCTCAGTTTCATTTCATGTGTTATTAATTTCTTCTTTTGTGTTCTCTCTGTGTATGTAAACATGTTTGTGCATTTTCATTTTTGTTTCTTTTTTTATTTGTGCTGCAGCACGAAGACCACATGGTTTTTCCTGCGCACATTAAATAAAGATTGATTATTATTATTATTATTATTTTTTTTTTCCAAGATGGCGCCCAGTAAGGACGCATGTGCGCTGTGCTCCCGCCCGTTTTTTGGCAAGCAGCAGTTTTTACGATGTGCCGACTGTGCGAAACGTGTTCACACGAAGTGCGTCACCTGGGCGGATGACGAGCTGCAACTTCTGAAGTCCGGCTCTCGGCCATTCTTGTGTAATTTGTGTGCGTCGTCGTCGCCTGACGGTGTTAGGCTTAGCGACGGTGGTGCTAGAGTCCCTGGTGACCCGCTCCTGCCCAGCCACCCGACCGGTTTTCCCCCTTCAGCCGCGACCGGCGAACATGGCGGTGAGTTTGCCTCGCTACGGGCTCTCCTCCTCGACGCGCTTGAGGGAATCTCTTTTCTGAGCGATGAGGTTGCCCAGCTACGGGAAGAGAACGAGCGCCTTCGTGTAGAGAACTCGCGGGCTTTCGTACAACAAGCCGAGGTTATCGCCTCTCTACGTTCCGATGTTCACGGCCTACGCCAGGAGCTTGTGCGGTGCGCTGCTTCGCAGTGTGAGCGTCCTCTCGTCGAGCGTCCTCTCGTTGTCTCCGTGGGCAATCCTACCCGTGAGGAGCAGCCATCTGTGGACTACTCCGCCGCTCTTCATCGAGGGATGACTCCTGGAGATATTACCTGTTCATCTTCTGCCTCTGCTCCTCGCCGTGCGGTTGACTTACCCAGTGCGATGAAGAAGCACCGAAGTCGAGCCATTACTGGCGCATCGAGCACATCTGTCCTGAACGTTGCCATTTACCAAAAGAAGCGTCCGAAGACTATTTTCGTCTCTAAATTCAGTCCCGATACTACATCGGTAGACCTTACCAACCATCTAAAATCAGTGAATATTACTCCCATTTCCTGCCGGCAGCTGAAAACAAGGTACGACTCCTACTCGTCCTTCCATATTGAAATTGATGAAGAATCCTACAGTAAGCTTGTTGAGCCTTCGATGTGGCCGATGGGCTGCATATACAAGGACTTTCGTGGGAAGCTTTACGACGATATGCTTCATCCCTCTGAACTGACGCAAAATTGCAGTGGCCCCTAATTTGGATATCTATTATCAAAACGCCCGAGGTCTTCGGACTAAGGGATCAGAATTTTTTTTCTAGCGTCTTGTCCTCTTGTTATACCGCTGTTGTGGTTACCGAAACCTGGCTGTCAAGTGATATTCCTTCCAATGATTTCTTTCCAAATAATTACTCTGTTTTTCGTAGCGACCGCCCTGAAACAGGTCCCAAATCAAGAGGAGGTGGAGTGCTCATTGCTATTGACAGTTTTGTGAAGTGTGTTCGACGTTCCGATCTGGAAACTGTTGAAGAATGTGTGTGGCTCGAGCTCACTTTAAATCGATATGAAAAACTTTTACTTGCAGCTTTCTACATTCCTCCGAATCTACCTCCTTCAGCCTATGATGATGTTCTGCTCTCAATCGAACATGTTATAACCCGTCATAGCAAACACAAACTTCTTATTTTAGGTGATTTTAATACTCCTGGTATCAACTGGAACTCACTTATTTCTTCTCACAACAATCATTACATATTAAGTAAGTGTAACGCTCTACTTGATTTTATAGCCTTTAACTCTTTGCAGCAACACAATTTCATTGCAAACTGTTGCGGTAATATTCTTGACATCTGTCTATCGAATTTTGAAAGTGTTCGAGTCTCGAGTTCAGACATACCGCTGACTCGCGGTGACAAATTTCACCCTCCGCTTCTAGTTACTACTGCTGTCTCTGCCTCACCTTCTACTAATTCAGATCGGGTGTTGAATTCGCCCCGTTTCGCGTATGCACGTGGTGATTATGTCGGTCTTTTCAATTTCTTCTCTTCCGTCGACTGGTCCCTTTTAAATGACATTAATGATTCAGATGGACAAGTCAGTCGCTTTACAGAAATAGTTCTTGATGGTATGCGTCGGTACATCCCTTTGCATACTCCTACGCGTAGGAAGTTCCCTTCCTGGTTTTCAAGGGAACTAATAATGGCGTTAAAGCTCAAGGAACGGGCCCATCGTAAGGCGAAACGCCCTGGGTTTCACAATTGGGCAGATCAGTTTCGCCGTGTGCGTTCTCTTTGCAAACGCTTATACAAGCGGGACTACGACTCCTATCTTGAGTCTTTAGAGAGGAATGCCTCAAATCGTCCTAGTCAGTTCTGGCGTTACGTTCGCAAGCGTTCCATTAAATCAGATTTAAGTATCAGCTTAGTTGGCTCTCAGGGTTCGGAAATTCGGGATGTTGCCGACAGTTTTGCACAACATTTTTCCTCCGTTTACAAACATCCACATTGTGATTCCGTTTGCCTCCCATCTGGTGCACTATTTAATTCCATTCTCTTTGACGAGGAGTTGATAAGTGAGAGTCTTAAGCGTCTGAGACCTTCTTTGTCTCCTGGACCTGATGGCATTCCAGCTGCCATAATAAAAGCCTTCAGTTATATCTTCGTACCAGTACTGACTGCCATATTTAATAACTGTTTAAAAAATGCTGCCTTTCCTCGCGTGTGGAAAATGGCACGCGTGTTTCCTGTCTTCAAGTCTGGAAACAAATCTGATGTTTCCAATTATCGTCCGATTTCTCTTCTATGTGCAACCTCTAAGCTTTTCGAATTAGCTTTGCACAGCGTACTTTCCTTCCATCTCAAACATATCATAGTACCGAATCAACATGGCTTCATGTCGGGTCGCTCTACTTCTACCAACCTAGTCACGTTTATGACGTATGCCTCTGCAGCAGTCCTTCAGAGGGGTCAGGTTGACACTGTGTACTGTGATATGAGCAAAGCTTTCGACGTTGTTACTCACTCACTACTTCTTGAATAACTTCTACTCTCTGGCGTTGAAGTTTCACTCGTAGCCCTCCTACGCAACTATCTCCTTGATCGCTTCTGCTTTGTCAGTGTCAATGGACAGACTTCTTTCGTTTACCCTGCAACGAGTGGAGTTCCTCAAGGTTCAGTACTAGGCCCGCTTCTCTTCTCCGTTTTTATTAATGATGTTTCCTCGGCGATAAAGAACTCCTCGTTTCTTCTTTATGCTGATGATATAAAAATATTCAAGGTAATACATTCTTTTCAAGATTGCGTGTTGTTGCAATCGGACATATCTGCTTTTTCTGATTGGTGTGCGATGAATCGACTTACCCTCAATTCTTCCAAAACTAGGGTTGTGTCCTTTACTCGTAAAACACATAGCTTTCTCTACCATTATTCTGTGAATTCTGTGCTGTTGGATAGGGTTGATGAAATTAATGACCTTGGTGTACTTTTTGACCGCACCCTCAGCTTCTCCTCTCACACTAACCGCATTGCTCAGCGGGCTATGCGCACACTCGGATTCGTTTGCAGACTTTCGAGAGAGTTCCATACTCCACTTCCGTTCCTAAAACTGTACCTGTCCATATGCCTGCCGGTCTTGGAGTATGCGTCGGTTGTTTGGAATGGCACTTGCAAATCGAACTTGGACAAGGTTGACAGAGTACAAAAAAAATTTTTACGGATATTTCATTATCGCTTTCCTTGCGCAACTTCCCCCTCTCGCTCCACCAGGAGCACCCAACTGAATCTTCCTTCCCTTCACTGCCGTCGTATCAGACTTGATATCATATTTCTGTACAAACTCCTTCATGGCCACATTATGTGCCCTCAGCTCTTAGAGTACATCCTACTGCGCGTTCCGCGAAAGAGCATGAGGGAATTCAGACCATTTCAGGTTTCTCCTCTTCATTCCCACTCCCCTCTGGACAGGATGCAGTGGTTATTTAACTCTTTTTGTCCTCACCTTGACATCTTCCAAAACTCGCTCTGTTCATTTACATTGGATGTTCGTAGCGTTGTATTCTAAATAGTACTTTATCACTTAAAACTCCCACTTTCTAGCCTTAAATTGTATTTACTTCACTTTTTGCTTTTTCTCCTGTTCAATGCTGTCTGTATCGTGAACTACTTTTTATCCGTTTCTTACTTATATTTCAACTTTAAACTTTATATTCGAATCTTACTGCCCCTTGTTCAGTTTTACTTCTTTATTGTATTATTCTGTATTTCTAGCCTGTGTTTTAAGTACCATGCACTTGTTGCGCCTGGAAGGGTTGTTTATTTTATGTATATTTCTATATTACTATAATCAATGTCAGTTATTTTTTTCTTCTTCTATCTACCGTTCTTTTTTTTTTTTCTTTATTTCCTGGTGTGCTAAAAAATTCTCTCACTGTGTATATAAGTGATGCTACTCATTGTTTGCTTACTTTCCGTGATACTTTTCGTCTGTCATTTCATGTATTATTTATTTCTTTTTTTTGTGTTCTCTCTGTGTGTGTAAACATGTTTGTGCTTTTTCATTTTTGTTTCTTTTTTTTTTATTTGTGCTGCAGCACAAAGACCACATGGTTGTTCCTGCGCACATTAAATAAAGATTGATTGATTGATTATTATTATTATTATTATTATTATTATTATTATTATTATTATTATTATTATTATTATTATTATTATTATTATTATTATTATTATTATTATTATTATTATTATTATTATTATTATTATTATTATTATTATTATTATTCGTCCTAGTCAGTTCTGGCGTTACGTTCGCAAGCGTTCCATTAAATCAGATCTGAGTATCAGCTTAGTTGACTCTCAGGGGTCGGAAATTCTGGATGTTGCCGACAGTTTTGCCCAACATTTTTCCTCCGTTTACAAATATCCACATTGTGATTCCGTTTGCCTCCCATCTGGTGCACTATCTAATTCCATTCTCTTTGACGAGGAGTTGATAACTGAGAGTCTTAAGCGTCTGAGACCATCTTTGTATCCTGGACCTGATGGCATTCCAGCCGCCATAATAAAAGCCTTCAGTTATATCTTTGTACCAGTACTGACTGCCATATTTAATAACTGTTTAAAAAATGCTGCCTTTCCTCGAGTGTGGAAAATGGCACGCGTGTTTCCTGTCTTCAAGTCTGGAAACAAATCTGATGTTTTTAATTATCGTCCGATTTCTCTTCTATGTGTAACCTCTAAGCTTTTCGAATTAGCTTTGCACAGCGTACTTTCCTTCCATCTCAAACATATCATAGTACCGAATCAACATGGCTTCATGTCGGGTCGCTCTACTTCTACCAACCTAGCCACGTTTATGATGTATGCCTCTGCAGCAGTCCTTCAGAGGGGTCAGGTTGACACTGTGTACTGTGATATGAGCAAAGCTTTCGACGTTGTTACTTACTCACTGCTTCTTGAAAAACTTCTACTCTCTGGCGTTGAAGTCTCACTCGTAGCCCTCCTACGCAACTATCTCCTTGATCGCTTCTGCTTTGTCAGTGTCAATGGACAGACTTCTTTCGTTTACCCTGCAACGAGTGGAGTTCCTCAAGGTTCAGTACTAGGCCCGCTTCTCTTCTCCGTTTTTATTAATGATGTTTCCTCGGCGATAAAGAACTCCTCGTTTCTTCTTTATGCTGATGATATAAAAATATTCAAGGTAATACATTCTTTTCAAGATTGCTTGTTGTTGCAATCGGACATATCTGCTTTTTCTGATTGGTGTGCGAAGAATCGACTTACCCTCAATTCTTCCAAAACTAGGGTTGTGTCCTTTACTCGTAAAATACATAGCTTTCTCTACCATTATTCTGTGAATTCTGTGCTGTTGGACAGGGTTGATGAAATTAATGACCTTGGTGTACTTTTTGACCGCACCCTCTGCTTCTCCTCTCACACTAAACGCATTGCTCAGCGGGCTGTGCGCACACTCGGATTCGTTTGCAGATTTTCGAGAGAGTTCCATACTCCACTTCCGTTCCTAAAATTGTACCTGTCCATATGCTTGCCGTTCTTGGAGTATGCGTCGGTTGTTTGGAATGGCACTTGCAAATGGAACTTGGACAAGGTTGACAGAGTACAAAAAACATTTTTACGGATATCTCATTATCGCTTTCCTTGCGCAACTTCCCCCTCTCGCTCCACCAGGAGCGCCAAACTGAATCTTCCTTCTCTTCACTGCCGTCGTATCAGACTTGATATCATATTTCTGTACAAACTCCTTCATGGCCACATTATGTGCCCTCAGCTCTGAGAGTACATCCTACTGCGCGTTCCGCGAAAGAGCATGAGGGAATTCAGACCATTTCAAGTTTCTCCTCTTCATTCCCACTCCCCTCTGGACAGGATGCAGTGGTTATTTAACTCTTTTTGTCCTCACCTTGACATCTTCCAAAACTCGCTCTATTCATTTACATTGGATGTTCGTAGCGTTGTATTCTAAATAGTACTTTATCACATATTTGTGTGACTGCCGCGTCTTGACTGTCGATGAGCTGGTAAGATCGCTGAAACATTTAGAGTGTGAAAGAATTTCTGAAAAAGAGTCAGTCTGGACATGCAATGTCTCTTTTCAAGGTTAGTGAGGTTCGCGCGTGATTTAAGTGCAGTGACACTGGTGTTATAGGAGTAGTCAGAAAAATAAACCTTGCAGCGCGATTCTGAATAGCTTCAAGGGTGTTTGCAATATTGTATTGATGGTGGCCGCAGACTGAGCGTGCGTATTCTATTTTAGGCCAGACGAATGTGAGACAAGGTAATGTTCCCACTGATACAGAAGTTGGCGTAGGTTTCGACGGAGGCAATTAAGAGTGCGATTGACTTCATTAGTAATGTTGTTTATGTGTTCAGACCAAGTTATTGTATCAGAAAGGGTGACACCAAAGTACTTGTAAGACTGAACGCGTAATATTGGCGAGCCGCAAATGTAGTAAGTAGATGTCTGATAGTTTCCCGGCGCTGAAAAAAGAGCAATGGCGTTAGTTAGTTTTTAGTGTTCAAGCACATTAACCAGTTTTCGCACCAAATTTCAATTCGTTTAATATCATCTTGTAAAAATGTAGAGTCAGTACTGTTATGGATGGGACGATAATTTACGCGGTCATCTGCGAATAAGCCAACGTTATAAGATATGTTACAAGGCAGGCCATTAATGTAAATTAGAAAGAGCAACGGTCCGAGCACTGTACCTTGGTGGACTCCGGAGATGACTGAGAGGAAGACTAGGAGCATTCGTTAGCATACGCAGATTGTTTTCGGTTGGTAAGGAAAGCCGATACCCATTCTAATCCAAGGGGGTTGATATGTAATCTTGAATGTTTAAGGAGTAGACTTTGAGGCGGAGCTTTATCGAATGCCTGTTCAAAATTAAGGAAGAGAGCACCTACAGGTATGTTCAAATCTATAGGTTAGAGCTTATGTCATCTATAAATTAAGCTAGTTGACCATTGCATCAAGGCCTTTGCGAAAGCCATGCTGATTAGGATTTAAGAAATTGACACATATTAAAAATTGTACTACGTGAGAGCACAGTACGTGTTCTATTATCTTTGAGCAAACACTTGTTAGTGAAAGAGGACGATAACTAGGACACAAAAATGAAGGACCTTCTTTCAGGACTGGAATTACCTTCCCCATGCACCTTCTAGTCTTTTGGCACCATTCCTGATGACAACGACTGCTAGAAAATATGGCAAAATATCGCGCTCACAGTGGTTGTTGTGTGTTTAGTACCTTCGTGTTGATACCATCAACACCAGACGAGGATGTTAGTTTTAGTTAATCGATAATTTTCTCAATACCAGAAGGATTAAAAATGATGTCTGACATGACAGCGTGGTTGTGATGAGGAAAACCTGGTAAATTATGAACAGGTTCTTTATTGAATGCAGAGAAAATGCGCGATTAAATTTTTCGACTGTTTGGCTACCTGGAATCGGGCAGTTAAGGTGGCCATAAATTTCTAATGGCTGTAAGCGTTTTTCGTTAATTACACTCCAGAATCCTTTAGCATTAGTTTTTATCGTGTTAGGAAGTAATTAAAAATAAAAACGGTGCTTTGTTTTATTAGCAAGTGATAAGAACTCCCTTTCTGCAGCGCAATACTTTTCCCAAGTGCATTGCGTGATTGTTCGTTTCGCAGAACGAAACAGTCTTTTCTCTTTGTTGTTAAGACATTTCAGCGCACGATTGAATCATGGCAATGACTTTTTTTCGATGAAGTAATAGCGCGTATGTGCGTTCGTATTCAATCACGCACTTAGTTCTTGAACAGCAACCAGTTAGTTTCTACTGAGCGATTTGTAAACTCTCGAGAGAACTGCAGATAGAAAATTGTGCGATTGCCCTTTTAAACTCAGAATAATTGCCGTCGTCATATAGTGTTAATGTTTTAGTGATTTTAAGTGGATGCATCAAGTTACCAAATAAAGAACCGTGCATAACGAATGATCTCTAAGCCAGTCAAATATGAGACGTTGTAAATATAAGGTGAAGCGTGTTAGATTAATAACTTGCACACCGTGTCGGTTCAGATTCTGTTTCTGTTAATCCAAAATTAAGGCACGTGTTGACGAATTCGCTTTCAGCGTTGTTGTTTTTTACGAGAGAGTTGCAGCGAGATTAGACCATTTGATGGCGGGAAAGTTAAAGTCCCCAAAAAGCAGTATTGGTGATTGATGATAGTTTTTGGTAACAGAAAGAAGCACCTCATGGAAGTCGGCAAAAAAAGAAGGGCTTGCGTCTGGAGGCCGATAACAAGCGCCGATTACTATGGGAGGATAGGAAGCCTTGCTGACAACAAATAATATTTCTAGTGGGGATGAAGTTCTGAATTCAATGCACTGAAGACTTCTATGGGCAGCTATTAGTACGCCACCATCCCGTATGGTAGCTCTGTCGCGGCGAAACACATTTAAATTGAAAGGGGACAAAATCTCTAGGTTGGTAATAGAAGCATTTAGCTATTTTTCTGTAAGAAAAGCAAGTGGGGCATCATTTTAGACCTTCACTTTTGGGAAACTCTTTAGGGGTCAATTGTACAGGCGACAGGAAAACAAAATAGTTGTGTTGCTCATGATTCAGATAAGGCCAACACGAAAAAAAAAAAAAAAGAGAAACATTCCTTTATTAAACGTCGAGTTCGCATCCGGTAAAGAAAAAATAACTCTTCTTCCGAGTACAAATCGATGCACTTACAAAATTTATCCATTTGTTTCTATCACTCCTCGCTCAACACAAGCGGTGGCGGCTATTTCTCCCGCGGCACAAAACATTGCAATTGCGTACGTGCAAACACTTGGTGCATTCCTTGAGGCGTCACGCACGCACAAAACATTAGCGCATGGGCGTCTCGATCTTCTCCACACCGGCACGAATCTTTCCAAAGGGCCGGCTCGTTTCGCATTATATTTACTATTTTTCCCTTTCCACTCACCGAGTGCACTCAACTGCGACCTATGGGCGAGGACCGAAAGCACCGCCGACAAAGCATGGACGAAAAGGAGAGATAATACGGAGTGCGGCGCTTGAAATGCAGACGTTCGCAGGACAATCCTGCGTGACGAAATGGCTCGGCTCGATCGAAAAGAAGGGAGATGCAACGATGGAGTCGGGAATGCACCGACAAGCCGAGCGGGAGCGCGGCCGCCTGCCGCTGCGCTGGCATATAGATCAAACCTCCAGAGAAACACGACGAAGGCAGTCCGCGTGTGCAGCCGATCGCAGCGACGGCATGATGCTCATCGCTTCAATCCGCCGGGCTGAGCTTCGCGACCCCGTTCTGGTCGTGCGCGGCACTCCTCTAGCTCCTCTTTGGAATGTTTACCCGGTGTCGCCACCGCAGCGTTATGCTCGCGAGCGGCGGCGGCCGTTTGATGCGAGGCGCGCATGCGCGATGAGACGATGAAAACTGCGATAAGGTCGCGCGGGACTGTTTCGAAGTCGCAATGCGCGCCGCCGGGCGCGCCCCAGTCCCGGATTTTATCCCGGATGCCGGAACCACTTCGCAGAATCCACAAAGGCGGTGAGTAGTAAGGAAAGGCGACTCGATATATGCTGCGCATTTTATTCGGACGATTTCCCGCTGGCTCCATATCTGGCGTTGCGCCGAATTGCGGAAAGGAGGCGGGCGCGGAGTGATTCCGTGCAAAGGGTGTGATTTCCGGTAAGGAGCAAGTGCACAGGAAACAGGCTAAGGTAAGTGCTCACAAAACACCTATGCAAGTCTGTGTACACCAGTGGAAAGATAATCAGATAATGATCTGCTAGCAGAACGTCCTTGCGACACTGGAACACGAGAACGAGACAGGAGCGAAAAACGACCCTGTGCCCATGGCGATGCTTTTCGTTCCTATGTTTTTGTCCTGTATTTTTCACGCAGTTCTACCCCTATCTGCAATGATCAGTTGCACGGGAGGCTTAAATAAAGCAGTTCGCAGTCAGGCATTCAGCCATACTGAGCACAGAATATCTTCTAAACGTCCTGAAACGTTTAGAGTGGTTATAGATATCTTACACGTCAAGAAGCATTTACAAGACTGTTTGGCACTTGTCTACCAGAAATATTAGCCAAGACAGCTGGAGACTGTCGCAGGAAGGATTTTTGTAGCGAGAGCTACATTGGCCGCAGTCTCGCCATTTCGCCGTGCCTGTCCGAAGAGCGAAAAAAGAAGTCGTGAGGCGGCGGTAGCTGGCAGCTGGGATGGCTTCATGACATTACATTTGGCAGGAGCTACCAACTCGGGGCTCTCCTTTCATATGGGAGGGTGATACCATAATCAGCCTGCCAAAGCCCTTGCATTCACGTTATCTCTAGGCCACGCAGGCACGTTCATACGGCTCGGTTAAAGCGGGGCTTTATATGTTGGCTGGTAGCGTGAGCTACCAGCCAACTTATAAGCAATGAAAAGAGAGTGAAAAGAGAAATAGGTGCCGTAAATGAAAGGGCTTCGCACTGCCTCGCGATGGAAGCTTTCGCTTCATTGCACTTTAATGGTCAAAAGTTTTGGTCTCAGTCTTTATTCATGCCATAGGGCTGAAAGCATAGAGTAAACTATTATGTACAAAAGACATGTTTTTACTTTCAAGCTGAACCTAAGCGTATAGCCATGCAGATTGTTCTCGTGTAACTTCAGGTTTTACTACAAGCTAAACCACAGCTAATTTTTGTATCTTCAGTTATACAAGACGTTTTCAAGCAGGCTTAATTGTGGACTCCAGGGATTTTTGATAGCTCTCGAGTTTTATTCTGTTCACTGGGTTGTCGTAAAAAAAAAGTTTTAGTCACAGCCAATACAACCGCAAATTAAGCCCACGGCATTAAACATACGCCCATGCTCTTAGCGTTCGCGAGGCTTAATCTCATCACTCGGCGGTAGCCAATGAAAACGCTACAACAGCTGAACGTATAGTCCACCCAACGACTCGCACGTTTTCGAATACAGCTGCGCACGATGCCAGTGACTGGCCGCGTGCGGCAAACGCACCGGCGGATGGTAACAGCCAATGCGAGCGCGAAGAGCGCGAACGTCATGGCAACGTATAAACATAAACAGCTCTTTCCGTGCCATGAGGTGCTGCTCACGTAGCCGCAAGCATGACAGCGGTGCGAGCCAAGACGGCCTGTGTCGCACGCCGGCGTCGAAAAACTGATTTAGTATTGTTTCTTCTTTCTTTAGTATGGTTCGTCGTCTCTTTTGTCTGTTCTAGCACGAACATAAAGTTCGTCAAGCCAAGCAATGCTCAGACACGTGCTGCGCTGTGACACCAGTTGTGGGCTGAGCTTGAGGGAATCTTGCTTTCTGCTCCGTGTTTCCCAGCTCACACTGAGGTGGAGGCCGTATTGGTATTGGCGCGCACCGCTGGCAGACCGGCGTGGCCGCGTGAGCAGCACGTCACGGCATGGAAAACGCCTTCTTAAATCGCCATGACGTTAGCGCTCGCATTGGCTGTTTCCTTCCGCCAGTGCGTTTGCCGCACGCGGCCGGTCATCATGCGGAGCGTTCTTCGAAGACATCGTTGGGCGAACTACGTTCAGCTGTTGAGGCGTTTTCGTAGGCCACCGCAGAGAGAACAGGTTTAGCCTCGTGTAAGCAGATGACTTGGTATATTTAATATCATGGGCTAATTTGCGGTTGTATTGGCTGTGACTAACACTTTTTATTGTTGCAAAAGCAACACTACGACAGCCAAAGTGAGATCTCTGTGGCCGCAGCTACGTCATGAAGAGGCGTAGCTACGAAAAGAAGAAGATGAAGACGAAGAAAAAGAGAACAAAGAAGACGTCGTGAATAGGCGTAGCTACGAGAAAAAGGAGAAGACGAAGATGATGAAGACGATGAAGACAAAGAAGTTGGAGGAGATGAAGAACGCTCGGTCACCTGCAGCTAATGCTTTCGCTTCACATTCGGTTCAGCAGCGTTGAACACTTCTCATTTTTTACGACAGCCCAATAAACAAAGTAAAAGCGAGAATGATGTCCAACAATCACTTCAGTCCACCTTTAAGCAAATTGTCTTCAAGACGTCCTGATACAGAAGTTGGGAAGGCTTCCTGACTCGACGTTTTCCTGCTTGACCTACATGGCTATATACTTATGCAACTACTGTGAAATATTTACATTTATAAGGAAAAAACCAGCAGAGTCGCGTGAACGAAATGACAAAATAAAAAAGATAATTCTCTGAGTAACTAACACATACAAGCATGCATATATATTGCAATGTACATAGACTCCCAGCTTACGGCATGAAAACAATTCGTGGCAGATTCCATGACCTCCGTCTATTAAACCGCTAGGGTTGAAGAACGGGCTAGTTGGTAAATCATCTTGGAAAGCAAAATAGCGCACTTCAAAACACAGACACAGGAAGGGAACGACAACACAGCGCTATCAGGCGTTTCGCCAACATAAACAAGCTGTCTTACAGGAGTTTCAAATGGCCTCTGAGAAAGTTTATAAACGTTTACAAGATATTTTGGCACGGTGTGCAACACGTTTCTAGACATCTTGAGGCATATTGTAGCGGTCTATGGGCAGAAGATACCCTAGTGGGCCGAATTTGTTTAAGGAACACGACTTTTACACGAACTCCTGCAGGAATTTCAAAAACCGATTCTATGTGTACAAATACTTTGTCACTGAATTCCAATCATGCTGGATAGGTGAAATGCATCCAGCCAAGATAGTCGAGCCATCTTGTACACGACTGACCCCTCAGACAGGCATTGAAGATTAGCAAGATGTACAACATATTGTTACAGGGATGTACTTAATGTGACAGCACTGCGATGGGCTGAACTCAGTGCTTTTCCATCTCCCCGTTCACCCCGTGATGTCCGCAGCTTTATAGGACTGTGCTCTTATTTTCGCCGGTTCGTCCCAAACTTTGCCGCTGTTGCTCGTCCTCTCACCAATCTCCTGAAGAAAGGCGTTCCTTTCTCATGGGGACCAGAGCAGGCTAACGCATTCTCCACCCTCATCGCTGTTCTCACCAATCCTCCTGTGTTGGCCCATTTCAACCCGTCTGCCCCGACGGAACTTCGCACCGACGCCAGTGGCCACGGGATTGGTGCCATTCTTGCACAGCGACAACGCGGCCAACACTGCGTGATTGCCTACGCCAGTCGTCTCCTGTCATCAGCGGAACAGAACTACTCTATTACGGAACGGGAGTGCCTGGCTCTCGTCTGGGCCGTTGGAAAATTCAGACCCTACTTGTTTGGCCGACCATTCACTGTAATTACCGATCACCACGCCCTATGTTGGCTCTCTTCCCTCAAGGATCCTGCTGGCCGCCTCGGCCGCTGGGCACTGCGCTTGCAGGAGTATACCTTTTCCGTTGTATACAAATCAGGTCGGCTCCACCAGGATGCAGACTGTCTGTCCCGTTATCCCGTCGATCCCCCTTCCTCTACTGACCACGAGTCGGACCCCTGTGTGTTCTCTATATCGGACTTTTCTCACATAGCCGACGAACAGCGCTTGGACCCAACCCTCAGTTCTCTTATCGACCGCCTCCGCACACACAGCCGTGACTCTTCCCTCGCCCTATTCTTCCTTCATGGGAATACGCTATACCGCCGCAACATGCGACCTGATGGCGCTGAGCACTTGCTCGTCGTTCCCCAACACCTACGCTCTGCCGTTCTAGAACAAATGCACGACGCCCCTACAGCTGCTCATCTTGGCCTCTCACGCACATACGACCGCGTGCGCCGGCGTTTCTTCTGGCCTGGACTCTACCGCTCTGTCCAACGTTATGTAGCCGCTTGCGACCTCTGTCAACGCCGGAAGAAACCCCCTGTGCTGCCACCTGGACACCTGCAGCCGATTGCTATCCCGACTGAGCCATTTTCTCGTGTTGGCCTTGACCTCCTAGGGCCCTTCCCCGAGTCCTTGTCAGGAAACAAATGGATCGCTGTGGCCACCGATTATGCCACGCGGTACGTGATCACTCGCGCCATTCCAACCAGCTGCGCCACAGACGTTGCTGACTTCCTTTTGTACGACGTCATACTACATCATGGTGCTCCCCGTCAACTACTTACCGACCGTGGCCGCTGTTTCCTTTCCCGAGTTGTTGAGGAAATACTTCGTTCTTGCTCCGTTCGGCACAAGTTCACCACTGCGTACCACCCTCAGACGAACGGCCTTACGGAGCGTATTAACCGCACACTCACCGACATGCTCGCAATGTACGTATCCGACAGTCATCGCGACTGGGATATTAATCTGCCATTTGTCACCTTTGCATATAACTCTTCGCGTCATGACACTGCTGGGTACTCTCCATTCTATCTTCTCTTTGGACGAGACCCCTTACTGCCCTTCGACACTTTGCTTCCCGCCGCTGGCCCCGTCACAACCTATGCCCGCGATACCATCGCCCGAGCCGACGCTGCTCGCCAGATTGCTCGTCACAATCTCACCGTCTCTCAAGAAGCTCAAAAACGCCGCTACGACGCTCACCACCGCGATGTGCACTATCCTCCCGGATCTCTGGTGCTGCTCTGGCTTCCGTGCCGTCGTGTGGGATTGTGTCAGAAACTTTTGCCCCACTACACGGGTCCTTACCGTGTACTACGCCCAGTGACCGACGTGACCTATGAGATTGCACCGCTCCACCCGAAGTCACCGACTGCTACACCTACTTCCGAAATTGTACATGTCGCCCGCCTCAAGCCATATTACTCCCCCTCCACACCGCACGCCTAATACGCACCGGGACGGTGCCTTTTGCCGAGGGGGGTAGTGTTACCGGGAAACGCGGGACCAAAGTGCGCTCACTGACAAAGACGACGATCTAGGAACGCGGGCACGACGAAGCGTTGAAAAAGAGAACGACGCTGAGAGAGTAGATTCTGCACGGCTACCGAAGTCTTAGCGTCGAGTTCAGCCCATCGCAGTGCTGTCACATTAAGTACATCCCCGTAACAATATTTTGCAGGCTGCTTGCAAGCCATTTCTAGATACCTCGAAACACTGAAGTTTTCTTCTAGCTCATTAATGCTGGCATGTTTAGAGCTACAAGTTGTTTTGCTAGACTTCTTGTAGATGTTTGAAAGACAAACTTTAGATGTCTACGAAGGATTAGTATGAAAACGTATGATGGGGAGCATGAATGACCATCAAGCGTTTCAGAAATCAATTTTGGACTGTCTCTGAAAGTGCAGCCTGGCCGCTCATCGAGTATGTTATGGCTTAGGCACGAGAGTGTAACGGGGTTTAACATATGTAAAGCTGCACAAAACGCGCAGGAAATGTTTTCGAGATATAAATCGGGTTTAACATATACAACGCTTTTTATGTAGGGTGCTTGCGTTTGCTTGCCCATAAAATACATTTAATTTTTAACGTGCGAGTGTAGCCATGTTATTCAGAAAATTTGGCATCGGCGTTGGTGCTCAGCGAAAACTCATCAGCATGTCTCTGGAAGGTGGTAATTAGCAGCTGACACGGCCAGGCACTGATTGGCCGGCGGGTTGTGTGACGTCACGAGACCACGTGACATGGTAGATTTGGCAGGAACAGCCAGCTCGGGCAGCTCCTTTGAGGCGGGAGAGTGAGAAGGGAATCGAACCCTCGGCACTAGAAACGAGCCAGAGATCTAGCTTTGCATAGTTGTATGTATGAAACATTGATTATAAATTAGTGCCGGGAGCATTCCAAAAAGAAAAAAAGGTCTTAATCAGCTTTTGCCTTCGCAGTTAGAAAAAAAAAGCAGCATTTTTACTACATACCTATTTGGTTCCGGGATTCTGTTCAAAGAGATTCCAGAATGGAGTAACTTGAAGGTGGCGTGAGAAATATTGCAACGCAAACAACTTCGAAGTGCAGTTGGTGTCGGCGCCTCATTTTTCACTGTTTCTTTTCTGACTCTTCTGCGAAGTTGCATGCCTCAAGGAAGGTTTGCAATCTGTAAAGTTCTTTATTTTGTTCCTTGTTTTTAGCGTTCGCCTTTCGATTAAAAAAATGCAGCTTGTTGACAGGATGATGACACGCGAAAATGGAAGCGCTGATGGGGTTCAGGAAGGCGGCCCTCCTACACCGTATATGTCGGAGTCTAAGGAAGTCGTCAATGCAGTGGGTAGCTAACGTGCAAGTGGCCCTCCGTCGAAGGATGGGCAGGCTGAAGCGCAGTCATCTTAAATGGTGTCCAAGCTGCGGAAATTCAAGTAGTCAGTCACTTCGATGTTAAAACACCTTGAAGAAAAGACAGCAAGTGATTCATCATCATCATCAGCCTGACTACCCACTGCAGGGCGAAGGCCTCAACCATATTTCTCCAATTAACCCGGTTCTGTGCTAGCTGCATCCACTTGACCCCTGCGAACTTCTTAACCTGATCCGCCCACCTAACTTTCTGCCGCCCCCTACTACGCTTTCCTTCCCTTGAAATCCAGTTTGTTGCCCTAAGCGACCATTGGTTATCCTCTGTTCGCAATACATGTTCTGCCCATGCCCATTTCTTCTTCCTAATTTCCACTAGAATGTCAGTAACTCGAGTTATTTTTCTGACCCACTCTGCACGCTTCCTATCTCTTAATAATTACCCCTACCATTTTTCGTTTCATAGACCTCTGGGTTGTCATCAACTTAAGTAGAACCCTCTTGGTTAGCCTCCACGTTTCAGCCCCATAGGTGAGTGCAGGTAAGATGTAACTGTCGTATACGTTCCTCTTGAGCGATACCGGTAAGCTGCTAGTCATATTCTGCGAGTGCTTGCCAAATGCGCTCCATCCCAATCTTATTCTTCTTATTTCCTTTTCATGGTCCGGATCTGCGGTTATTGTCATAAGTAGATATATTCGCCTACTACTTCCAGTTCTTCGCTAGCTAACGTAAACTGTTTTTCTTTCCCGAGGCTTTTGAACATTGCCTTAGTCTTCTGCATATTGATTTTTAAGCTTACCTTTCTACTTTTCCTGTCTAGGTCATTAATCATTATTTACAGTTCATCCCCCGAGTTACTTAGCAAGGCAATGTCATCAGCAAATCGCAGATTACTGAGGTATTCTCCATCTACCCTTATCCCTGACTGCTCCCATTGCAAGTCTCTGAATACTTTCTCTATAAGCAAGCTGTGAACAGCACTGCGGAGATCATGTCTCCTTGCCTAACACCTTTCTTTATGGGAATTTTGTTACTTTCTTTATGCAGAACTATGGTTGCTGTGCAGCCACTATACATATATTCCAGCACTTTCACCTACGGCTCGTCTACCCCCTGATTTCGCAATGCCTGCATCACCGCCGAGGTTTCAACGAAGTCAAATTCTTTTTCGTAATCAATGAATGCTATGTATAAGGGCTGGTTATATTCCGAGCATTTTTCTATCACCTGGTTGATGGTATGGATATGTTCGATAGTAGAGTACCGTTTCCGAAAATCTGCTTGATCCTTTGCTTGATTGCAGTCTAAGGTTGTCCTGATTATATTAACGGGCTTGTCACTGCAGAGTTTTAGTTTTGCAAATTACAATTGCATAGTCACCTGCTAATAGAATCAGAGAGTGACTATGTAATTGCAATTTGCAAAACTAAAACTCTGCAGCGACAAGCCAGCAAAAAAGAACACATTGGTAGTTAGACTGCGAGGAAGAAGCGGTACAGCGGCCTAATATTTCTTAAGTGTACAACATGCGCTGCTTCACAAAAATCGGCATCCTACACATATTTGAAACAATTATTTATCAAACACATAAGAAACATTTCATAAAAAGGTGCATTTTATTGTAGCAGCGTTTCTTTTTCCTTACAAAGCAGTGAAATCCACTCTTTTCTTTTTTCAGAAGTTGGCAACAACCCTCAACAATAAAGCAGTGAAACTCAGCTGTCCCCAGTTATCAGCAAGCTCTCTTGGCATGAGCGCAAGCTGTTAAGAGGCACGCTGGAAAAGAAGCGAGAATGTACACTCGACTAAAGAAACGTCAGTTATCGGTTCAACAAAAATGATTGCTGCCATGACAGACCTGCTGAAACGGTTCAACATGAATGAAGGCTCATTAATGAAATGAATCGAAACGGAGCAGTGCGCATACACAGACGACGGACGGGAAAATGGCTCTTCCGTCGTTTGTGCGCGCTGCTCGGTTGATATAATATTTATCAATTGGCCGAAATATGCGTTCTAGAGAGAATGAAATAATGACAAAATGGTACCCGCATCTGTGCGCTCTAATTGGTGAATCTTGCAATTAAAGTTCCCCACAATTGCTTCGCTGATGACCGATGTTTCCTGTTTCATTGGTGGTGCTGGCGAATTGGTTGTACAAATTGCTGACGCTTGAATCATGAGCAACCCACTGCTACATGAGAGGCTCATTCATAGCTTCATAAATATTGTTCAGAGCGCAGCATGCACTAATGCTAAGGGGTACGTTTTACAACACTCCATTATTTTAAAGTAAAAACAGAAGCGGGCCTTCAACCTTGCGAAAGCGTTCCCAGCTACTCATCTCGTCTTTCAAAGGTGGTAATTGAATCTCCTCATATCATCTGTATGAGGTTGGCCTTGTGGTTAGTGTATTGATCAAGTTTTAGAGTGTTAGCTCAGCGGCATTCATTTGCGAGTTTCGCGCTATTCCTAGACATAGTACCTCATGCCTTTCACAGATGGCGCCATGTACTTGCGCCTGTACTTAAATTTTGCATGTACTTAAATTTTTTTTTTTTTTCACCGCAATTAATTATCATCTGCATTCTTGTATTCCACGTGTGACGTCAAACCTTTTTCGACCAATTGGAATTATCTCCCCAGGTAGCCGGTCGGCGCCGCCTGTTTTACACTGGACGGTTAATGCTACTGCCTTAAAATGCGGAGACGGCGCGCATGGACGCCCCTGTCGCTCTACGAAGTCAGTGCATTAATGCCGAGCTCCATGTACGCGAAAAGTGATGCAAGTGCGGAGGCGGCAAGCGACGAGCGCGGAGTCATCGCGCGAAGCGTTTTACCCGCTCCCGTGTCCAGAGTTGCCAAACAGCCGAATAATTATTAGTGAAGCAGTACCGCTTGGTACTGCAGATGCCGGTAACATTAAGGGTGATTCACTTTAACGCTATACATTGAAAGCAGAATGGTAGGCATAAAAATCAATATTCAGAAGGCTAAAGTTATGTCCAACAGCCTCGGAAAGGAACAGCAGTTTGCAATAGGTGACGGGGCGCTTGAAGTATATATAGTAAAAGGATACGTCTACTTAGGATAGTTGCAGATGATCACCCCACATGTTGAACTGCAAAACAATCTCTCGCTGTGTACTGCACGTCATTCTGTTCACCAACTTCCATCTGTGTGCAAAAGTTTTCACATGGCCTATTCAGTTTAAATACATCAAAATCCAACAATTTATACCTTGATTTTGGAGCGGACATTCTCCAGAAAAGCGTAAACCTGAAACACTTCTGAAAATCTACGAAAGTCGGTTCTCCTAAAAATGTTGACCAAGATTGAAACAAAAAGAGAGAGAGAGAAGCGAAGTGGAGTGGAGTGCCAACACGAAGCATAAATAGCAGACTTACCACACATTGGTAAGCGACTCTGACAGCTGTGACCTCATAAAACGATATTTTTCTTTTCTTTGTTTCTCACTGAAATACAAGTAAAGGTTACGGCCAAAAATGTAGCAGCACATTTTAATTAGCAGTTAAAGCGAAATTCTAAAAGAGGATAGAAGGTAACAGGTGATAATTCAGGAATACCTCAATTGACAAGCTCAAGCAATTGAATTAAAAAATACGGTGTGGTTGAAAAGAAGTAATGCAATGAAAAGTTGAAACAACGCCTGGCAGCGTCTTCTCGCGAGGACGAAGCTTTTTATCTCTTTGTGCTGCTTCCGTGGGGTGAGATTTGAGGATGCATATGCCACCTGCCACAACATGCAGCCAGGCAGAACAATCGGACGGCGTTGCCTCGCTCTGGGCAGTCCTTCGACAGTCGAGCGAAGAACGTCCACAGGCGAGCACCGCAAATCATGGCATCGCCCCGCGGCAGCAACATGCAGCTGCAGAAAGAACAAGCGTCGCCCGCGCGAGGAGACTCTGCCAACCACGGCATTATCCTTTCTTTTTAAGGCGAAAGCCTTTATTGGCTCATACTCGCGATTGTGTCCGTCCGTCCGTCGCGCTTTGGTTTGATAACGTCATCAGTGGTGTAGTATGTCGTACCTTGAAATAAATGATGACGTCATCAGTGGTGTAATATGTCCAGTTCAGTTCAGTCGTTCAGTCGTGTCCGACTCTTCGTGACCCTATGGACCATATCACGACACACTTTCCTGTCTCTCACTATCTTCCTAACATCACATAACTTCATCTGCACCGCCTCGAGGACGCCATCTAATCATCGCGTTCGCTGCCTACCCCTTCTCCGGTGACCCTCAACCTTTCCCAACATCAAATATTTCTCTCTTCTCATCAGATGACCAAAGTAGCTGAGCTTTAACTTTAGATTTTGACCCTCCAATGAGCAATCAGGGTTTATGGTCGACAATATCGACTGATTTGATCTTCTGGCCGTCCAAGGAACTCTCAAGAGCCTCCGCCAGCACCACAATTAAACGCGTCAATTCTTCGGCGGTCAGCCTTCTTCACAGTCCAACTCTCGCATCCATACATCACAACTGGAAAGACCATAGCACGAGTTATACGGATCTTGGTTGGCAGTCTAATGTCTCTGCTCTTTACTAGGTGGTCAAAGCTAGCCATGGCTAACTTTCCCAGAAGCAGGCGTCTCCTAATTTCATGGCTGCAGTCTCCTTCCGGGGTAATCTTGGAGCTCAAGAAGAGAAAATCTGTCACAGCTTCCACTTCTTGTCCCTTGATGCTCCAGGACCTGATAGAGCAAGACGCCATGATCTTTGTCTTTTTAATGTTCAGTTTAAGCCCAAACTTCTCACTCTCCTCTTGTACGCGCATCAGAAGTCTCTTGAGTTCCACTTCACTTTCTGCCATTAAAGTGGTAACATCCGCATATCTAAGGTTGTTGATACGTTTTCCAGCAGACAGATGAGGTGAATTGGAACTCCCATCTCTTGGAGATCTTGCCACAATCTGCTGTGATCTCCGCAGTCAAACGCTATCGCATAATCAATAAAGCAGAAGTAGATGGGTTTCTGCAACTCTCTTGCTTTTTCCATGATCCAGCGAAGGTTGGCAATCTGGTCTCTAGTTCCTCTGCCCTTGCGAAATCCAGCTTGCGTGTCCGGAAGTTCCCGATCCACATACTGCTGCAGCCTACCTTAGAGAATTTTCAACATCACCTTGCTAGCATGCGAAATAAGCGCGATCGTGCGGTAGTTGGAACAATCTTTGGCACTGCCTTTCTTTGGAATGGGGATGTAAACTGACCTCCTCCAATCCTGTGGCCACTGCAGGGTTCTTCAAATTTGCTGACATAATGTATACAGAATGTTAACAGCGTCGTCATGGTTGAGGTTTTGAAGCAACTCAGCTGGAATGCCACCAATTCCGCTAGCTTTGTTCTTAGCAAGGCTGGCTAAGGCCCATTCAACTTCCCTCTTCAGGATGCCCGGCTCGAGATCAGTAATCACAACCGTCTTATGTTGAGTTTGCACATCCGGGTCCTTGTACAGTTCTTCTGTGCATTCCTGCCACCTCTTTGTTAGCTCTGAGGCTTCAGTGAGGTCCCTGCCTCATTTGTCCTTTATCACGCCCAGCTTAGCACAGAAGCTTCATTTTATATTTTTGATTGTCTTATACAGAGCTCTTGTGTTCCTCAATTGGCTGTTGTCCTCAACTGTTTGGCATTGTAAGTTCAGGAAGGCATTCTTATCTTGCCTTGAAATTAATGATGGCATCATCAGTAGTGTAGTATGTTGTGCCTTGAAGTTAATGTATACCTTGAAATAAATGATGACGCAGGTGTAGTATTTCGTGGCTTGAAATTAATGATGACGTACATCAGTGGTGTAATATGTCGAACCTTGAAATAAAGATGATGTCTTCAGTGATGCCGTAAATCGTGCCTTGAAATGAGTGTGACTAAGACGGCATCACATGGTGACGTCGTGATCGGATTTGGCGTCACAGCCGGCCATGTAGAATAACCAGAACTAACGTCATAGTGACGTCATTCCGGTCATTACGTCCCAACTGGTGATGAAGTCACCAGGCAATTGACTCTTATTCGAAGCTGACCCCGCCGCGCGTCCGTGCGGCGCCTTTTATTTGGCGTTTCTTCGAACGCCGCCCCACATAGCATATAGAAGCAGACGCAGTACAGCAGGCATCAGCGGTGTTTCAAATTGGTTTAAAGGAAAAAAAAGGCGCAGTATCTGTCACAATTCTCCACGGACACCTTAACCGAACTGTAAGCAAAAAATGGACTGTCGGATTGAAAAAAAAAAGAGAAAGAGGTGCCGGTAGAGGACTTCGGACCACCGCGCAAAAGATATGCTTTCACCTCATCGCACTTGAGTGGTCCAAAGTGCCGCCTAGAATTCTAATACATAAGCCTCATTTTCAGCCATACCCCAATCTCCTCTGATCCAGTTGGGTAAGTATAGGAAGAAATGGATTCGACGAGGCTTATTAATTGGTCTTTAATCTAAATATTTACTATCTTCTATGTAACTATAGTTTCGGCTTGAACAGTGGAGCGGTGATCACGCCGTACGAGATGAGTGCAGGTATCGGAAAGTATAAAAAGTGCAATATAGCAGGTGCATCCTTCCAGCTCTCGAGGGCGAGATTGTGAATGTTATGAGCAGGTCTGCACATAAACGATGAATTGATTATAGGTTTTTCTGTGCCTCAAGTGACGTCACCTGACTCTTCGTGTTCGCCATAGCCCCTACTCGGCCGGTGAAACCGAAAAAAAAAAAAAAGAATATATTCGATTACAAATCGCAGTAAATAATATATTTATTTCGCTTTTTCTCACACCCCAGAACAACATGACAACTTATAAAGACAGCACACTTTAGAAAAACAGGACGCCATGCACATAGAAACATAACGGCGCACTACAAGCATACTTTAAACAAAAAACGTTGCACGTGCAAAAATGTGCAATACACATTATATACAGACAAACGAAACATGAAAACAGGAAACCAATAATGCAGCAGGTAGTCGCTTCAAGTCAGGCGTCGATCTATAAAACAAACATTAATTAATGCGCTCCAGAGAAATAGCACATCGGTTGAGAGCGCTAAAAAGAAACCTGTAGCCTCCTCTTGTACGAGAAGGCACTCTGATAGAAACTGCTGATAGTATATTTCTATATTTCAGAGCAATCAATAACACACCACCTTAGAAAGGAAAGCAATGCCCACCTTTTCTCTGCGCGCCGATAGCAGAATAGGCTGGGCAGATGGCAACAGTGAATTAAATGTCGCTGCCTGTGTAACAGTCGTTAACTAAACGTCATGAAATTTTTTCAGTACTCACCATTCTTCTTGCTACTGTGCAGTGAGAATCCCAAATAATAAAAGCAAATTGCACGCGCAGTTTTAACACGAAAATAACACGAACTGACTTTTCCATCTCAGATATATATAAGCCGCTAACAGGAAATAGAAAAAAAAAAGAAGGATTCAGCAACACGTACTCCGGAGAAAATCGGCTCACATGACCATGGACTAGTAAAACATTACAATAAGAAGAAAAGATAACGGAACCCCAGTAATAGCACTTATGAAATTACCGCAGTGAACATCTACAATCGTAATTGACAGGGAGGCAATACATGGTAGGTCAAAGAGAGCCACAAATCCCGTTTTGCACAAATGTGGCCGCGAAGAAATAATTACGAAACGCACACAACACCCACAACTACAGCGCAAAAGACGGGACAAAGATGAAGGAGGGGCACCACACAGCACTCCATCTTTGTCCCGTCTTTTGCGCTGTAGTTATGGATCATGGAAAACACCAACTCACCCAACAACTGCTTTTGTCGAGCCTACAGCACGTCATTCATATTGGAGTACAGATGCAAACTAATCATTCACTTTCCTTCCAGAACTCGATTATAGTGAAGAGTCGCTGCTAGGGTTTGTGCTGCCAAGCTCTTCCTAGTGAGGTTTATATGAGGTATTACTCGCCACACTGTTGCGCTGAAGTGTGGCAAACAAAAAAGCGTGCCAACAAAGTCGCCCTACATGGGAAACATTCGGTTTTCGTCTCCTTGCTTGGTGTCTCTCCCTCGTATCCAAAAGTCTTAAGCGCTTCATCTTCCGGCAGGTTCATGCCCGTGTGGTGGTGCAGCCTCTATACCACATCAGCTTTGTTCATGTCCTTTTCTGCTACCATAGAAGGAAGTGAGGTGACAAGTGGACCTGTTATGTCCGTTGCCATATCCAGTGTGTTAGAGGTAATGCAAACCGGTGGGAGAGATCAAGAACGATAGGTGTGTGTTCGTTTCGAGTGCTACTGAGACAAGGTATGTACACATAGTGCATCCGCATCGAGCTTGTTGGCGTAGAAGCTAAATGCCACGCCGATACATTTGCCGCGTATCTGCTTGCTTGTGCTACAGCAAAGTGCCCATGAACATATTCCGTGTCTGCCATGAAATGACACCAGGCTTCTGTGTGGATTTTCCCGTAGACCCCCGATTTTTCCGTTTTGTTTCTTGCGCGAACAATGGGGATCTGCCCCCGAGGACGTATGCAAGGCAGCCTATATACCGCTTTTGATAATAACTACTCGCGCACGCTACCAAGCAGCGCCAGAAGGGGCGTTGGGCAGGCACAACACAGAGGGAGAGCTTCGCGTGCCCTGCAATTTGCAGCATTTTCCAAGCGCACGCCAGCGTACAAAACGCATACACAAGGCAGCATGTTTGGCCTATGTTCGGTCTGCCGGCTAGAGACGAGTGTCTCTGTCGTGTTGACGCCGCGGCTGTTACAGAGCTCGTTTTTTGCCCCGCCTGCCGGCGATTACGTAGCCGTGCAACGCGTGCACCAGGACACTCTCACCAAATCCCCGTCGTTACACGCCTGACAACTTTCAGCTCAGCCTCCCTCCCCTAGCGGAGGGATGCAGTTCGCTTTGATTGACAGCTAGAATGTTGGTGCCGGTGATGAGGCTTGTGGAGACGTGCTCCATACGCCTACTGCGTTCGTGTGTCTTGTCTCGAAGTCGGAGACGCAAGGAAGATGGAGAAACGGTTAGAGCCTAGAAGCAGCGGGGATAGAGAGGACAGGGAGGGGGGGTGCTGAAAGTTGCTCAGAAAACTGCTAGGGCAATTCTTGTTGTACGCGCCCCTTACGAACATGCACACGCTCCTCTTTGCCAGACAGTTGGCCGCGCTCTCTTAAATAATGACAACCCTTAGCTGCGCGGCATTGTGTGGGCCAGTAAGTCGTGTCTTCAGCAGCCGAACAAGATGCCCCTTCCCCGCCACCCCCCTCCCCTCTTATTTTCTTCCCTGCTTGTTTAGTGCTAACAAACAAGATTTTCCGAGCGATAAGGAGCCGGAATGCCAAAAGTTGTGTGCCGACATGGTCCATTCGTGCAAGTGACGCTTCTTTCCCCTCACAAAAATTTTGTCTTGCTGCTATCCTCTTGCCAACCACCAGGAAAGGCGGTTTTCAGTGATAAGCTTGCGTGGCACCGGAATAGAGCGAAGCGTACGCGGTTCTAAAGTTAGCAATCATTTTTTCGTTTTTTGTTGTTGTGCAGACAGAAAGGAACAAAAGGATGAATCGGTTTAGTCTTTCGGAGAAGCCCCTCGTGAACATTGACTAGTTATTTACCCTTTGTGAGGTAGTAGTAGTAGTAGTAGTAGTAGTAGTAGTAGTAGTAAGCAGTTTTATTAAAATAAACAAAAAAAAAACAGAATTAAAAGGATGTTTGCCAGCCCCGGTATCTGCTATTTAATCATCATAAGCATCTGAACTGGGGCAGTGGAAGTAAAGGAATGGTAAGGAAGAGGGGTAGGAAATCAAGGAGGTAAGCTACAGGAATAAAGGACATGGTAGATAAAAATAAAAGGTATGTACACTATGTTAAAGGTGAGCAGTAGGATGTTTGAGGCCCGCCCGTGAATTGTCTTAGTTATTTGTGGGGTCGCAGTTCGCTTTTCCAGACAAGGTACGATCGTTCAGTGATTTAGGCCAGCATTGCTCTTTATGCAGCTCTAGTGTGACCGAGATTTCGCAATGGCGAATTTCTTTTAAGAGTCGCCCAAAATTCTTACCAAGTTTTAAAGGCGGTGTCATGGAATCACGATATGGACCGAGAGCATTGGTGTTTGGTATCGGAATGAGGATTCCATTTTCTGCATTTATCAGCTCTCCTACAGCGCAAGTCGGTCGTTCATACATATATCGACGTATATACTGAACTGAAGGGCAAATAAATATATAGATTTTTTTAACCTCCACACGCTGATATATCAAAATATCGTCCGGGCTTAAAAAAGAATCGTAATTATTATTCTGACGGCCGTAACCGTGCGCACTCACCGCAGATATACGCAACATTTATCACTCAAGCTGCGGCGCACAGTTGTAGTAAAAGACAATATGGGTCGATTTAATTTATTTTTCTACGCCCACAGGCCAGTTTTCACCATGAAGAATTTTTAGAAAAGCTAGCAGGAGACCTTGTGGCCCTGAAGTCGTTGGAAGGGGCCACAGCGTGATGATTAGCCCTAACGTACTGTCGTAGCCCGTGCCCGTATCATGCACGTCAACAAGGTCTTTCGATATAATAATAATAATAATAATCAATCAATCAATCAATCAATCAATCTTTATTTAATGTGCGCAGGAACAACCATGTGGTCTTTGTGCTGCAGCACAAAAAAAAAAAAATGAAAAAGCACAAACATGTTTACACACACAGAGAGAACACAAAAAAAAAGAAATAAATAATACATGAAATGAAACTGAGACGAAAAGTATCACGGAAATTAAGCAAACAATGAGTATCATCACTTATATACACAGTGAGAGAATTTTTTAGCACACCAGGAAATAAAAAAAAAAAAAGAACGGTAGGTAGAAGAGGAAAAAAAAAACAACAGATGACTGACATTGATTATAGTAATATAGAAATATACATAAAATAAACAACCATTCCAGGCGCAACAAGTGCATGGTACTTAAAACACAGGCTAGAAATACAGAATAATACAATAAAGAAGTAAAATTGAACAAGGGACAGTAAGATTCGAATATAAAGTTTAAAGTTGAAATATAAGCAAGAAACGGATAAAAAGTAGTTCAAGATACAGACAGCATTGAACAGGAGAAAAAGCAAAAAGTGAAGTAAATACAATTTAAGGCTAGAAAGTGGGAGTTATATGTGATAAAGTACTATTTAGAATACAACGCTACGAACATCCAATGTAAATGAACAGAGCGAGTTTTGGAAGATGTCAAGGTGAGGACAAAAAGAGTTAAATAACCACTGCATCCTGTCCAGAGGGGAGTGGGAATGAAGAGGAGAAACCTGAAATGGTCTGAATTCCCTCATGCTCTTTCGCGGAACGCGCAGTAGGATGTACTCTAAGAGCTGAGGGCACATAATGTGGCCATGAAGGAGTTTGTACAGAAATATGATATCAAGTCTGATACGACGGCAGTGAAGGGAAGGAAGATTCAGTTGGGCGCTCCTGGTGGAGCGAGAGGGGGAAGTTGCAAAAGGAAAGCGATAATGAAATATCCGTAAAAATTTTTTTTGTACTCTGTCAACCTTGTCCAAGTTCGATTTGCAAGTGCCATTCCAAACAACCGACGCATACTCCAAGACCGGGAGGCATATGGACAGGTACAGTTTTAGGAACGGAAGTGGAGTATGGAACTCTCTCGAAAGTCTGCAAACGAATCCGAGTGTGCGCATAGCCCGCTGAGCAATGCGTTTAGTGTGAGAGGAGAAGCTGAGGGTGCGGTCAAAAAGTACACCAAGGTCATTAATTTCATCAACCCTATCCAACAGCACAGAATTGACAGAATAATGGTAGAGAAAGCTATGTGTTTTACGAGTAAAGGACACAACCCTAGTTTTGGAAGAATTGAGGGTAAGTCGATTCATCGCACACCAATCAGAAAAAGCAGATATGTCCGATTGCAACAACACGCAATCTTGAAAAGAATGTATTACCTTGAATATTTTTATATCATCAGCATAAAGAAGAAACGAGGAGTTCTTTATCGCCGAGGAAACATCATTAATAAAAATGGAGAAGAGAAGCTGGCCTAGTACTGAACCTTGAGGAACTCCACTCGTTGCAGGGTAAACGAAAGAAGTCTGTCCATTGACACTGACAAAGCAGAAGCGATCAAGGAGATAGTTGTGTAGCAGGGCGACGAGTGAGACTTCAACGCCAGAGAGTAGAAGTTTTTCAAGAAGTAGTGAGTGAGTAACAACGTCGAAAGCTTTGCTCATATCACAGTACACAGTGTCAACCTGACCCCTCTGAAGGACTGCTGCAGAGGCATACGTCATAAACGTGACTAGGTTGGTGGAAGTAGAGCGACCCGACATGAAGCCATGTTGATTCGGTACTATGATATGTTTGAGATGGAAGGAAAGTACGCTGTGCAAAGCTAATTCGAAAAGCTTAGAGGTTGCACATAGAAGAGAAATCGGACGATAATTGGAAACATCAGTTTTGTTTCCAGACTTGAAGACAGGAAACACGCGTGCCATTTTCCACACGCGAGGAAAGGCAGCATTTTTTAAACAGTTATTAAATATGGCAGTCAGTACTGGTACGAAGATATAACTGAAGGCTTTTATTATGGCAGCTGGAATGCCATCAGGTCCAGGAGACAAAGATGGTCTCAGACGCTTAAGACTCTCAGTTATCAACTCCTCGTCAAAGAGAATGGAATTAGATAGTGCACCAGATGGGAGGCAAACGGAATCACAATGTGGATGTTTGTAAACGGAGGAAAAATGTTGTGCAAAACTGTCGGCATCATCCCGAATTTCCGAACCGTGAGAGTCAACTAAGCTGATACTTAAATCTGATTTAATGGAACGCTTGCGAACGTAACGCCAGAACTGACTAGGACGATTTGAGGCATACCTCTCTAAAGACTCAAGATAGGAGTCGTAGTCCCGCTTGTATAAGCGTTTGCAAAGAGAACGCACACGGCGAAACTCATCTGCCCAATTGTGAAACCCAGGGCGTTTCGCTTTACGATGGGCCCGTTCCTTGAGCTTTAACGCCGTTATTAGTTCCCTTGAAAACCAGGAAGGGAACTTCCTACGCGTAGGAGTATGCAAAGGTATGTACCGACGCATACCATCAAGAACTATTTCTGTAAAGCGACTGACTTGTCCATCTGAATCATTAATGTCATTTAAAAGGGACCAGTCGACGGAAGAGAAGAAATTGAAAAGACCGACATAATCACCACGTGCATACGCGAAACGGGGCGAATTCCCCACCCGATCTGAGTTAGTAGAAGGTGAGGCAGAGACAGCAGTAGTAACTAGAAGCGGAGGGTGAAATTTGTCACAGCGAGTCAGCGGTATGTCCGAACTCGAGACTCGAACACTTTCAAAATTCGATAGACAGATGTCAAGAATATTACCGCAACAGTTTTCAATGAAATTGTGTTGCTGCAAAGAGTTAAAGGCTATGAAATCAAGTAGAGAGTTACACTTACTTAGTATGTAATGATTGTTGTGAGAAGAAATAAGTGAGTTCCAGTTGATACCAGGAGTATTAAAATCACCTAAAATAAGAAGTTTGTGTTTGCTATGACGGGTTATAACATGTTCGATTGAGAGCAGAACATCATCATAGGCTGAAGGAGGTAGATTCGGAGGAATGTAGAAAGCTGCAAGTAAAAGTTTTTCATGTCGATTTAAAGTGAGCTCGAGCCACACACATTCTTCAACAGTTTCCAGATCGGAACGTCGAACACACTTCACAAAACTGTCAATAGCAATGAGCACTCCACCTCCTCTTGATTTGGGACCTGTTTCAGGGCGGTCGCTACGAAAAACAGAGTAATTATTTGGAAAGAAATCATTGGAAGGAATATCACTTGACAGCCAGGTTTCGGTAACCACAACAGCGGTATAACAAGAGGACAAGACGCTAGAAAAAAATTCTGATCCCTTAGTCCGAAGACCTCGGGCGTTTTGATAATAGATATCCAAATTAGGGGCCACTGCAATTTTGCGTCAGTTCAGAGGGATGAAGCATATCGTCGTAAAGCTTCCCACGAAAGTCCTTGTATATGCAACCCATCGGCCACATCGAAGGCTCAACAAGCTTACTGTAGGATTCTTCATCAACTTCAATATGGAAGGACGAGTAGGAGTCGTACCTTGTTTTCAGCTGCCGGCAGGAAATGGGAGTAATATTCACTGATTTTAGATGGTTGGTAAGGTCTACCGATGTAGTATCGGGACTGAGTTTAGAGACGAAAATAGTCTTCGGATGCTTCTTTTGGTAAATGGCAACGTTCAGGACAGATGAGCTCGATGCGCCAGTAATGGCTCGACTTCGGTGCTTCTTCATCTCACTGGGTAAGTCAACCGCACGGCGAGGAGCAGAGGCAATAATAATAATAATAATAATAATAATGATAATAATAATAATAATAATAATAATAATAATAATAATAATAATAATAATAATAATAATAATAATAATAATAATAATAATAATAATAATAATAATAATAATAATAATAATAATAATAATAATAATAATAATAATAATAATAATAATAATCAATGAATCAATCAATCAATCAATCTTTATTTAATGTGCGCAGGAACAACCATGTGGTCTTTGTGCTGCAGCACAAATAAAAAAAAAGAAACAAAAATGGAAAAGCACAAACATGTTTACACACACAGAGAGAACACCAAAAAAAAATAAATAATACATGAAATGAAACAGACGAAGAGAGAATAATAATAATAATAATAATAATAATAATAATAATAATAATAATAATAATAATAATAATAATAATAATAATAATAATAATAATAATAATAATAATAATAATAATAATAATCAATTAATCTTTATTTAATGTGCGCAGGAACAACCAAGTGGTCTTCGTGCTGCAGCACAAATAAAAAAAAAGAAACAAAAAGGAAAATGCACAAACATGTTTACACACACAGAGAGAACACAAAAGAAGAAATAAATAATACATGAAATGACACTGAGACGACAAGAATTACGGAAAGTAAGCAATAATATTAATAATGATGATGATGATGATGATAATAATAATAATCAATCAATCAATCAATCAATCAATCTTTATTTAATGTGCGCAGGAACAACCATGTGGTCTTTGTGCTGCAGCACAAAAAAAAATGAAAAAGCACAAACATGTTTACACACACAGAGAGAACACAAAAAAAAAAGAAATAAATAATACATGAAATGAAACTGAGACGAAAAGTATCACGGAAATTAAGCAAACAATGAGTATCATCACTTATATACACAGTGAGAGAATTTTTTAGCACACCAGGAAATAAAGAAAAAAAAAAAAGAACGGTAGGTAGAAGAGAAAAAAAAAACAGATGACTGACATTGATTATAGTAATATAGAAATATACATAAAATAAACAACCATTCCAGGCGCAACAAGTGCATGGTACTTAAAACACAGGCTAGAAATACAGAATAATACAATAAAGAAGTAAAATTGAACAAGGGACAGTAAGATTCGAATATAAAGTTTAAAGTTGAAATATAAGCAAGAAACGGATAAAAAGTAGTTCAAGATACAGACAGCATTGAACAGGAGAAAAAGCAAAAAGTGAAGTAAATACAATTTAAGGCTAGAAAGTGGGAGTTATATGTGATAAAGTACTATTTAGAATACAACGCTACGAACATCCAATGTAAATGAACAGAGCGAGTTTTGGAAGATGTCAAGGTGAGGACAAAAAGAGTTAAATAACCACTGCATCCTGTCCAGAGGGGAGTGGGAATGAAGAGGAGAAACCTGAAATGGTCTGAATTCCCTCATGCTCTTTCGCGGAACGCGCAGTAGGATGTACTCTAAGAGCTGAGGGCACATAATGTGGCCATGAAGGAGTTTGTACAGAAATATGATATCAAGTCTGATACGACGGCAGTGAAGGGAAGGAAGATTCAGTTGGGCGCTCCTGGTGGAGCGAGAGGGGGAAGTTGAGAAAGGAAAGCGATAATGAAATATCCGTAAAAATTTTTTTTGTACTCTGTCAACCTTGTCCAAGTTCGATTTGCAAGTGCCATTCCAAACAACCGACGCATACTCCAAGACCGGGAGGCATATGGACAGGTACAGTTTTAGGAACGGAAGTGGAGTATGGAACTCTCTCGAAAGTCTGCAAACGAATCCGAGTGTGCGCATAGCCCGCTGAGCAGTGCGTTTAGTGTGAGAGGAGAAGCTGAGGGTGCGGTCAAAAAGTACACCAAGGTCATTAATTTCATCAACCCTATCCAACAGCACAGAATTGACAGAATAATGGTAGAGAAAGCTATGTGTTTTACGAGTAAAGGACACAACCCTAGTTTTGGAAGAATTGAGGGTAAGTCGATTCATCGCACACCAATCAGAAAAAGCAGATATGTCCGATTGCAACAACACGCAATCTTGAAAAGAATGTATTACCTTGAATATTTTTATATCATCAGCATAAAGAAGAAACGAGGAGTTCTTTATCGCCGAGGAAACATCATTAATAAAAACGGAGAAGAGAAGCGGGCCTAGTACTGAACCTTGAGGAACTCCACTCGTTGCAGGGTAAACGAAAGAAGTCTGTCCATTGACACTGACAAAGCAGAAGCGATCAAGGAGATAGTTGCGTAGGAGGGCTACGAGAGAGACTTCAACGCCAGAGAGTAGAAGTTTTTCAAGAAGTAGTGAGTGAGTAACAACGTCGAAAGCTTTGCTCATATCACAGTACACAGTGTCAACCTGACCCCTCTGAAGGACTGCTGCAGAGGCATACGTCATAAACGTGACTAGGTTGGTGGAAGTAGAGCGACCCGACATGAAGCCATGTTGATTCGGTACTATGATATGTTTGAGATGGAAGGAAAGTACGCTGTGCAAAGCTAATTCGAAAAGCTTAGAGGTTGCACATAGAAGAGAAATCGGACGATAATTGGAAACATCAGTTTTGTTTCCAGACTTGAAGACAGGAAACACGCGTGCCATTTTCCACACGCGAGGAAAGGCAGCATTTTTTAAACAGTTATTAAATATGGCAGTCAGTACTGGTACGAAGATATAACTGAAGGCTTTTATTATGGCAGCTGGAATGCCATCAGGTCCAGGAGACAAAGATGGTCTCAGACGCTTAAGACTCTCAGTTATCAACTCCTCGTCAAAGAGAATGGAATTAGATAGTGCACCAGATGGGAGGCAAACGGAATCACAATGTGGATGTTTGTAAACGGAGGAAAAATGTTGTGCAAAACTGTCGGCAACATCCCGAATTTCCGAACCCTGAGAGTCAACTAAGCTGATACTTAAATCTGATTTAATGGAACGCTTGCGAACGTAACGCCAGAACTGACTAGGACGATTTGAGGCATACCTCTCTAAAGACTCAAGATAGGAGTCGTAGTCCCGCTTGTATAAGCGTTTGCAAAGAGAACGCACACGGCGAAACTCATCTGCCCAATTGTGAAACCCAGGGCGTTTCGCTTTACGATGGGCCCGTTCCTTGAGCTTTAACGCCGTTATTAGTTCCCTTGAAAACCAGGAAGGGAACTTCCTACGCGTAGGAGTATGCAAAGGTATGTACCGACGCATACCATCAAGAACTATTTCTGTAAAGCGACTGACTTGTCCATCTGAATCATTAATGTCATTTAAAAGGGACCAGTCGACGGAAGAGAAGAAATTGAAAAGACCGACATAATCACCACGTGCATACGCGAAACGGGGCGAATTCCCCACCCGATCTGAGTTAGTAGAAGGTGAGGCAGAGACAGCAGTAGTAACTAGAAGCGGAGGGTGAAATTTGTCACAGCGAGTCAGCGGTATGTCCGAACTCGAGACTCGAACACTTTCAAAATTCGATAGACAGATGTCAAGAATATTACCGCAACAGTTTTCAATGAAATTGTGTTGCTGCAAAGAGTTAAAGGCTATGAAATCAAGTAGAGAGTTACACTTACGTAGTATGTAATGATTGTTGTGAGAAGAAATAAGTGAGTTCCAGTTGATACCAGGAGTATTAAAATCACCTAAAATAAGAAGTTTGTGTTTGCTATGACGGGTTATAACATGTTCGATTGAGAGCAGAACATCATCATAGGCTGAAGGAGGTAGATTCGGAGGAATGTAGAAAGCTGCAAGTAAAAGTTTTTCATGTCGATTTAAAGTGAGCTCGAGCCACACACATTCTTCAACAGTTTCCAGATCGGAACGTCGAACACACTTCACAAAACTGTCAATAGCAATGAGCACTCCACCTCCTCTTGATTTGGGACCTGTTTCAGGGCGGTCGCTACGAAAAACAGAGTAATTATTTGGAAAGAAATCATTGGAAGGAATATCACTTGACAGCCAGGTTTCGGTAACCACAACAGCGGTATAACAAGAGGACAAGACGCTAGAAAAAAATTCTGATCCCTTAGTCCGAAGACCTCGGGCGTTTTGATAATAGATATCCAAATTAGGGGCCACTGCAATTTTGCGTCAGTTCAGAGGGATGAAGCATATCGTCGTAAAGCTTCCCACGAAAGTCCTTGTATATGCAACCCATCGGCCACATCGAAGGCTCAACAAGCTTACTGTAGGATTCTTCATCAACTTCAATATGGAAGGACGAGTAGGAGTCGTACCTTGTTTTCAGCTGCCGGCAGGAAATGGGAGTAATATTCACTGATTTTAGATGGTTGGTAAGGTCTACCGATGTAGTATCGGGACTGAGTTTAGAGACGAAAATAGTCTTCGGATGCTTCTTTTGGTAAATGGCAACGTTCAGGACAGATGAGCTCGATGCGCCAGTAATGGCTCGACTTCGGTGCTTCTTCATCTCACTGGGTAAGTCAACCGCACGGCGAGGAGCAGAGGCAATAATAATAATAATAATATAATAATAATAATAATAATAATAATAATAATAATAATAATAATAATAATAATAATAATAATAATAATAATAATAATAATAATAATGATAATAATAATAATAATAATAATAATCAATCAATGAATCAATCAATCAATCAATCTTTATTTAATGTGCGCAGGAACAACCATGTGGTCTTTGTGCTGCAGCACAAATAAAAAAAAAGAAACAAAAATGGAAAAGCACAAACATGTTTACACACACAGAGAGAACACCAAAAAAAAAATAAATAATACATGAAATGAAACAGACGAAGAGAGAATAATAATAATAATAATAATAATAATAATAATAATAATAATAATAATAATAATAATAATAATAATAATAATAATAATAATAATAATAATAATAATAATAATAATAATAATAATAATCAATTAATCTTTATTTAATGTGCGCAGGAACAACCAAGTGGTCTTCGTGCTGCAGCACAAATAAAAAAAAAGAAACAAAAAGGAAAATGCACAAACATGTTTACACACACAGAGAGAACACAAAAGAAGAAATAAATAATACATGAAATGACACTGAGACGACAAGAATTACGGAAAGTAAGCAATAATATTAATAATGATGATGATGATGATAATAATAATAATCAATCAATCAATCAATCAATCAATCTTTATTTAATGTGCGCAGGAACAACCATGTGGTCTTTGTGCTGCAGCACAAAAAAAAAATGAAAAAGCACAAACATGTTTACACACACAGAGAGAACACACAAAAAAAAAAAGAAATAAATAATACATGAAATGAAACTGAGACGAAAAGTATCACGGAAATTAAGCAAACAATGAGTATCATCACTTATATACACAGTGAGAGAATTTTTTAGCACACCAGGAAATAAAGAAAAAAAAAAAAAGAACGGTAGGTAGAAGAGAAAAAAAAAAAAACAGATGACTGACATTGATTATAGTAATATAGAAATATACATAAAATAAACAACCATTCCAGGCGCAACAAGTGCATGGTACTTAAAACACAGGCTAGAAATACAGAATAATACAATAAAGAAGTAAAATTGAACAAGGGACAGTAAGATTCGAATATAAAGTTTAAAGTTGAAATATAAGCAAGAAACGGATAAAAAGTAGTTCAAGATACAGACAGCATTGAACAGGAGAAAAAGCAAAAAGTGAAGTAAATACAATTTAAGGCTAGAAAGTGGGAGTTATATGTGATAAAGTACTATTTAGAATACAACGCTACGAACATCCAATGTAAATGAACAGAGCGAGTTTTGGAAGATGTCAAGGTGAGGACAAAAAGAGTTAAATAACCACTGCATCCTGTCCAGAGGGGAGTGGGAATGAAGAGGAGAAACCTGAAATGGTCTGAATTCCCTCATGCTCTTTCGCGGAACGCGCAGTAGGATGTACTCTAAGAGCTGAGGGCACATAATGTGGCCATGAAGGAGTTTGTACAGAAATATGATATCAAGTCTGATACGACGGCAGTGAAGGGAAGGAAGATTCAGTTGGGCGCTCCTGGTGGAGCGAGAGGGGGAAGTTGAGAAAGGAAAGCGATAATGAAATATCCGTAAAAATTTTTTTTGTACTCTGTCAACCTTGTCCAAGTTCGATTTGCAAGTGCCATTCCAAACAACCGACGCATACTCCAAGACCGGGAGGCATATGGACAGGTACAGTTTTAGGAACGGAAGTGGAGTATGGAACTCTCTCGAAAGTCTGCAAACGAATCCGAGTGTGCGCATAGCCCGCTGAGCAGTGCGTTTAGTGTGAGAGGAGAAGCTGAGGGTGCGGTCAAAAAGTACACCAAGGTCATTAATTTCATCAACCCTATCCAACAGCACAGAATTGACAGAATAATGGTAGAGAAAGCTATGTGTTTTACGAGTAAAGGACACAACCCTAGTTTTGGAAGAATTGAGGGTAAGTCGATTCATCGCACACCAATCAGAAAAAGCAGATATGTCCGATTGCAACAACACGCAATCTTGAAAAGAATGTATTACCTTGAATATTTTTATATCATCAGCATAAAGAAGAAACGAGGAGTTCTTTATCGCCGAGGAAACATCATTAATAAAAACGGAGAAGAGAAGCGGGCCTAGTACTGAACCTTGAGGAACTCCACTCGTTGCAGGGTAAACGAAAGAAGTCTGTCCATTGACACTGACAAAGCAGAAGCGATCAAGGAGATAGTTGCGTAGGAGGGCTACGAGAGAGACTTCAACGCCAGAGAGTAGAAGTTTTTCAAGAAGTAGTGAGTGAGTAACAACGTCGAAAGCTTTGCTCATATCACAGTACACAGTGTCAACCTGACCCCTCTGAAGGACTGCTGCAGAGGCATACGTCATAAACGTGACTAGGTTGGTGGAAGTAGAGCGACCCGACATGAAGCCATGTTGATTCGGTACTATGATATGTTTGAGATGGAAGGAAAGTACGCTGTGCAAAGCTAATTCGAAAAGCTTAGAGGTTGCACATAGAAGAGAAATCGGACGATAATTGGAAACATCAGTTTTGTTTCCAGACTTGAAGACAGGAAACACGCGTGCCATTTTCCACACGCGAGGAAAGGCAGCATTTTTTAAACAGTTATTAAATATGGCAGTCAGTACTGGTACGAAGATATAACTGAAGGCTTTTATTATGGCAGCTGGAATGCCATCAGGTCCAGGAGACAAAGATGGTCTCAGACGCTTAAGACTCTCAGTTATCAACTCCTCGTCAAAGAGAATGGAATTAGATAGTGCACCAGATGGGAGGCAAACGGAATCACAATGTGGATGTTTGTAAACGGAGGAAAAATGTTGTGCAAAACTGTCGGCAACATCCCGAATTTCCGAACCCTGAGAGTCAACTAAGCTGATACTTAAATCTGATTTAATGGAACGCTTGCGAACGTAACGCCAGAACTGACTAGGACGATTTGAGGCATACCTCTCTAAAGACTCAAGATAGGAGTCGTAGTCCCGCTTGTATAAGCGTTTGCAAAGAGAACGCACACGGCGAAACTCATCTGCCCAATTGTGAAACCCAGGGCGTTTCGCTTTACGATGGGCCCGTTCCTTGAGCTTTAACGCCGTTATTAGTTCCCTTGAAAACCAGGAAGGGAACTTCCTACGCGTAGGAGTATGCAAAGGTATGTACCGACGCATACCATCAAGAACTATTTCTGTAAAGCGACTGACTTGTCCATCTGAATCATTAATGTCATTTAAAAGGGACCAGTCGACGGAAGAGAAGAAATTGAAAAGACCGACATAATCACCACGTGCATACGCGAAACGGGGCGAATTCCCCACCCGATCTGAGTTAGTAGAAGGTGAGGCAGAGACAGCAGTAGTAACTAGAAGCGGAGGGTGAAATTTGTCACAGCGAGTCAGCGGTATGTCCGAACTCGAGACTCGAACACTTTCAAAATTCGATAGACAGATGTCAAGAATATTACCGCAACAGTTTTCAATGAAATTGTGTTGCTGCAAAGAGTTAAAGGCTATGAAATCAAGTAGAGCGTTACACTTACTTAATATGTAATGATTGTTGTGAGAAGAAATAAGTGAGTTCCAGTTGATACCAGGAGTATTAAAATCACCTAAAATAAGAAGTTTGTGTTTGCTATGACAGGTTATAACATGTTCGATTGAGAGCAGAACATCATCATAGGCTGAAGGAGGTAGATTCGGAGGAATGTAGAAAGCTGCAAGTAAAAGTTTTTCATGTCGATTTAAAGTGAGCTCGAGCCACACACATTCTTCAACAGTTTCCAGATCGGAACGTCGAACACACTTCACAAAACTGTCAATAGCAATGAGCACTCCACCTCCTCTTGATTTGGGACCTGTTTCAGGGCGGTCGCTACGAAAAACAGAGTAATTATTTGGAAAGAAATCATTGGAAGGAATATCACTTGACAGCCAGGTTTCGGTAACCACAACAGCGGTATAACAAGAGGACAAGACGCTAGAAAAAAATTCTGATCCCTTAGTCCGAAGACCTCGGGCGTTTTGATAATAGATATCCAAATTAGGGGCCACTGCAATTTTGCGTCAGTTCAGAGGGATGAAGCATATCGTCGTAAAGCTTCCCACGAAAGTCCTTGTATATGCAACCCATCGGCCACATCGAAGGCTCAACAAGCTTACTGTAGGATTCTTCATCAACTTCAATATGCAAGGACGAGTAGGAGTCGTACCTTGTTTTCAGCTGCCGGCAGGAAATGGGAGTAATATTCACTGATTTTAGATGGTTGGTAAGGTCTACCGATGTAGTATCGGGACTGAGTTTAGAGACGAAAATAGTCTTCGGACGCTTCTTTTGGTAAATGGCAACGTTCAGGACAGATGAGCTCGATGCGCCAGTAATGGCTCGACTTCGGTGCTTCTTCATCTCACTGGGTAAGTCAACCGCACGGCGAGGAGCAGAGGCAGAAGATGAACAGGGAATATCTCCAGGAGTCATCCCTCGATGAAGAGCGGCGGAGTAGTCCACAGATGGCTGCTCCTCACGGGTAGGATTGCCCACGGAGACAACGAGAGGACGCTCGACGAGAGGACGCTCACACTGCGAAGCAGCGCACCGCACAAGCTCCTGGCGTAGGCCGCGAACATCGGCACGTAAAGAGGCGATAACCTCGGCTTGTTGTACGAAAGCCCGCGAGTTCTCTACACGAAGGCGCTCGTTCTCTTCCCGTAGCTGGGCAACCTCATCGCTCAGAAAAGAGATTCCCTCAAGCGCGTCGAGGAGGAGAGCCCGTAGCGAGGCAAACTCACCGCCATGTTCGCCGGTCGCGGCTGAAGGGGGAAAACCGGTCGGGTGGCTGGGCAGGAGCGGGGCACCAGGGACTCTAGCACCACCGTCGCTAAGACTAACACCGTCAGACGACGACGACGCACACAAATTACACAAGAATGGCCGAGAGCCGGACTTCAGAAGTTGCAGCTCGTCATCCGCCCAGGTGACGCACTTCGTGTGAACACGTTTCGCACAGTCGGCACATCGTAAAAACTGCTGCTTGCCAAAAAACGGGCGGGAGCACAGCGCACATGCGTCCTTACTGGGCGCCATCTTGGAAAAAAAAAAAATAATAATAATAATAATAATAATAATAATAATAATAATAATCTTTATTTCATCCATGGCGGTACTATCCATTTGTGGGGCTGTATCGTAGAAGGGACTTCATATCTTGATCTATGTATAGCAAGCAGTGTCCTCAAACTGTTTCGTTAGTTGACTAATCTACAACCAAGGTATACTTGTTGGAAGCAGCTGCGCAGTTACTAAAAAAAAAAAAAATGTGCCACGAAAGGGCTAAAATATAAATTTGCCAACATGATTGGCCTCCATTGTGTCTGAATGCAGTCGTTATGAAGTGCCGAGACCTTTTAAATGATTGCCCTTCCCTAGGATAACCAATGGTTGGCTTATCATCAGATCGAACACATTCTTTGGTTGATGTCCACAATTCTGCCAGTGATGGCCTAGGGCACTGATGATCTGCTATGTTTGGGCTAATAAAATTCTGCCCCTTAGGAGTACTTGGACTTCAATCATGCCAGCCTAATTCTTTTGGTAAAATTTTGAATTCAGTGATTAAGTTGGCTGAGAGACGCCAAGTGTTTCATTAGAATTTTATAGAGGCGCAAAAGAGCCGAAGAATTGCAGTTCTTTCCGCTACTTTGTCATGGGCGTGACTTCGACGCTCCAAATGATGAGCGCGAGATGCTCGCAGGCAAGTTCGTTCGCGGCAAAAACACCCGTTTGGAACATTCGTCGCCAGGTTGCTCTGTATGCACATGAAGCGCCTGCTTGTGCATTCACACACGCAGTCGCTTTCAGCGTGCGCGGATGGACGCAATTTGCCTACGAATGAGAAAAAACGCTCAAAATAGACTGTCTGTTAAGTACTACAAGTGCTATACAATCATTTTCTTCTGTTTTCACGGCTGTTTCAAGTGCGCTTCGAGAGAATTTATGTCGTGAATAGGTAAGTGTGAATCGGGTGAAATATTTTCTAACTGGCTCTGGCCATCCGCCTCATCACTCTTTCAAGTGCCTTCCCGCGAACTGCACATGTATTCTATTTTCATATTTTTTTTTTCTTATTTTTTTTCTTCTGATCCCTCACTCGTGTTATGAGGGCACCATACACGAGGCTTGCTTCAGACTTCGCTATAAAAGGACTCCCATCTGCTTTGCGGTCCTCTCGCTAGATGGCGGAGGTCTTCTGCGATTTAGCTGTGATGTTAGGCTCTCTTCCAGTGCATGTACACTAGGTGGCAGTTTTTCCGACGACGAACGTACAAACTCCGTACGGCCTGTCACTGGTTGAAAAGCGTTGTGCCGGCGCATCCCCTTTGTTTTACATTTGCTGCGGTCCCTGCTGTCGGTTCAAAACACGCTTGTAACTCCGTGTAAAGCAATGCAGAATAAATTAAAAGTTCGTGCGCTCATGGGAAATGTTAGCATCATACTTTCATGGTACATTTACACGAATGCAGCTTTCACAGGTTGAATCACTATCGCGCAACGGTGCGTTTCTTTACTTCTTTTCTTTAGTAACATGGAGTGGCAAGCACAGCCATGTTGTTACAAAGGCAGCACTGGCCACCATGATGATGGTCTCACACAGCCGTCTTCACATTCACATTTTCATTCACGGTAAGCTACAAATTGAAGTCAGTTTAAAGGCAGTGTAAATAAGTCTTGACTACCTTCAACTCGAAATTCAACTACTTTTCGTTGCAGAGATGTTGCTTTAATGGTATGCAAGGCTGTGAAGAGCTCTTGGGCTGTCCGTCTTCTCTGAACTTGTTTTGTGCGCATGCGTGCGGTACTTCCGAAGGGCCGAGTTAGCCTAGCGCAGCCCGAAGGCCAAGCTCTTGCATGCATTCACTGGCCAGGTACTATTGCCAATAACAAAAGAGTCAGAAGCAGGAGCATGAGGTCGCGTGGTGTGCCTCAAAACAGCACCTGTTGAGCTTTTATAAAGATAATGTTTTTGAATGGCCATTAGGATACGCATCGTTAAAATCCCTTCTTTCTATGCTGTGTGCTATAGTATTATGTATATGTATGCTTCCATGCTGTCTATAAACTTCAGTTGTAAGTTAGCGCCGTGCGTTTGTCCTCTCTTATGTCTTCGTCGATACGAGCAATAGAAATTTCAGTCCTTATGTTTTAGTGTTATGGTGATAGGTGATTACTGTAATTTATGAGGGAGAATTGCGTGACTTGATATTATCGATAATGGCACTTAATACAGGTGGAAGCATAAGTTTCTGGAATACTTATGCTTCCTAACATCCTAATATCATCGACCCACCTGACTTTCTGCCACTCCCTGCTACGCTTGCCTTCCCTTGGAATCCAGTCTTTCACCCTTAAGGATCGTCGGTTATCTTGCTTTCGCATTATATACCCTGCCCATAACCATTTCTTCTTTTTGATTTCTACTAGAATGTGATTAACTCGCCTTTGTGCTCTGACCCACTTTAGACACGCTTCCTATATCTTAACGTTTTACCTATTCCGCTTGCGTTGTCCTCAACTTAAGTAGAGCGCTTTTCATTAACCTCCGCGTTCCTGCCCTCTAGGCGAGTACCGGCAAAATACAGCAGTTGTGTACTTTCCTCATGAATGTTGCTGGGGTAAGCTGCTACTGATCACCTGAGAGTACTTGCCAACTGCGCATCACCCCATTCTGACTCCTTTAGTTATTTCCCTTTCGTGGTCCGGATCTGCGATCACTATCCGGCCTATAGGTAGACGTTCTCCCTTACTATTTTCAGCACCATGCAGCTTCCTTCGAAGGTTGTTACAAATTACTCTACCTTTCTGCATATTAATTTTAGGGCTACCGTTCTATATTCCTTGCCTAAGTCATTAATCATCCATCGCAATTCGCCCTGAGTTACTCAGCAGGGCTATGTCATCAGCGAATTGCAGAATATTGAGATTTTCTCCATGAAAACTTGTCTCTAACTTTTCACTATCCAGGCCTTCCATGTCTTTGATATTGCTTAGAACACGGCAGAGCGTGTAACAGGATGTATCACTCTCTGGAGGGAGGAAGTGTTCTTTCTCACTGCACAAGGGTTGAGGGGGCGCCTCAATTCGCAAGCCGAGCCAACGTTTCGACAAGGGGGCGTCTTCATCAGGGCAGCGTGATCATCACTGGAGGGGGGGGGGGGGGGGGGTGTTTAAATACGCTTTTTCTTCCGAAGAAGAAAAGCCAGGGAGGGGCAGGGTGGAAGAGAAAGAGGTAAGGCAAGAAGTGAAAGAATGTTTCCTTCGGTATGAATTTCGAGGGAGAGTCGCTTTTTGCGCTCCTCTTGCTTCCCACCATGTTACAGCAATAGTGACGTGGATCTACGCCATGGCTACTTAAGATCGTGCCGTCTCTACCCCGTATTTTGTATTTCCTTTCCATTTATGCTCGTTGGCAGGGCTAGATTCGCTGCTCGAGCAGCGGTGGAAAATGCGCTGCAAGCATCTCGGGACGGTGTTCCGCTCGGCTCCAACCCTCCTCCCCTTTTCCACGAAAGCTTCTAATGGGCACCGCTTCGTTTTCACAAAGAAAAGCGGAAATAATGCAAAAAGCAAGCATGGGCAGGTGCAGTATGACTGCTGCCTGCTCCCGCTATTCTATGCGAGAGCTGCAAGACACGTACGCGTTGTAGAACGTACTAGGCCGTGTGACTACTCCACATGTGCACAAGGTCAAACAGCGCAACGTCTGTACGAGCAGAAGATAGGTGTACTTGTGGCAAGAAGTTTATTAAGCGCGCACGAAATACTAGAGAAGATGGTGGAGAAGAAACACGGAACACAGGAAGCAGAGAGAGAGTAAAGTGGCGCGCAAAAGCATTAGGATATGCTGGACAAACCGTATTTTAGGTAGGCATATGATACTCGGCGGCATTAATTCTCGCGAACATAAAGTTGAAAATTTTAAATGAATTAACCGAAGCGGCGAGAGCTTGACATTCTCGTTTTAGCGAAGGAGGCTAGGGTGGGCTTCTCGATAGGTCCAAGAAGCACTCGTAAATATTAAAAAGTAATACGTTTGGAATATATAGCTTGACATTCGCAAGGTATTTAAAGTATAATTGGTATTCAGGAACGCGCTCAAAATGTGTTAAGATAGATTTGTGTAGTTTCTTAGTGAATATTTGAAGTACATTTTTAAAATTTGTCAAACATATCATATTTGAAAGTATACTTCGAGAATATTTCGGATAGGTGAAAAATACAAATGTATTTTTAGCATGTCAGCAATGTATTAAAATGTATTTTTGTAAATATAAAAATATTTCTACTGGAGTACATTTAAAGTTCTGCTCGATATTTGAAATGTTCTTTTTTTTTAAATAAATGTCGAAAATCTAGAGCTCAAGATACGCTTTGCGCATATTTCGAATATGCGAAAAATACATATTGTGTTTTTAGCATTTTGGCAATGAATTCAATACGTACTTTTGTAAGTACAAAATTAATTCATTTGAAGCACTTCTGCAGCCTTGCTCCATATTCGAAATGCATTTTCAAAATTTATCGAAAATGCTATACCTGAAAATACGCTTCGAGGATATTTCGAATACGTGAAAAATACAATTGTGTTTTTAACACGCTGCCAATGTATTCAGAATGTACAGGTGTTGACATAAGTAAACGGAGCATGCTCTTCCGTTCAAATTAAAAGCACGTTTCTGCACCGTAAATAATAATAATAATAATAATAATAATAATAATAATAATAATAATAATAATAATAATAATAATAATAATAATAATAATAATAATAATAATAATAATAATAGTAATAGTAATAATGATAATAATAATAATAATAATAATAATAATAATAATAATAATAATAATAATAATAATAATAATAATAATAATAATAATAATAATAATAATAATAATAATAATAATAATAATAATAATATAATAATATAAAATAATAATAATAATAATAATAATAATAATAATCAATCTTTATTTAATGTGCGCAGGAACAACCATGTGGGCTTTGTGCTGCAGCACAAATAAAAAAAAAATGAAAAAGCACGAACATGTTTACACACACAGAGAGAACACAAAAAAAGAAATAAATAATACATGAAATGAAACTGAGACGAAAAGTATCACGGAAAGTAAGCAAACAATGAGTAGCATCACTTATATACACAGTGAGAGAATTTTTTAGCACACCAGGAAATAAAGAAAAAAAAAAGAACGGTAGATAGAAGAGAGAAAAAAAAACAACAGATAACTGACATTGATTATAGTAATATAGAAATATACATAAAATAAACAACCATTCCAGGAGCAACAAGTGCATGGTACTTAAAACACAGGCTAGAAATACAGAATAATACAATAAAGAAGTAAAATTAAACAAGGGACAGTAAGATTCGAATATAAAGTTTAAAGTTGAAATATAAGTAAGAAACGGATAAAAAGTAGTTCACGATACAGACAGCATTGAACAGGAGAAAAAGCAAAAAGTGAAGTAAATACAATTTAAGGCTAGGAAGTGGGAGTTATATGTGATAAAGTACTATTTAGAATACAACGCTACGAACATCCAATGTAAATGAACAGAGCGAGTTTTGGAAGATGTCAAGGTGAGGACAAAAAGAGTTAAATAACCACTGCATCCTGTCCAGAGGGGAGTGGGAATGAAGAGGAGAAACCTGAAATGGTCTGAATTCCCTCATGCTCTTTCGCGGAACGCGCAGTAGGATGTACTCTAAGAGCTGAGGGCACATAATGTGGCCATGAAGGAGTTTGTACAGAAATATGATATCAAGTCTGATACGACGGCAGTGAAGGGAAGGAAGATTCAGTTGGGCGCTCCTGGTGGAGCGAGAGGGGGAAGTTGCGCAAGGAAAGCGATAATGAAATATCCGTAAAAATTTTTTTTGTACTCTGTCAACCTTGTCCAAGTTCGATTTGCAAGTGCCATTCCAAACAACCGACGCATACTCCAAGACCGGCAGGCATATGGACAGGTACAGTTTTAGGAACGGAAGTGGAGTATGGAACTCTCTCGAAAGTCTGCAAACGAATCCGAGTGTGCGCATAGCCCGCTGAGCAATGCGTTTAGTGTGAGAGGAGAAGCTGAGGGTGCGGTCAAAAAGTACACCAAGGTCATTAATTTCATCAACCCTATCCAACAGCACAGAATTGACAGAATAATGGTAGAGAAAGCTATGTGTTTTACGAGTAAAGGACACAACCCTAGTTTTGGAAGAATTGAGGGTAAGTCGATTCATCGCACACCAATCAGAAAAAGCAGATATGTCCGATTGCAACAACACGCAATCTTGAAAAGAATGTATTAGCTTGAATATTTTTATATCATCAGCATAAAGAAGAAACGAGGAGTTCTTTATCGCCGAGGAAACATCATTAATAAAAACGGAGAAGAGAAGCGGGCCTAGTACTGAACCTTGAGGAACTCCACTCGTTGCAGGGTAAACGAAAGAAGTCTGTCCATTGACACTGACAAAGCAGAAGCGATCAAGGAGATAGTTGCGTAGGAGGGCTACGAGAGAGACTTCAACGCCAGAGAGCAGTTTTTCAAGAAGTAGTGAGTGAGTAACAACGTCGAAAGCTTTGCTCCTATCACAGTACACAGTGTCAACCTGACCCCTCTGAAGGACTGCTGCAGAGGCATACGTCATAAACGTGACTAGGTTGGTAGAAGTAGAGCGACCCGACATGAAGCCATGTTGATTCGGTACTATGATATGTTTGAGATGGAAGGAAAGTACGCTGTGCAAAGCTAATTCGAAAAGCTTAGAGGTTGCACATAGAAGAGAAATCGGACGATAATTGGAAACATCAAATTTGTTTCCAGACTTGAAGACAGGAAACACGCGTGCCATTTTCCACACGCGAGGAAAGGCAGCATTTTTTAAACAGTTATTAAATATGGCAGTCAGTACTGGTACGAAGATATAACTGCAGGCTTTTATTATGGCAGCTGGAATGCCATCAGGTCCAGGAGACAAAGATGGTCTCAGACGCTTAAGACTCTCAGTTATCAACTCCTCGTCAAAGAGAATGGAATTAGATAGTGCACCAGATGGGAGGCAAACGGAATCACAATGTGGATGTTTGTAAACGGAGGAAAAATGTTGTGCAAAACTGTCGGCAACATCCCGAATTTCCGAACCCTGAGAGTCAACTAAGCTGATACTTAAATCTGATTTAATGGAACGCTTGCGAACGTAACGCCAGAACTGACTAGGACGATTTGAGGCATTCCTCTCTAAAGACTCAAGATAGGAGTCGTAGTCCCGCTTGTATAAGCGTTTGCAAAGAGAACGCACACGGCGAAACTCATCTGCCCAATTGTGAAACCCAGGGCGTTTCAATAATAATAATAATAATAATAATAATAATAATAATAATAATAATAATAATAATAATAATAATAATAATAATAATAATAATAATAATAATAATAATAATAATAATAATAATAATAATAATCAATCAATCAATCAATCTTTATTTAATGTGCGCAGGAACAACCATGTGGTCTTTGTGCTACAGCACAAAAAAAAAATGAAAAAGCACAAACATGTTTACACACACAGAGAGAACACAAAAAAAAGAAATAAATAATACATGAAATGAAACTGAGACGAAAAGTATCACGGAAATTAAGCAAACAATGAGTATCATAACTTATATACACAGTGAGAGAATTTTTTAGCACACCAGGAAATAAAGAAAAAAAAAAAAAGAACGGTAGGTAGAAGAGAAAAAAAAAAACAGATGACTGACATTGATTATAGTAATATAGAAATATACATAAAATAAACTACCATTCCAGGCGCAACAAGTGCATGGTACTTAAAACACAGGCTAGAAATACAGAATAATACAATAAAGAAGTAAAATTGAACAAGGGACAGTAAGATTCGAATATAAAGTTTAAAGTTGAAATATAAGCAAGAAACGGATAAAAAGTAGTTCAAGATACAGACAGCATTGAACAGGAGAAAAAGCAAAAAGTGAAGTAAATACAATTTAAGGCTAGAAAGTGGGAGTTATATGTGATAAAGTACTATTTAGAATACAACGCTACGAACATCCAATGTAAATGAACAGAGCGAGTTTTGGAAGATGTCAAGGTGAGGACAAAAAGAGTTAAATAACCACTGCATCCTGTCCAGAGGGGAGTGGGAATGAAGAGGAGAAACCTGAAATGGTCTGAATTCCCTCATGCTCTTTCGCGGAACGCGCAGTAGGATGTACTCTAAGAGCTGAGGGCACATAATGTGGCCATGAAGGAGTTTGTACAGAAATATGATATCAAGTCTGATACGACGGCAGTGAAGGGAAGGAAGATTCAGTTGGGCGCTCCTGGTGGAGCGAGAGGGGGAAGTTGCGAAAGGGAAGCGATAATGAAATATCCGTAAAAATTTTTTTTGTACTCTGTCAACCTTGTCCAAGTTCGATTTGCAAGTGCCATTCCAAACAACCGACGCATACTCCAAGCCCGGAGGCATATGGACAGGTACAGTTTTAGGAACGGAAGTGGAGTATGGAACTCTCTCGAAAGTCTGCAAACGAATCCGAGTGTGCGCATAGCCCGCTGAGCAATGCGTTTAGTGTGAGAGGAGAAGCTGAGGGTGCGGTCAAAAAGTACACCAAGGTCATTAATTTCATCAACCCTATCCAACAGCACAGAATTGACAGAATAATGGTAGAGAAAGCTATGTGTTTTACGAGTAAAGGACACAACCCTAGTTTTGGAAGAATTGAGGGTAAGTCGATTCATCGCACACCAATCAGAAAAAGCAGATATGTCCGATTGCAACAACACGCAACACGCAACAACACGCAATAATAATAATAATAATAATAATAATAATAATAATAATAATAATAATAATAATAATAATAATAATAATAATAATAATAATAATAATAATAATAATAATAATAATAATAATAATAATAATAATAATAATCAATCAATCAATCTTTATTTAATGTGCGCAGGAACAACCATGTGGTCTTTGTGCTGCAGCACAAATAAAAAAAAAAAGAAACAAAAATGAAAAAGCACAAACATGTTTACACACACAGAGAGAACACAAAAAAAGAAATAAATAATACATGAAATGACAGACGAAAAGTATCACGGAAAGTAAGCAAACAATGAGTAGCATCACTTATATACACAGTGAGAGAATTTTTTAGCACACCAGGAAATAAAGAAAAAAAAAAGAACGGTAGATAGAAGAAAAAAAAAACAAATAACTGACATTGATTATAGTAATATAGAAATATACATAAAATAAACAACCCTTCCAGGCGCAACAAGTGCATGGTACTTAAAACACAGGCTAGAAATACAGAATAATACAATAAAGAAGTAAAATTGAACAAGGGGCAGTAAGATTCGAATATAAAGTTTAAAGTTGAAATATAAGTAAGAAACGGATAAAAAGTAGTTCACGATACAGACAGCATTGAACAGGAGAAAAAGCAAAAAGTGAAGTAAATACAATTTAAGGCTAGAAAGTGGGAGTTTTAAGTGATAAAGTACTATTTAGAATACAACGCTACGAACATCCAATGTAAATGAACAGAGCGAGTTTTGGAAGATGTCAAGGTGAGGACAAAAAGAGTTAAATAACCACTGCATCCTGTCCAGAGGGGAGTGGGAATGAAGAGGAGAAACCTGAAATGGTCTGAATTCCCTCATGCTCTTTCGCGGAACGCGCAGTAGGATGTACTCTAAGAGCTGAGGGCACATAATGTGGCCATGAAGGAGTTTGTACAGAAATATGATATCAAGTCTGATACGACGGCAGTGAAGGGAAGGAAGATTCAGTTGGGTGCTCCTGGTGGAGCGAGAGGGGGAAGTTGCGCAAGGAAAGCGATAATGAAATATCCGTAAAAATTTTTTTTGTACTCTGTCAACCTTGTCCAAGTTCGATTTGCAAGTGCCATTCCAAACAACCGACGCATACTCCAAGACCGGGAGGCATATGGACAGGTACAGTTTTAGGAACGGAAGTGGAGTATGGAACTCTCTCGAAAGTCTGCAAACGAATCCGAGTGTGCGCATAGCCCGCTGAGCAATGCGGTTAGTGTGAGAGGAGAAGCTGAGGGTGCGGTCAAAAAGTACACCAAGGTCATTAATTTCATCAACCCTATCCAACAGCACAGAATTCACAGAATAATGGTAGAGAAAGCTATGTGTTTTACGAGTAAAGGACACAACCCTAGTTTTGGAAGAATTGAGGGTAAGTCGATTCATCGCACACCAATCAGAAAAAGCAGATATGTCCGATTGCAACAACACGCAATCTTGAAAAGAATGTATTACCTTGAATATTTTTATATCATCAGCATAAAGAAGAAACGAGGAGTTCTTTATCGCCGAGGAAACATCATTAATAAAAACGGAGAAGAGAAGCGGGCCTAGTACTGAACCTTGAGGAACTCCACTCGTTGCAGGGTAAACGAAAGAAGTCTGTCCATTGACACTGACAAAGCAGAAGCGATCAAGGAGATAGTTGCGTAGGAGGGCTACGAGAGAGACTTCAACGCCAGAGAGTAGAAGTTTTTCAAGAAGTAGTGAGTGAGTAACAACGTCGAAAGCTTTGCTCATATCACAGTACACAGTGTCAACCTGACCCCTCTGAAGGACTGCTGCAGAGGCATACGTCATAAACGTGACTAGGTTGGTAGAAGTAGAGCGACCCGACATGAAGCCATGTTGATTCGGTACTATGATATGTTTGAGATGGAAGGAAAGTACGCTGTGCAAAGCTAATTCGAAAAGCTTAGAGGTTGCACATAGAAGAGAAATCGGACGATAATTGGAAACATCAGATTTGTTTCCAGACTTGAAGACAGGAAACACGCGTGCCATTTTCCACACGCGAGGAAAGGCAGCATTTTTTAAACAGTTATTAAATATGGCAGTCAGTACTGGTACGAAGATATAACTGAAGGCTTTTATTATGGCAGCTGGAATGCCATCAGGTCCAGGAGACAAAGAAGGTCTCAGACGCTTAAGACTCTCACTTATCAACTCCTCGTCAAAGAGAATGGAATTAAATAGTGCACCAGATGGGAGGCAAACGGAATCACAATGTGGATGTTTGTAAACGGAGGAAAAATGTTGTGCAAAACTGTCGGCAACATCCCGAATTTCCGAACCCTGAGAGTCAACTAAGCTGATACTTAAATCTGATTTAATGGAACGCTTGCGAACGTAACGCCAGAACTGACTAGGACGATTTGAGGCATTCCTCTCTAAAGACTCAAGATAGGAGTCGTAGTCCCGCTTGTATAAGCGTTTGCAAAGAGAACGCACACGGCGAAACTCATCTGCCCAATTGTGAAACCCAGGGCGTTTCGCCTTACGATGGGCCCGTTCCTTGAGCTTTAACGCCGTTATTAGTTCCCTTGAAAACCAGGAAGGGAACTTCCTACGCGTAGGAGTATGCAAAGGGATGTACCGACGCATACCATCAAGAACTATTTCTGTAAAGCGACTGACTTGTCCATCTGAATCATTAATGTCATTTAAAAGGGACCAGTCGACGGAAGAGAAGAAATTGAAAAGACCGACATAATCACCACGTGCATACGCGAAACGGGGCGAATTCCACACCCGATCTGAATTAGTAGAAGGTGAGGCAGAGAGAGCAGTAGTAACTAGAAGCGGAGGGTGAAATTTGTCACAGCGAGTCAGCGGTATGTCTGAACTCGAGACTCGAACACTTTCAAAATTCGATAGACAGATGTCAAGAATATTACCGCAACAGTTTGCAATGAAATTGTGTTGCTGCAAAGAGTTAAAGGCTATAAAATCAAGTAGAGCGTTACACTTACTTAATATGTAATGATTGTTGTGAGAAGAAATAAGTGAGTTCCAGTTGATACCAGGAGTATTAAAATCACCTAAAATAAGAAGTTTGTGTTTGCTATGACGGGTTATAACATGTTCGATTGAGAGCAGAACATCATCATAGGCTGAAGGAGGTAGATTCGGAGGAATGTAGAAAGCTGCAAGTAAAAGTTTTTCATATCGATTTAAAGTGAGCTCGAGCCACACACATTCTTCAACAGTTTCCAGATCGGAACGTCGAACACACTTCACAAAACTGTCAATAGCAATGAGCACTCCACCTCCTCTTGATTTGGGACCTGTTTCAGGGCGGTCGCTACGAAAAACAGAGTAATTATTTGGAAAGAAATCATTGGAAGGAATATCACTTGACAGCCAGGTTTCGGTAACCACAACAGCGGTATAACAAGAGGACAAGACGCTAGAAAAAAATTCTGATCCCTTAGTCCGAAGACCTCGGGCGTTTTGATAATAGATATCCAAATTAGGGGCCACTGCAATTTTGCGTCAGTTCAGAGGGATGAAGCATATCGTCGTAAAGCTTCCCACGAAAGTCCTTGTATATGCAGCCCATCGGCCACATCGAAGGCTCAACAAGCTTACTGTAGGATTCTTCATCAATTTCAATATGGAAGGACGAGTAGGAGTCGTACCTTGTTTTCAGCTGCCGGCAGGAAGTGGGAGTAATATTCACTGATTTTAGATGGTTGGTAAGGTCTACCGATGTAGTATCGGGACTGAGTTTAGAGACGAAAATAGTCTTCGGACGCTTCTTTTGGTAAATGGCAACGTTCAGGACAGATGTGCTCGATGCGCCAGTAATGGCTCGACTTCGGTGCTTCTTCATCGCACTGGGTAAGTCAACCGCACGGCGAGGAGCAGAGGCAGAAGATGAACAGGTAATATCTCCAGGAGTCATCCCTCGATGAAGAGCGGCGGAGTAGTCCACAGATGGCTGCTCCTCACGGGTAGGATTGCCCACGGAGACAACGAGAGGACGCTCGACGAGAGGACGCTCACACTGCGAAGCAGCGCACCGCACAAGCTCCTGGCGTAGGCCGTGAACATCGGAACGTAGAGAGGCGATAACCTCGGCTTGTTGTACGAAAGCCCGCGAGTTCTCTACACGAAGGCGCTCGTTCTCTTCCCGTAGCTGGGCAACCTCGTCGCTCAGAAAAGAGATTCCCTCAAGCGCGTCGAGGAGGAGAGCCCGTAGCGAGGCAAACTCACCGCCATGTTCGCCGGTCGCGGCTGAAGGGGGAAAACCGGTCGGGTGGCTGGGCAGGAGCGGGTCACCAGGGACTCTAGCACCACCGTCGCTAAGCCTAACACCGTCAGGCGACGACGACGCACACAAATTACACAAGAATGGCCGAGAGCCGGACTTCAGAAGTTGCAGCTCGTCATCCGCCCAGGTGAAGCACTTCGTGTGAACACGTTTCGCACAGTCGGCACATCGTAAAAACTGCTGCTTGCCAAAAAACGGGCGGGAGCACAGCGCACATGCGTCCTTACTGGGCGCCATCTAATAATAATAATAATAATAATAATAATAATAATAATAATAATAATAATAATAATAATAATAATAATAATAATAATAATAATAATAATAATAATAATAACATCCTTTATTATTATTTATTCATTTCCTTTAAGAAAACAATATTCGTCCACATGAAAGAGCACTGGCATCTACTACCGGTTAGCATATACCATTACTTCCAGTTTCAATTATGCACAGTGTGAAAATTTTTAGATGGAAATAGCGTGCTCCGTTTACTTTTGTCCGCGCGCACCGGTACTTTTGTAATGATGAAATTATTTCTTTTGAAGTAAACTTCAAGTGTTGGTCGACATTGAACCTTATTTTTAAAACGTGCACTTAAATCCTTCAGCTGTAACCTCTTTCGCAAATAGCGTCTAGCTTGACTAACAGCTGTACACTAGTTGAAACGAGTAATCGTTGACAGTACTCGGAAAGCTGCTCAATTGAATGGTTGGGGATCAAATCTGATACGACAACTGTCAAAACTGGCACCACATTGACATCCGCTAAGGATGACGTCTATTGCTTCACCATGCTTATTGCTCCTGTTGTGTGTTGAAGGTTTTGCACACGCACGGCATAAACGGTTGAACTATCGCATACTGGGGCCAGCAAGGATAAAGACTTTCGCTTTAAAATGCATAGAATGTAAACGCTCAAAGATTCTCAAAGCTGAATGGCAAGGAGTATGCAAACGGAGACTATTAAACATCACTAATTATTGGGACACCGGTGAATATTGGCCTTTTTCGTTTCTTTTGTTACCCAGTTTTGGAAATGCTTGGTGTATCTTTATTTTCTTACAGCATTGATAAGTATACATTTATGGTCCATTTTTCGTATTATTTTTTTTTTTTTTCGTTTCAGAAAGTGCATCCTATTTTTGACGCATTTTGAGTATTCGAAGGACGCTAGAAATTCATACTTTTGACATATTCTTCGTATACATATTTCCGCTAGCATTAAAAAAATAAAGGTCAGAAGGACATTAGCAGTGCTCTGAAAGTAATGTCAGACTATTGGTGCAACATTTTTCATCCCGGCATAACAAGCCGAACTGAATCAAGTACGCTTTTAATATGTTCGAAATATACTGAGCGGGCATATAAATGTATTTTAACATATTTGTAAAAATATTCAGAGTTGCAATCTTAGTGTTTTAAATGTATTCATTGTACATTTTAAGCGCAGGTGCAAAATAATACAACATTAATACGAAATAAGCACTGTACATTTTAAATACATTTTCAGCACAGCCTTTTTTTCTCTAAGGTACCGATATGAAGGAACACGGAGCACAACCCCAAGCCGTAGGCGGTCCTCGCACTGATTCAGAATGAGGCTCGGCGTCCGCACACAAGGAGGTGGACTCAAAGGGAACAGGAGGAAGGAGGGACGAGTAGTGAAAAAAAAAAAAAAAATAGTAATAATGAGCGTCCCCCGGCGCATCCGCCCCACCCTACCACCTTAACCACGTGGTAGCCACTACGTCATCATTGCTCTGACATGACCAGAAGCGAGCGACGTCCAAAAAGATAGTCTATCTGGAGTCCTGTATCAAATGCCAACAACACTATCCATGACCACGTGAGTTCAGAAGTGCCATCGCTACAAATGCGAGGTCATGTTGAGGCGTTCTGCTCCTAACAGCCACGGGTACACCTCCACCCTTATTTTTGCTGATCTCATAGTGTCGGTGTACTGCAATATTAAGATTAGGAAGATTTCTTCTCTCATCTCCTCATGAATTCAGCCAGGTTTTTGGCTGCGTTTTGAAGTAAGGTTGTGGATATTCCTGAATGCAATATTTAGATTAAGACAATGAAGGACGCTTGATAATGATTGTGGTTTTGTGGGGTTTAACGTCCCAAAGCGACTCAGGTTAGAGATCCTTGTAAATGTTTAACGGTGAATCTTGTACTGCTTCCGGAAGCGCTCGCGAAGACTGGTTCTGTGCTCCTACGCGCACTAGATACCAAGTTGGGGTTTGAAACGCTATCTCTGGCTAGGCCATAAATATACGCCTTAATGGCCACATAAGGCTGCCTCGCCGGGGTGGTGCAGTGGTAAGACGCCCGACTACTGTCCGGAATACCCGGGTTCGAACCCGACCTCGGCGGCTGCGTTTCTATGGAGGCGAAACAAAGAGGCGTCCGTGTGCTGTGCGATGTCAGCGCACGTTAAAGATCCCCAGGTGGTCGAAATTACTCCGTAGCCCTCCACTACGGTTCCCCTTTCTCTCTTTCCACCTTTACTCCCACCTTCCTCCCTTCCCTTACGGCGCGGTTCAGGTGTCCACAGAGCAAGTGTGACAGATACTGCGCCTTTCCCTTCCTGTGAACCAACCAACCAACCAACCATAAGGCTCGTGTTGTCGAGGTCAAATTTAAGTCTGCACCTTTGTGGTCGAAGGAAGCGAACCAGGTTTGAACGCTCTTGGTGCACGAGAATGCGGGCTTTTTCTATGGCGCATAAAATGCTTTTAATTTTCGTCAACGGATACAACGTTATTTTTCGTTTTGAAGTGAATGAATTTCGGAATGATAAGGCGTTTTGTTATTTTCTTTTTGAAACTCAGCAGCAGCGTACATGGACACTAACGGTGTATGCCTTTTCCCCACCTGGCACAACACGCACGGAAAATTTTGTTGTTTCCTTTAGTCTGTTTCCTGACCCAAGTTAAAAAAAAAAAAAAATCTTGTTTCATTATCTTTATGCAGTTGTGCTCATAATGTTATAATGCGTTTTTGTTGTGTACTTTTTTTGGTGCTGTGGTTTCACGTATGTAACAACCTTTTTGTGGCATATGCGTTTATTATTTGTGTTGAAGTTGAAGTTGAAAGTTTATTTTCGAATCAAAAAACAACGTACAAGAACATAGAGCGAGAGGTCCCATGATACAAGACCGCAGGTGGGACCTTCCATGGTAATAGATTTCGATAGGGAACATAAAGAACTATATTATTGTAAGAAAATTTAGGTTGTATATGCCTAGGTTGATAATATATTTTTTTACTGGTCTGTCAAACTTTGCTTGGGTGCTGAGGCCTCGTCAGGTTTTTCAACCTTTTGACTCGGCTGTCTCTTTCTGCAGAAAGAAAAGAAATAAAGAAAAAAAAAAGAAAAAAACATTGAATAATGACTAACGATTGAGAACCCTTTGTCATACAATTAGAAGTAAGCAACAAGACACCATAGGAGAATAAAAAAAAATGCTAAATGTATAACTTAACCATCGCCTCTCCTTCCATTAAGTAATAGTCAGTTCGCACACAAATATAGTAATTCTGCTAAATCTATTACATTCCATCTTTCCAGAATATACAAAGGAAAAATTATCAAGCAGTACGGAAAATAATCAGAGGAAGACAGCTTAGATATGAGAGAGAGAGAGAGAGAGAGAGAGAGAGAGAGAGAGAGAGAGAGAGAGAGAGAGAGAGAGAGAGAGAGAGAGAGAGGGTAAAGATGGGCACAATGAAAGCGAGAAGAAATATTATCTTTAAACACCTCCATATATTTGAGGTACACTCCCTCCCCCCCCCCCCCACACACACACGCACACACCTTCTTCCTTTTTTCAGTTTTTCTTGTTTTTCTTTCTTTTCTGTAATGCAAAATTTTCTTTTCTGCCCACCTTTTATTTCACATTGGTTTAAGCCCGTCGGGATTTTGGCGGTAGGCAATGTTATATTTTTCTTTTTTAATTGACCAGGCTAATTTCAGATTGCTTCCTGAGTGCGTGTACTCTGGTGTAAAATAGGCAAAATACAAAACTGCGCGCAAAAAATGAAGCCGAATTTCTTTTAAGGACAAACCTACGAGACTCGTATTCGATGCGCGATTCTGAGAAATCCAAATTCATTGCTTAAAATTCCCGCTGCATTGCTGGCTAGATTGCGGTGAAATTACTCTGGCAAGTACGCTGTCTATTCCAGATAATGTACGTGCACGCGCACTGAACACATTTAATGATTTATTTATTTGTTTGCGACGCACCCCGGTCTTGACGACTAAGAACAACGGTCAAACTTTTGGTGCTCTTTATGCTATTCTATTTGGGTATAAATGTGACACTGAGATGGAATGGCGTAGCTATGCGTTTTGCTACTTCCAGCTGGCGTTCTGGCTGCTTTTGGAACTTGACAACTGCAATCATGAATCAGACATTTAATCGGTAACAATGACCGAAGCGAAGAAAGCTTTGAAGCAAATAAAAGAAGGAAAAAGGCTTGGAAGGATTAGGCTAACTGCAGATTTGTTGAAGAACAGTGAAAGGATGTTCCTAGAAAAACTGGCCACCTTGTATGCGCAGTGTCTCAAGACGACCAGGAGAGCACCGGAATCTTGGAAGAATGCTAACATTATCTTAATACATCACAAAGGAGGCTTCAAGGGCATTAAATATTGCTGACCAATCCGCTTACTATTAGGTACATACAAGATATTTACTAAGGTAATCGTTAACACAGTCAGGAAATCCTTACACTTCAATGAATGAAAGAACCAGGCAGGTCTTCGTACTGGGAAGTGATCGTGTCCATGCTGTCAATAAGATTATAAAAAAAAACGTTCGGAATGGAATGAACCCTTATAGCTTTCACAGATTACGAAAAAGCTATCAAGCAAGCTTTGAGGAATGGAGTTGTAGACGAACCATACGCGAAGGTCTGGAACATATCTATATCGTCTGCTTAGCAACCATTTCTTCATGTAGAAAGTAATCAAATCCCCATAAGGAAGGGCGTTATGCAGGAAGACACTAGTTATGCAGTGTTACTCACCGCTTGCTTAGATGAAGTATTCGGAAGCCTCTGTCTGCTAAGCAGAAGACCGCATCTCAGTCTCCTCAGCACAGCGAAACATAGACTAAGCTGCCAGGAAATACCTTGGCAGCAATCACGGTGCCGTTCATTTTATGGTTTGAGATAACATTTCACTTTTTCGGGAGAGCGCGTCTGGCCGACGGCTCTTTCATCGCCGCGGCGGGCCCTGGCTCTGATCGCTGGCGCGTCGAGGGGTGGAACAACTTCGTCTAGAACACATAACTCTTATCCCAACGGTGTCGCGGGCCGTCCTGGTATGCATGCTCGTGTTGTCCGTTTTTCACTTTTCTTTTTTTTTCTAATGTTATTCTGAACCTTTGCTCAATTTCTGGCTTCCTTCGAGTGAGACTTGCCTTGCTTTTAGTGTCGTCTTCGTGGAAGCACGGTGCGTATGTAACATTCGTCGTCTCTCCACTTTCTCTTTTCGCCCCTCTCCCCCCCCCTCTTTTTTTCTTTTTATTTTTTCTTCTCTCTCCTTCTTTGTTGCATTACCAGCCAATAATCAACGGGAGCTTTTCGCCCTTTCTATCTGTTTAATGTTTGCTTCTCCAAAGACGGAGAGCGAGAATTCCTTCTCACTCTCCTAACAGTGGCGTAATGTGCGGGTTTATTCTCCATTCTCAATTCTACCTTAAAGAAGGACGGTCCACCGTCCGAAACTTTTGGAATAAAATAGATAATCGGGAAAGGTGTGTGACAACCTGTTTGAATTTAACTCTGGCCCATTAGTAACAAGCAAACCATGTCTCTCTATATATATATATATATATATATATATATATATATATATATATATATATATATATATATATATATATATATATATATATATATATATATATATATATATTTATATTTCTCTCAATACAGGATGGATTATACACGCGACTCAAATAGAAAAAGAAGCACTTCGGAGCAACACTTAAGATTTCTGCCGTACGGGAAAGCCACACCGTTTGGCTCAGATAATGAATTGGGAAGGGGTCTAAAAGTTCAGTTCAGTTGAGTCGTTCAGTCGTGTCCGACTCTTCGTGAACCTATGGACCATATCACGCCACGCTTTCCGATCTCTCACTATCTTCCTAACATCACATAACTTCATCTGCAGCGCCTCGAGGATGCCATTAACCATCGCATTCGCTGCCTACCCCTTCTCCGGTGACCCTCAGCCTGTCCCGACATCAAATCTTTCTCCAGCGACTCCTCTCTTCTCATCAGATGACCAATGTAGCTGAGCTGTAACTTTAGAATTTGACCCTCCAATAAGCAGTCAGGGTTTATGGTCGACAATATCGACTGATTTGATCTTCTGGCAGTCCAAAGAACTCTCAAGAGTCTCCGCCAGCACCACAATACAAACGCATCAATTCTTCGGCGGTCAGCCTTCTTCACAGTCCAACTGTCGCATCCATACATCACAACTGGAAAGACCATAGCACTAGATATACGGATCCTGGTTGGCAGTCTAATGTATCTGCTTTTTACTACGAGGTCAAGGCTAGTCATTGCTCTCTTTCCCAGAAGCAGGCGTCTCCTAATTTCATGGCTGCAGTCTCCTTCCCGGGTAATCTTGGAGCCCAAGAAGAGAAGATTTGTCACAGCTTCCATTTCTTGTCCTTTGATGCTCCAGGACTTGATAGGGCAAGACGCCATGATCTTTGTCTTTTTAATGTTCAGTTTAAGCCCAAACTTCTCACTCTCTTCTTGTACGTGCATCAGAAGTCTCATGAGTCCCACTTCACTTTCTGCCATTAAAGTGGTATCATCTGCATATCTAAGGTTGTTGATACGTTTTCCAGCAATCTTCACTCCATTTGAAGACTCGTCCAGACCGGCCTTCTTCATGATGCACTCAGTATATAGGTTAAATAGGCAGGGCGACAGTATGCAGCCTTGTCTCACTCCTTTCTCAATCGGAAACCAATCAGTAAGACCATGCCCAGCTCTGACTGTGGCCTCCTGCCCTTCATACATGCAGGTTCCTGAGGAGGCAGATGAGCTGAATTGGAACTCCCAACTCTTGGAGAGCTTGCCGCAATCTGCTGTGTTCTACGCAGTCAAACGCTTTCGCATAATCAATAAAGCAGAAGTAGATGGGTTTCTGGAACTCTCTTGCTTTTTCCATGATCCAGCGAAGGTTGGCAACCTGGTATCTAGTTCCTCTGCCCTTGCGAAATCCAGCTTGCACGTCCGGAAGCTCCCGATCCACATACTGCTGCAGCCTACCTTGGATGATTTTCAACATCACCTTGCTAGCATGCGAAATAAGCGCGATCGTGCGGTAGTTGGAACAATCTTTGGCACTGCCTTTCTTTGGAATGGGGATGTAAACTGACCTCCTCCAATCCTGTGGCCACTGCAGGGTTCTCCAAATTTGCTGACATAATGTATACAGAACGTTAACAGCGTCATGGTTGAGGTTTTGAAGCAAGCTCAGCTGGAATGCCATCAATTCCGCTAGCTTTGTTCTTAGCAAGGCTGGCTAATTAAGGCCCATTCAACTTCACTCTTCAGGATGCCCGGCTCGAGATCAGTAGTCACAACAGTCTTAAGTTGGGCTTGCACATCTGGAAAAGTTGGGAGGGTTTAATTACCATGTCGAAAAAAAAAAAAAGAGCCGCATTTTGGACAATCAAAGTTCTATGAACTGTCCACTGAAGCAGTTGAGAATGACTGGTGTTAACATGATGTGCGTTTCCTCTTGGACGTTAAAAGATAGTAGTGCAGATATAGACCAGCCAAGGGTTGGGTGCGAGAAAAGCAGTTCCGTGGACTACCTAGAGAGAACAACGCCTTCTTCTTCCGCCACTTGTCTTGCTTCCGCCTGGCTCACGTGAATGAGATGGAGAAGCCATCTTCGTACCTGGACGACCGTATATCCAAAGCACACATATCGTATGCTCTAAGTTCGGTGCTGCCGGGTATCCAGCGGCATTCCAGCGAGCACACGATTTCTCCTATCCTGATGCTCGGATTTTTCTTAGCAGGTATACGTTTACGAAAATGTCCTCTGAATGCATCTCCGGCTGGCAAAACGCGTTAGTCAAGGTAGTCTTTGGCGATGACTAACCATAGTGCCATCGAAATCAAGTCGTCGTCATGGAGGTGTAGATGGTCGTTATTGTTATAACAAAGAACTGGAAGTGCGAACGTCAGTGCTGACCTGCCATTAAGCGCGTATTTGAATTAACGGGAAAGTTATGGGGAACACTTAAGCTCCCCCTTTAAGGTTATGACACGATAGCGCAGACTACCAGCCCACATATCAAGCCCCGCTCTAACCAGGAAGTATGAACGTGCCTGTGTGGCCGAGGCGTAACGTGAATGCAATAGCCCTGGCGGCTGATTCTGAAATCACCCGGGCCAACATGAAAGGAGAGGCCCAAGTAGGCAACTCCTGCCAAAGATAATGCCAGGCACTCCTACGTTCACCCAGTGTTTGACCATGTCAGCTGCCAGCTACCGCCTGCCAGCGACATGCTTGTGATTTTTCGTTCACATCGCGAAAGCTGACGACACCAGACGGCCGCCTTTAACGGGGCCTTTAACGCTATCTCGTTCGAAAATAGGTGAGCTCGTGCGCGACGACTATCTTGTTCAATGGCAGGCTCTCAAGTTTTTGCTCATGTGCCGGTCCGGCTTGGTACAGAGTCATTGGAAACGCTTTGAGAAACAATTTCAAACGCATGACTGGATTGAGAAGATAAGGAGAGCATTTAAGGACTTAAGCCTCCGCCCTACTCATGGTGCCTCAGAAGCAGGGATTCTTCTTTTCCCGAGCAAATAAACGTCCTGGATTTTGAGAATGGAAAATGTAATACAGGTGAAGACAATGCTATTTTAAATTTCGCTGTTTTTTTTTTTTTTTTTTTTTTTTGCTTTCAGCAGCTTCCAGCTAAGTACAAGTTCTCTCAGATTGTGTTGGCCTTTTATTTCTATACAGATTTCATATTGATTGTCGGCACTGAAATTACTCGAAGTGCCGTGTTTGTTCCAGAGGAGAGCTATAACACTGCCTCGCATTGCAGTATAAATTTTTTAGAGCACCCAAAACTTCTTGACGCGGAGCTTTACAGCAGCTCCCAGGCATTCGATGCCATCCTCACGTTCGTGCTGGCCACTCAAGCCAGATTCAGCAAAGAGCAGCGTACTGAGATGCTGTGGTTCCGTGTTTGCGGCTCCGCTTTCTTAGCACCGATAAAGTCTGCTTTTTTTTTTTTTTTTTTTTTTTTTTTTTTTGACGTCGTACTGATGTGTAAATTCAATTCCCCCTACAGTGCGGGGAAACGTCTGGAACAAAGCCAATGCTCGTCGCGTGGTTTGGGCAGCCGCTCCGCCGCTGCCTCGCGGACGGGGCTCTGCGGCAGCTGTGACGGGCGGAGAAAGTCATGCGCTGCGCCTCTTCGCGGCTTGACGAGCACGCACGTGCGTGAGGTGCCATGGACAATGCGTCCACTATGCGGCCGCCAGCGCGCTGTGCGGGTAGTGCATACGCTCGTATACGTGCTCGCATGTACTTCCGTCGTCAAGGTCGAAAGGCTGGATCTCTGTTTCTTTTTTTTTTTTCGCTGTTCCTTCTGTTTTCTTTGTTTTCGTGCACTGCGTGCATTTATCTGATCCGTCTCGGTGTAGACGCCGCGTGCGGAGACCGAGTTTTTCGCCGCTGGCAGCGTTTCGGAAGCGCGTAGCGAGCGAGCAGTTGCTTTTTGATTGACAGCGCAAAAAAACAAGGCTCGGGGAAGAGGTAGAGGGAGAGCGAAGCCTGCGCAAGAGATTACTTTGCCAGGCAGTTGCCCGCCCTTATCCTGCACACGCGCGCTCGCAACGGTGCGCAGACGCCGGCGAGAGAGTAGAGCGAGCGTGCAGATCCTGGGTTTCCAAATTACGGTCCTGTCACGGGATCGTCACGCGCACTTCCTTCTTTCGCGTGTGCGCACGCGGGAGAATAAGCGGGCGGGCGTAGAGACGCGGGCCGTGCTGATACACGTACGCGCTAGCTGCGCAGTTCGGACTTGCATTAGTGAGGACGAGGTCATTTTCTTGCATCTCGATTCCTTTTTTCCTCGTAATATCAGCGCGCGTTAGAGGAATGTCTCCTGGCGTAGCTCGTTGCTTACCGCCCTCGAATATTTATCTAGCTTTTCGTTTTTATAACACGATGTGTGTGTGTGTGTGTGTGTGTGTGTGTGTGTGTGTGTGTGTGTGTGTGTGTGTGTGTGTGTGTGTGTGTGTGTGTGTGTGTGTGTGTGTGTGTGTGTGTGTGTGTGTGTGTGTGTGTGTGTGTGTGTGTGTGTGTGTGTGTGTGTGTGTGTGTGTGTGTGTGTGTGTGTGTGTGTGTGTGTGTGTGTGTGTGTGTGTGCATGCGCGCGCGCGCATGTGTGTGTGTGTGTGTGTGTGTGTGTGTGTGTGTGTGTGTGTGTGTGTGTGTGTGTGTGTGTGTGTGTGTGTGTGTGTGCGTGCGTGCGTGTGTGTGTGTGTGTGTGCGTGTGTGCGTGCGCACTAGATCGCCTTCGTCGCGAGAGAAGAATTTCGTAGGTGCTAAGGACCCTGCTGTAGTTATTTGCAAGGAAGCTGAAGCGCAAGAGAGCTCTATAGAGTGTCGAACCGCGGAAGCATCGGCAGACACTGAGCGCAAAAGGGGGTGGGGGGAGGGAGAGGAAGACGTGACCGGTCGTGGCTGCACACAAAACACAAAAGGCAGCGAAAGAAGTCGAGCGTGTTACAAAAAAACCTCTAATGGCGGAGGCTTCTGAAGCCGTGAAAGCAGCCAAGGGGGATTAAGAGTCTTAGTTTGAATGACATTATATTACACCTTTTCTGAAAGGCGTTTGCTTACGCAGCCTCTCGACGAGAATGTATATCACAATGTTTTTTCTTGTCATCTGGGGAATGAGGGCAAGGAATGATTATATCCTAGACATTTATGTCCCTGGCGGTGAAGATGTGGTCTGCTGCACAATGATCCTCATCACGAAACTTCCTGACGTTCTCGTTAAGTTTAACGTGTTCCTGGGTTCTGTAAGCGATTACCTCAGTACATGCCAAGCAAGCAACACTAAGCTCATCGTTCATTTTGTAAGTCCTTAATAGCCTCTCCATAAAAAACAAAAAATGCCTTACTGTAAACATATCTACTTGCTTCGCAGGACTCTTTGGGTCATGCACGGCATATACAGATCGCAATGCTATCACAGTGACTATCGTGTTCCCCTTTTTTTTTTATTTGCAGAGGCGCCCGTGTGAATCTCTGACGTCTACGCCGCTGAGCTGCCTCGTGCGCACGGAGTGAATTTTCAGCGTTTCTGAAACACCCAAACCATATATTTTATTTTACCCTATTTTCTATTAAAGCTAAATATATATTGTTGTATCTTCAGCAGAAGATAAATAAGATGAACGGGTAATAAAAGCCGCGGCTTTAGTGAAAGACTTTGTGCACTCGCGTCGTGATGTTTACAGAAGGGCTTAATTAGAGTATACATGAGCAAGCGGTCACCTATTCGTCTTGCATTGTCCCACTGAGTTGGAGCGATGCACGGTGCGTATGCAATGTCGATTTGCGCCAGTTGGTCTGCTCTGCAAGCCTTCGTTTATATTTCTGGTTTTTTGAAACTGTGTAAAATTTGTAGGCATATTCTAATTTTGTTTCGTTACCGTAGACGCTTTTCTGGACAACGTTAATCGCACGTGTCCACACAAAAATGACACCGTCACAATGAGGGAAAGATTCTTGAAACTCATCGCACCATCAACACCACCCCTTACGCAAACGAAAAAAAAAAAAAAATCTTTGCTTCTTTTCGCAGCATCAGCCAATTATATACGGTAATTTACGAATTCTGGCATGAGCGCCATTTCTCTATGAGCTCGACTGTCCTGCGGTGTCCATCTCACTGCTCCTGACTTCTAAAAAGTTCATCTCCCTGTGCATTCGCGCTGAGCACTTCATGGTCTCTCAGGTCTGTTCGCTATCAGAAACGGAGCGAGCGCGTTGCAGGCTGTTCCCGTCGCATCCATTTGGGGTGCGATGCATCAAAATCTGCCAGCCTGTTACAATTAGCGGTCTAGCAAGAAGTAGTACCTAATTTGCCTGCATGCACTATCTGAAAGGATGAAAGAGCACCGCGGCATTTCTTTATTATTTTTTTTTTTTTTTTTTTTTCAATTCTCTGCTTCCGCACGTGTGCAGCATGTTCGGCGGCCTTCACGTGTCTGTCGGCAATTGACTTGGCCGTTGAATCATTGTAAGTTCTGTTAGCGCCAGATGAAAAAATCTCCTCTTATTACACTTTTTGTGCGCTTCGACCGGCGTGTTCGCCGTAACCGGTCTTCCTGTTCTGAGGCGTGTGCATCGCTTCGGGGTAACAAACGACGTCCATTACCGTCTTCATACACGGGATGACAGAAAGCCTCCCGACATGCATTTACCCACCTCTCAGCCGCAGTGTAACTTCGCCATTTCCTCCACTCTTGGATTACGTTTTCTACTACGCATTTCAGCTTTTTCTTCGTTGTGATATACGCAACCCTGAGCGATGTGCACACACCTGAGCAAGTGATGCCTCTGCACCTGGAATAGATGACCTGCCTAATGTCCGTATACCCTCATTTTGCCGTGAAAATGACTACTTGTCATGGTAATTACTGCGGTGCCCATTCTGTTAGTGCCAGTCGGAAAAGACTCCCGGCGATTCGTTTCACTAATTCCCGAGTGGAGACCTCTGTTCCAAATAATTTAATTGTATTTTACGCGAGCGGTTTTGCCCGGTTGTTGGCTCTTCAGGAATATTCTGATGCACAATCGCAGCTAACAGGTAGACTCAAAGCCGGCGCACCCATTACCTCCTATAACTCAGTACTGCGGCAAAAGTGACCATCGGGCGCTTTGAGCGTTCCTCAAGGTTACGACGTTTCGTTGACGCGAATATCACGACTGAGTGAATGTAAAGTATGGAAAAGCCTGCATCCGCATGCTTGGCCAATCTTTTATTTTATTTAATTTGGTGCGCACCGAAAGCGTCATTGCAGAGAAAACGCGCCAACGCGCTTCGCACGCGAGCGAGGCAGGGTCACAACGCCACGATTTGGCAGTGGCGGCAGACAGGAAACACCCCTGGTGGGCTGGCCATAAAGAGCGCTCCGCCGCGGCCGCTACTTGAGTCCGGCCACGCTCCAACTTTACCGCGAGGCTGATCCACATCAAGTTTAGCAAGAGAAGGTGGTTTTGCCTGCAGAAAGCTGTCACGACGATACGTGCGAAAAAAAAAAAAAGATAAAAGGGCTGTTCCGGCTTGGCGCTTGTTCCCACTGCTGGGCCCCCACCCCGATAGGAATAAAGAGCAGGAAACTTTAGATCAATCTTATCCTCTGCTTTCTACAAGGCGTGAAAAGGAAGCGAGCCTGTTCAAGTCTTGTTCTCTACAGCGAAGCTTGCGTGAGAAATTTCGCGAAGCTCGAAGAAAACCTTCGCGTGAACGCGTATATGTGGCTGAGGAACCTATAGCCTATCCCTAGCCCAAACCCAGCTTCTAAGAAACTGAAAGCAACCACTGAAAGTGACATCTACTCACGGCTTAAAGTCCAAGGGGTCTCGGGGGGTCTGAGACCTCCTGCGCTCTGATATAGGGACCGCATTATTATAGTGGAGTAGCATCAGTACCGGCATTCGGAGCAAGACCCGATCTTTGTTGTGAAGTCTCCTCGTATCTGCATTGGCGGTTTTCGTATGCCGCCTACGAGACCACATGTGATGAACCAATTGGCAGGAGCTGCCAACCTGGGCAGCACTTCGCCGATAGGAGTCAAACCAACCGAGCCCCTTGGATTGCGAGTCAGACACGCTGCTCCTAGTCCTTGCACTCACGTTGGTGAGCTTGGTTAAAACGCAGCTCTTTGTCTATGTCAAGTCTTTCGAAATAATGGGGGCTGCAAATTTGGGCAGTTCGTTTGAAATGTGAACCGAACTAACTGGTACCCCTGCACCTCGCATCAGACACGTTCGCGTGGCTTGGTAAAAGCGGGGTTTTAAATCAATGTCAGTAGGTCTTTCATATAATGTGGTAGGTTACGCCTTTGTGCAAACCAGCATGTGCGACCAGAGAAAGGGTGCAGAACCCGTGGTATAGGGCAGCCTATACATGCATCCGAACATATTGTACCTGCTTTTGCGGCTTGTGATGGAAGCTCAAGGGGCTCCAGACGAATCCGCGCCGCTGGAACCAATAATATCAGCCTCGGGACAGTGCCCCTTCCAATTGTCGCCTTCTCCTCCTTCTCCCTAAGCTCCAGCAACACCTCTTGCCCCCCACCTTAACCTGCATCCCAACCTCTTTTATTTGTTAAAAACGGCATAGTTTTCAATGAAACATGTTTGGAGACGCTGGCCCTTTTGCTCTTGGCGACTGCGTTGCCTGCATGCAGAATACGTGACCCCGGCGTATGCATTCAAGTGGCTGAACAATAGCAGTAACAACTAGAAAGTCATATTGGGAATTTTTATGGCACTTCTAGTAGAACTGCTGTGCGTCGAATACCCAGAACAAAATCTGGGCGGAGAAACATAAAAGGGGAATCTTAGCTGCCCGAAAGCATAAATAGCAACTTGCCTTTTTTAAAACACCTGCAAGTTTCTATTCCGCACACAAAGCCTATGATGACAGGGCGGCGCTGCCACGACGCGCTGCAAACCTTCAGGAGCTGCATTTCAAAACATGCAGTTATCCGAGCTGGAGGCACAATGATATCATTTTTCATCTTGGCTTCTTGCTCAGGGTTGGTAGGTAAGTAGGTGATAGTGCGAGTCCTTCAAAAGTGAGATCTCGCGTGTACTACTTGACGAGGTGACGAGGTGACGAGGAAGGCAACTGCAAAATAGAAGAATCCGGTGTTTGGCCGAGGGGAGCTTGCAGAAAAAAGAAATGAAACCTGAACAGGGATAGGGTGAGCCAAAATTAAAGATGGAACAGAAGAAGTAGAATCTACCACGAGAATTGCTAAAATATCTGAAATTTACAATGCGGATTCAATAATTGGAATTCTGCATTTTTCTCCAAATGCTGTGATGAGCATCTTCAGCTAGTAAATTTAGAGGATATGTGTTAGGTATTTTGCCTGGAGTCAATGGATGGAGAATTCCACAAGAGTCGGAAGTCAGGCTAAAAACGTTCTAAAGATCTGAGGAGTACAAGAGCAACGAAGGGCATGCCGAAGTAGACCGTCTATCGCGACTCCCTTCAGCCATCAGTGTTTATAACGCTAACTTCAAAAATCCAACTTCGGTCCTGGTTGCGAAGTTAATGGCGGTAACCATAGATAGAATAGCTAGGCGACCAGATGTCGATGTAATTTGGCAGGCAGGCAAGGCAGGCAAGGCAAGGCAGGAAAGACAGGCAGGAAAGGCAGGAGGCAGGCAGGTATAGGTAGGCAGATAGGTAAGTAGGAGGTATAGGTAGGCAGATAAGTAGTAGGATGTATAGCCTGGTATGGGTAGGCAGATAGGTAGGTAGGAGGTATAGGTATGTGTAGATAGGTATAGGTAGGTATATCTAGATAGGTATAGATGTACGTAGGCAGGCAGATAGGCAGGTAGGAGGCATATGTAAATGAGGTAGGTGGGGAGTTATGAGGAAGGATAGGTAGGTAGTTATTGCTGCAATGTTACTTACCGGCGCCGCCATGTGGCCGAGCTCGGAAGACTGGCACGCGCTCGTCTTTTTCGCTCGGGGAGCTCGCTCGCAAGTCGGTTAGCCTGTCGCTCCTTCTTTCGCCGGTGCTTATGCGTTGGTGCAATTAAACCTGCCTATTTAGTTCTACCGGCTTCTGTGATATTTTGGTGGAGGTGCTGGGTGCATCCCATGTACGAAGAGCTTCTAGGTGCCTCCAACACCCAGCTACACACCGTAGACGCACCTGTGCACAGAGCGAGCCGCCGCTTGAGTGGCTTAGCTCTCGAGTGTGACCCCTTGTTTCCCCACCGTGAACCATGAAGACTACGCCGGCAAGCCAGGCTGTTCAGATTCCCGTGAATGCCCAGCCGCTTCTATTGCAGGCTCCGCGTATTCCCACTCCGTTCCATGGCGACAAATTTAAGGACGTTGAGGACTGGTTGACTAGCTACGACCGAGTCGCTGCGGTTAATGCGTTGGACGCGGAGTGCAAGCTGCGGAATGTTTATTTCGCACTAGAAGATGCCGCCAAGATATGGTTCGAAAACCATGAGACTACCATTACCACCTAGCAAGATTTCCGGCGGCAGCTGCTCGAAACATTTAGCAACGATGCAAAGAAAGAAATGGCTGAGCTGGCTCTGCAGTCTCGAGAACAGCAGCCTAATGAGAGCGTCGCCATGTTCGTAGAAGAAATGACTCGCCTTTTCAACCGCGCGGGTCCGTCCATGTTGGAGGCAGAGAGGGTGCGCCATCTTATGCGAGGAGTCAACTGTTCGTCGGTCTTGTATGCGACCCTACATGTACTGTGGCTGATTTTACGAAGGAAGCGACAAGTATGGAGCGTGCCCTACAGCAGCAATTTGTGCATTTTGGTCGCTCTGCGAACATCACTGCTGTGGACTTGCACTTGCCGATGATTAGAAACAAGAGCGAAGCCCTTCATGAACTTATCCGAAGCATTGTGCGCGAAGAGCTGCAAATGCTGCCCTCCCTTGAGAAACACCCACGTGTTGGGGGCATCTCGGATGTTGTGCGCGAAGAGCTCCACCAAGCAGTGCCATCAATGTCATCCCCTCAGCCGCCTGCGCAGTATGTCATGACCTACAGCGAAGTGCTGCGTACCCTTGCGCCAGCACCACCGGCACTCTGCAGCCCGTTCCTAATATCCAGTTTCTGCTGGTGTGCCTGACGCTCGACCGCCCGTTCGCAACGCACATGCGTGGCGCGCGCCGAACAGTCTACCTCTATGCTTTCACTGTGGTGAAGCCGGTCGTGTATTGCGCCACTACCCGTACCGACGGATTGGCTTGCGCGGATTTTCACTGGGTGCCCCTCTGCCGCGCCATGGTAAACGACCTTGGGACGTCGACCAGTACCTCAGCGATAACGTCCCACCTGTGTCCCTACCGGGACGCCAGCTCGGGTCACCATTGCCGCGACAGTTTTCTGCCAGCCGCCGTTCTTCCTTCAGGCAGTCCCCAAGTCCGCGCCGGGAATGATGAGGACGGCGACCCTTGGTGGTAGGGCCGCTGTCGATGAGCACTACGACCAACATCCTTCACTCTCCAATTCGATCAAACAATCCGACCTCCGACCCTCCGCTCCGACCACCTTTCGACGATTGCCGAGGCTTTCCTCCGACGCCCCCAATCAACGTACCGCACGGCCGAGTCCGGGACCTCCTGATGATCACAGAAGCTTACCTTCGACGCCGCAATTCGACGCTCCGAACGCCCCGTCAGTCCGACGATCCTTAATACGCCACACTTTGTCGAAGATGAGTTTCTTTCCGCTGAGATACCGATCGTCATTGACAACCGCTGCACGATTGACCTTACAGGGTGTATTCACTGGCGCGCTCGGCCATTTTTGTGTCCACGGACGAACAGTTCGAACGTACGTACGTATCAAGTACTGTAGTGCGGTTATACAAGCAGTGGCATGCGCAGCTATACGCTGTTTATTGAGCTATCGTAGACTGTAATAGACGTCTAAACAACGGAAGCTGAAGAGCTGCGCGAACAACCTCGGTATTTTAAGGTTCCGGAAGTACACATGAACAACTCCACTCGAACAAGACACCTCACCGAGATGCGACGTCACGTATGGCCGGCACGGCTCAACCGCACAAGTATCATGGAATATGAGAAATGTATGTCAAAATCGGCTGGACTAGAATCTTCCGGATGTGCCCTAGCTGCCAGTTCTTGTCACTATCCGTGCGCGAATGTTCTTCACGCACTCGGAAGACACATTCCCGGTAAAAGAGCAGCGCGGCAATGTATCGCTTTCAGTCATGCGCATGTATGCAGCGCGCCGCCAACACCTCCTCGTCGTGTTTTGCTGCAATAAAATCCTTCAAAGAGGGCTCGCTAAACTTTGTGTTTGCCGTACTTGCCTCATTCGATCAGAAGAAGATCGTCTGTTTCAGCTGCTAATCAAAGCAGACCGCATGCAGATTCGGCAAAGGGATGTAGGCGAGCAGTGTTGTTTTGCAGAAGGTTTGAAGAACTTTATAAACTTATTTATCTCTAATAACAAATCAAGTTTGGCTTGGCCAATACTGCGCTGTATTTCAATAGTATTGTTGCAAAAAGTTATTTCGAGCCCGCAAGGCAACGAGGTGGCGCCACCTGTCATCGCTATGGCCTGTGGCAGGGGTTACTTTTGCTTCCTTACCACCACAGACGATGCAAACATGCCACTTCTTCTGATCGGTTGAGGCAAGTACACCAGACAAGTTTTGAATAAAAGATACTGACTACCAAACGCCATTTCTATACAAAATATCAGCTACAAAAACTCAGCGGTTTAGTTAGTATAAACGTTGGACGGCACGCACGTAATTGCACAAAGAGCGAGTTCGTCTGCTTCAACCGCGGCTCTTAACCCAGCCGCTTGTAACGTAGTTGCGTTCTTCGAGTAGTAAGTAGGCTTGCGATTGGTTTCTTGTGACGAAGCTTGTCCGAAGGACAAGGAATTCATGAATGTCACACATATTTATGCGTGGGCACAGGCCGACGCTTACCGTGCAGTTGCGCATACTGACTGCACACGGGTCGGTACCAAAGTTTTGTTTCGTGCAGGTCTCTATCCGCATCGCGCACACTTTGCCGATAAATCGAAGTGTCACTCATGATACCGATTGAGTTTTCATAACAACGGTGCTGGCATGAGGCAGAGTGACAGAGCAAGCTGACGCGCACGAACAGCTAAGCTAACCGCCACCCCCCTCCCCCCCCCCCCCCGTACTAGTATTAGTCAGAACAGGACGCAAAGATGACGTCAGCTGCATACTGACGTCAGCTGTGACGTCACGTGAACACACCCTATAGATACCGGTGCTGATTTTTGCGTTATAGGTCGTGGCCTTGCTCTCGTCCTACGCAAAGTCCTGACTCCTTGACACGGAGCGCCGATAAGGACAGCTGGAGGCCATGTGGTGACGCCGCTCGGAGTGCGCGCCGCTAGAGTGGAGATTCGCCACGTAATTTTCACGTGTTGCTTCGCTGTGCTGATAGAGTGCTCCAAGGACCTGATCCTCGGTCTTGATTTTATTAGGGAAAGCAGCGCAGTCATTGACCTCCATAACCTCATGTGGCTTTTTCCACCCAGCGTGCAGTTTCCTACGATAACACACCAGATCAGGCTGTCGAACCGGAACCGAACCGAAAGCCGGAACCGAACCCAAATTTTCGCCCGGAACCGTAACCGAACCGAACCCGAATTTTTTCCCGCCATCTTGGAACTGAACCCGAACAAATCGGAGGAACCGTTCTGAACCAGTTCGCGGTACTGTTCCGACCCACTATTGCTGGCAATTTACCTTCATTACTTTTCCTTTTATCTCTGCTTGTAAAGCGCTTTCCTCGCTTATTTCCAACGCTCGACTCCATATCGCAAACACCACAAGTATATTGAAAAATACACCCTTACAAAAACATGACAAGAACAAAGTAAAACCACATGCCACATGCATAGCATTATTCTCTGGTGTCGGGGTATTGTTTCATCCCGAACACGGGTGGCCGCTGCACTGATCAATGGCGCCGCTCATGGAGCATGTTGCCCCATTCGAGAGCCTTTCTAGGCAGTGAAATAATTGCTGATAATTCGTAAACTGAGTAACATATTTAGATAAATAAATATATAACCATGTACAACTCAAAACGATATGATAAGTCTGTAAAAAATATCACGCAAATCATTTTATTTTCCTATTGTTTGACGAAGTCGCAATGAGTCAAATGGCACGTGCACAGCAGCCGTGTGCGATGCGACAGCAGACGCAATTTGGTTCACCTAGAGGGATTTTAGGTTGACCGACACTTCAGAATGATAGGCCGACGCTGATGGTGGGAAGGCCGCCTTGGGCAGCAATTTACAGGTCTGTTCTTGAGTTGTATCTGAACTTAGCACAAAGACGAATTCATAAGTCGATTTCCTATTTCGTCTTATCTTCCTTTTGTCCCTAGCGATGACCGTTTGTTTTATTTCCCTTGGCATTTTAGACTATGCAGGGAATGAAGCTCCGATGCTCAAATGGGAAGACTGGCTGGAGCAAGGGAAATTACCGGTAGCAGAATTAATTCACAAGGTCTGTTTGGTGTGCTGTCGTTTCGGCCTGTAAAACTACGGTGTCGGAAAAAAAGAATGCGTTTCATCGCATTATTCACCATCACTGATGCGAATACCCAAGACTGGCTAGAAAGTGGCATGAAAACTGGAAGTGCACTACTGAGAGAAAACGTAGCTAATGACTAAACTGCATGGTCTGCAGGTTGCGCGGTGATGAGGGAGGTCGGGACAAAAACCTTGAAAAGCGGGGAAAAGGACAAGGTCAAGTGGACCGAAGGAACCTTCGACTAGACCCTAAGGAATAAAAAGAGGGAATGGCAGTAATTTTGCTACTGCTGAACTTCAGCGTGAGGTCATTGATATCTTATTACGTTGACCGGCGAGGAAACGTGCCGAGGATCGCCAGCGGCGGTTAAGTACATCTACAAACGGCAGCAGAATCTGTCCCTAAGAGATTACAAGCTCAGCTTGAAGCGTTTCTTATGGAAAGAGAAGAAGATTGCCTGGAAGGTATCGGAGACAGCTGCAGTTCTCTCAAAATTCAAGAAGTATAGAGCCTGCTCTACGCATTTGAAGAGGTGCGCAGAATAAGCAAAGACTCGAGTGTTTTGAAATTTTGGGAGGAGAAGTTGCGGCGCCCAGAACTGCAGTCACTGGCTACAGTAGCGCTTGCTGTGCCATATACACAAGTCAGCGTCGAGAGAGCATTTTTGAACTAAAGTACATCCTCTCTTGTCATCGAACCCACACGACCACATATATGATGGTGACGTCCCGGATGACGTCAACAGCCCTCGACAATGAGCTCTTCATTCGGTCTTTTATGTCGGCAAATAAAAAAGCTGGCAGCATTCATTAAGCACATATTTGCGAGCAGCCATGATGTCATGTAATGCTTATTGTAAATTATGCGAATAAACATGCCAGTCTAAGAGTCTCAATTGTTCGAGAAGACGTTATACGCCATGCGCAGCGCCTATAGGGGTGCCACTGAAAGCCGCGTAGCGGCGGCCGTCGGAACCCGAGGCGGGCCTCATGCGGCAAGCGTGGCCGTGGTGCGCGCGTGCGATCTGCCGCTTGTGCGCGTCTCGCGGGCACTTCCGCGGTGACAGTGTGCGCAAGGAAATCGCACTTTATAATAGTGGACATGGTTTCGACATCACGGCCGTCTGGAACTACATCGCCTCCATATGCATCAAATGTCTGCTGCATACGAGAGTCAACAAGATTGCGTACGAAGTGGGGGTCATTTTGAGTGCCCCGCTTTCATAACCACGCCACGCTAATTCGTTCATTTCTTGAACTATAAACCAATGTTCTTTCTTTGCTTAATGGTACACGCTTGTTTCATTAACATGCAATATATTGCTACTGTAAACTAGGCAGCGTCGTCGAAACTGCGAGCGGTTTCGTACCGGTGCGACCGCAGGAAAACCCAGCGAGCTTGCAAACCAGCATTCTCAGCATCAGAAAAATAGCGCATATTGGGTTCCTGTAGAATGAGTTCAGTCTGAATAGCAAGTGCAGCAACATGTTATGTTTTCGCAATCTTGCCAGACAACAGGAATTAATACTGGCTCTGGTCATCAAAGTAATTGCATGACCAATTTCAAAACGCATTTTGGCAAATACCTCTTCAATAACCCGCTGCAGTGGCTCAGGCTACTGAGCAGCATCGAGTTATCGGGACCGAAGTCGACCGCGCCGCCCGCGTTTTGGTGGAGGCGAAACACAAAATGCAACCGTGTGCTGTGCGATGTCAATGCACGCTAAAGAGCGTCTGGCTAAGTGTTTCACAAATTTAATGCGTATTGTATCTTCCCGGCTAGCGGAAGCGACCAAGTTTAAACAAGAAGCGTTCACGGAAGGTGCAATGACAAGCAGAAAACACTAAAAACATAGTTATCACTCAGGCCTGCCCCACGACAAATTTAATGCCTTTTCCATCGAATGACGCTCGTTCAAAATTATATTTGCTTGCTGCTACATGGGAAAATATAATAAAATTTGATGAAAACGACATTAGGTATCGAATGAGTTTGAGGTACTCATCCGAATGCAATCAACGAGGAAGTGTGATATGTCGACACCAGAGACTCGGTGAGAAGATACACCGAAAATAAATTACAAAAGTGCCACCGGCATTAAATACTACTCTGCTCCTATAATTTTGCAGCTAGTCATCTATGTGAACTATGCCAAATAGCATCGTAACAAAAAAAAAAAAAAAACTGGCACCCATCGCTGTTAGCCAACCCGTAACCACTGCATGCACTCAGCGCAGGCTGCCGCGGTCCGTAGGCGCCGAGTCGCCGACACGGCGGATTTCTGTCGCCACCTTCAGAAAAGCATGCTCTGTTCATCTTAAATAAATACGCGCTTAATTTGAGGAAGGAATCTAAAAAAAAATTATCTTTACTGCGGATCGCCGTTATGTAACGAGATTTTAGATAACAGCAATACAAGCAAGTGATAACAGCACTACAAACTAATTTCTGCATTTAGCGCCTGCTGCCGGTGTGACGCAGCTCATCCGATTTCGTTCTCTAGCTCCGCTGCTGAGGCGTCGTCGTAGTTACACCTTCAGCTTACTGTAACACAATTTGTGAGACAATTGAACTGATAGTAAGGCAGTTTTATGAATAGGAAATTTACTATTTCTAAAGCACTTTCAGCTACGGCTTTTATGCGAAACCGTTCAGGCGTTAAGGCCTAGCAACGACTAGGGCCAGCACACAGCCAGAACGCCGTCATCGGCCGCCTTCGCAGGCAGCGTCGTTGCTGTAAGCACGCGGCATTCGATGTTGCAAGCGTTATGAATTTGCCGTATGCTTTCTTGATGAGGCTAAGCTCGGGCATTTTTCGACGGGTCTTAATACGCCAAGCAAACGATGTGGCGAAAACGTACGGGAGTCAACGGGGCTGTATAGTATGCTGAGCCGTAGGGCGATACTCGAAGGTTCTATAAAAGCGACGTCGGACAGGGCACTAGATGCTGCCTATTTTACGTGTTGCTCTTGACACTTGCTTTAGTGCGGAAAGCGTACGTTGTTGAAACTCGTACGCGTTTCGCAGTCGAGCGCAGACGTGCGTACCTTCCGTACCCTTTTGTAAACAAAAGCCGCCGACACTGCCGCTAACTTCGTAATTGATAGTCCTAATTAAGAGGTTGGTTACAAGGTATGCAAGACATGAATGTCAAATTAAAGACTGATTTCGTTTACAGCGCCGTCATCTTCGCAACATATTGAAGGCACTCCAATATTTGCATATCAATCACAGTTACCATAATTTGGAAATGGCATTAGCTTTGATCGGGTAGAAGCGCGTCGAAAAAATGACATTAACCTGAACAAATGTCATTCGGTGCGATTGCTTGCTTTCTGCGTCGAACAGCCGCGATTCACGTCCGCCGTCATTCTCGTGAAGCATCACTGGAAACTTATACAAACGTGTTCCTGACTAGGTTTTCTGCGTGTTCGAAAAACCAACTACGCAGCAATCCTTCCCGGACATTGCTAAAGGTTGACAGCGGCGTTACATCAGTTAAACCGCGACCAAAGATGAAAACACGACGCGCGCGCATAGACGCTGGCACAAACAGCGCCCGACCGAGCCCGCCTACGCTTTGTGGCTTTGGCGACAGGTGGCGCTCTCGGCGTTTTGCGCATCGCGTGTATAGCCCGCCTATGCAGGCAACCACGGCGCGCAACAAGGCGGTGAACGCATCGCGTCGCGGCCACAGGAGTGAGAGAATTAATCTGGTTCTCCGGCAAATACGATAATGACTCCGAACCCCAATACGTGGTGGAGAGGACTTTTGTCAGCGTCTTTCGGGCCACAACACACAGGTGCCTTTGCCTTCCACCTATATGGAAACGTGAAATGCAAAGGGGCCCGCGTGCTAGGCGGTATATATATAGCCACATGTGGTATATACATAGTTAATCTTGGGGTGTGTGCTTGGTTCGACCTTTATCTGATTTCAAAGTTCTGTTCTGGCAGCCGGACGAAACATTTTTGTACTTGTAGTAGTAGAGGCTTCGTTCTAAACTAATATTCATGTGAAATATTTTTTACCTGAAAAGCGCAGCAAGAAACATTATTTTCTTTTACCTTAGGCACGTGACAGTTGGTTATATGCCAATAAAAATAATCCCTATTTTTCTCCCATCCTGCTCTAATGCTCGGTCACTCATTATAAACATTTTGTTGACGTCTCTACAACCGATTAGAGCCCATCACATCAGACGACAAAAAAGAAGAGACAACTACTATATGAACTTTTAGCGTTTATTATGGCGAAAGCCTTTAATGCCTCATCGTTGTCGGCAGAGGGTGTTACACTTTCGAGGGAGATTAACTGTTAAAAATGCACAACTCAACCGTGTCCCCATCGGGAATCGAACCTGCACTCCTTGGATCCCTAACCGAATCCTTCATAAACTACGCCACGCTCCGGAGAGTGAAACGTTCATCATAATTCCCTTTGTCTACCGTAAAGATAGCGGGATTCCGCAAGCTACAGATACTGCGCCTTTAATTTCATGTCAACTAATTATAGAACGCTGGCGAACTTTGATGCGTTCAATGGAATGCTGGTTATATTCGACAAGAGGGGCGCCATGTACCGTCACGATTGGTCGTGACGTCACCCGGCGATTCGTGTATAGACGAAGCTGACACCGCCTGGCGTCTGATCCGGGCGTCCGTGCGGCGCCTTTCATTTGCCGCTTCTTCGAACGCCGCACCACACAGCAAACAGACCCAGATGTCTAGGAGGCGTCAGTAAGGCAAACATCAGCGGCATTTCAAATTGATTTTCACGATAGTAAAGGCGCAGTATCTGTCCCAACTCTCCACGGACACATGTACCACGCCGTAAAGGAAGGGAAGTAGGTGGGAGTGAAACAAGAGAGAGAGATAGAGGTTCCGTAGTGGAGGGCTATGCTGCCCTATAATCGCTTTCGCCTCATCGCACTTTAGTGGTCCAAAGTGCCCTCTGACATTAACTCACGCACTGACAATAACTCCCTTGAACGCGCGAAATAACTGTTTTAAATATTCTTTTTTCCGAGAACAAGTACTGAGTAGAACAAATTTACCAGCGAGACTGTTACCCAGAATAGTCTAGTAATGTTTGAAAAGTGCCTGCAAATGTTATGAATTTTATGAATTTGAGTTGTGTTTATATGCTTGTATTTTTTTTCCACCCTGTTATGATCTGCACTGGATCGCAATATCTAAAAATAAAAAAAAAATAAAAAATATATTCTGAAACAGGAAAAGCAACCCAGTATTAAAAAGTAGAGCAAAAAATACACCCGAAGGTTTTTCCGTTTTTTTTTTTTTTCTGAACCCGTTTGAGCCGGTTCGGTCAGGGTCGAACCGGTTCGAACCGGAACGGATTGTGTCTCCAGAGCCGAAACTGAACCCGAACCCGAACCGAACCCGAAAAAATTCCTGTTCGACACCCTGCACCAGATAAGCCAGTTTTCCGAGTGTGCGATGGCCACGTCACACTAACTACACGCACCAGCAGTGCGACAACCCTCCCACCCTTCAAGGCTTCGCGGAAACGAACGGGAATTTATTGTTGAGCCTAAAAGTCTGCGTCTCTCGGGGTGTCTTTGCCTTGAGGAACAATCGAACTGAACTACTTTTAACGAACTTAAGCGCCGAAAACCGCCATTTACCGCAAGGGGCAGCCATCGCTTATTTTGACCAAGTTAGCGCGCCCTCCGCCCACTATGCCCTATCGCTGGTCAACAAGAACTCTCCCGAGAGTACTGGAAATACTCTTCACGCTGGCGGGAATCCTGCTTCGTCTCTTGCCCAGAAATGCCGCCTTCGAACAATTCTTGACTCTTACCATGACTGCTTTGCCGTCACTCCCAAAGTGAAACAGACATCAGTAGCAAAGCATTGTATTATGTTTGATCCCACCGCCAACATCCCTACCTAGTGTCGGCGAAGGAACGAGAGGCTATTCGGGCGCAGCTTGATGTAGTGCTCCGCGATGATGTAATCCAGCCATTCACAAGTCCATGGGCCTCACCTGTTGTGCTGGTCACTAAAAAGGACGGAACACTCAGATTCTGCGTCGACCATAGAAGGCTTAACAAAATTACGAAAAAGGATGTCTACCGATTGCCTCGAATCGACGACTGGTTAGACCGACTCCGCCACGTCCGATACTTTTCATCGCTCGATCTACGCAGTGGGTATTGACAGATCGAAGTCGATGAACGCGTGTTCTCGAAAAGACCGCGTTCATTACTCCTGACGGACAGTGCGATTTTAAGGTGCTTCCTTTCGGCTTGTGCTCCGCTCCCGCAACGTTTCAAAGAATGATGGACACTGTCCTAGCCGGCCTCAAATGGCAGACGTGCCTCGTCTACCTTGACGACGTTGTCATTTCCTCTGCGACCGACGCTTGACAGGCATGCTAAATGCCATCCGCGCAGCCGGTCTCTCATAAAAAACCAGAAAAATGCCAATTTCCTTCCAACAGCTCAAGTTTATGGGCCACGTCGTGAGCGCTGGGGGAATTATCCCCGATCCCGAGAAGACGGACACCGTAGCTTCTTTTCCGACCTCAACTGATCAATGTTCCGTGCGTCGTTTTTGGGCCTCCGTGCATATTGCAGACGCTTTGTGCACTTCTCCCGCATAGCCAAACCACTAACTCGTCTAACAAAGGACGAACAACCTTTTATCTGGGCCGACGAGCAGCAAAGATCCTCCGAGGAGCTTCGCAAGCGCCTCCAAATAACGCCAATACTTGGCCACTTCGACGAGGAGGCCGACACAGAATTGCATACCGACGCCATTAACGTTGGCCTCGGTGTAGTTCTCGTTCAGTGGCAAGATGATATTGAACGGGTGATTGCTTACGCCAGCCGCACCCTGTCTCGTTCCGAAGCGAATTATTCTGCTACTGAAAAGGAGCGCCTTGCAATTGTGTGGGCGGTAACAAAATTTCGGCCATATTTGTATGGTCGGCCGTTTAGAGTGGTCAGCGACCACCACTCACTCTGTGGCTAGCGAACCTTAAGGTCCTTCGAGCCGGTTAGCCCGCGGGAGTCTCCGTTTACAGGTGTTCGGCGTCACTATTGTGTACAAGTCCGGCAAGAATCAGTGATGCTGACTGTCTATCCCGAGCCCCTATCCATGCAGTGTTCTTCAGTTGAAATAGATGACTCAGTTTTTCTCGGCGCTCTCACGACACCTGATCTCGCTCAAAAGTAGTGAGACGACACCAAACTTCAGCTCTTCATCGATTACCTCGATGGAACCGCCTCATCACCGCCTCGCCTTTTTACGCGTGACCTGTCGTCGTTCTTCTTGCGAGACGGTGTCCTCTGAAAGAAAAACTACGCTTCCACAGACATCAGTAGCTGCTGGTAGTCCAAACGCCGCTCCGACGTTTTGCAGGTATGCCACGACGAGCTTTCTGTCTGGCATCTCAATTTTTCTCGGACCTTGCCACGGGTACGACAAAAGTACTAACTTGCCCAAGCTTGCTGCTATTATTGTCCGGCGCTATGTTATGAGCTGCCGTGATTTCCAACGTCGGAAGGCGCCGCCTGTCAAGCCGGCCGACCCACTGCAGCCTATCGATCCTCTTGAGTACCTTTTCACCAAGTCGGTATGGACTTGCTCGGGCCATTTCCTACGTCAGCATCGGGCAACCGGTGCCACTGATTACCTCACCCGCTATTGTGAAACCAAAGCTCTTCCAAGCGGCAACTCTACTGATATTGCGAACTTTTTCATCTTTAACCTCGTCCTCCATCACGGTGCCCCTGCGGTTGTTTTAACTGACAGAGGCACGACATTTACTTCAGCTCTATCCTAGGAAGTGATTCGGCTCAGTGGCACTTTTCATCACAGAACAACAGCTTACCATCCTCAGACGAATGGCCCTACTGAGCGACTATAAATAAGCCCATCGCTGATATGGTTTCTATGTACGTCGACGAAGACTATAACAACTGGGACCAGATACTACCATATGCAACTTTTGCGTATAACACCGCAGTCTAGGAAACGACCTGCTTCACACCGTTTCGTTTGGTGTACGGTAGCGAAGCCGTCACCATGCTGGATGCAATGCTACTGCCAGATATCAGTTTGCCGGCACTAACCAATTCGTGCACAGCATGCTGAGACCACCCGTAAGCTGGCTAGACTGACTCTGGACACAGCAAGCTAAAGATGCTCAACGTTATAACCTTCGTCATAGGCAGGTATTTCACAGCCCTGGCGATCAAGTTTGGGTGTGGACTCCTGTTCGCCAGCGGGGTCGCTCCGAGAAGCTTCTGCGCCGCTACCTCGGCCCGTACGAAGTACTGCGCAAACTCAGCGACATCACCTACTGAGTGATCCTGCAAGGAACTGTTGCTCCTCCCGACGACAAGCACAATAACAAGTCGTACACGTCACCAGGATGAAGCCATCCCACTCCCGCTAGGTCAAGCCACATTCGTTTTTGTTTTTTTCTTCCTGACTGCTTTTAACTGCTGTATAGTGAACGCGATATTCACGTCGCCTACGGTTCTGCTTGACCTCGCCACGAGGCATCGGAACGATGCCTTTTCCACCTGTGGGTGTGGATGCAATGCCGCAATGTTACTTACTGGCGCCGCCATGTGGTCGAGCTTGGTAGACTGGCTCGCGCTCGTCTTCTTCGCTCGTCTTCTTCGCTCGGGGAGCTCGCTCGATTCGGTTAGCCGGTCATGCCTTGTTTCGCCGGTGCTTGTGCGTTAGTGCAAGTAAAAGTACCTACTTAGTTCTACTTGCTTCTGTGAAAATTAGATAGGCAGACAGGCAGGCAAGTAGGTACACGGGTAGGCATGTAGGTAGGTAAGTGGGTATGGGTATGAATTAAGGGGCGCCATGGCGTTCGCCAGACCACTAATTCTAGCCGGCCTCTAGGTTCTTTACACCTTCCCGATGCCCCAAAGCCCAATCACAACGGCGAAATCATAGCGTCTAATATTTTAATCCGCTTCAATAATCGGTGTTTTGGCAGTTTTGGCACCGATGTGAAAGATACACGACGGCGAAGTTCGTTAACGGATATGACGTTTCCTTCTCGCTTGGGCGCTGCTTCACTGATTGGTTGCGCACGCACTTTAGATTTCAAGTTACTATAAAAAAAGCTGTTTTAATTCCGCGTGTGTTCTTGAAGTGCTTGTAAGGATAGGGACTGTAAACTCAGGTAAATACGTTGTTGTCAACAAGTGCGATGAGCGTCTGCTTGCTGTGATGATGGTGATAGTACCTTTGCCCTTTGTAGCGGGTCGCCGCTACCTTCTGGCGTGGCGGAACCAAAACTAAAACGAAAAGAACAGGAAAAAAAAAAAGAAAAAAAACAGCCCATTCACTGCCCAGGCTCTACGGTCACAAGCCCAAAGGCCACTCTCGCAGGCTCCTCATATCCCAAGGCAGGCGACAACGTTCGGATCTCGGAAGTCAGCAAAATCGCTGGACAGTCCGAAATCACGTGGCTGGTCGTTTCTGCAGACGCTCCACAGATGGCACTAGTTGCGTCGAGAACACTCGTGATGCGCACTCACCACACCCGAGTCCGCAGCGGGATTTCGCCAGCAGAATACTGCCCAGGGAGTTGTCATATCGCCGTTACCGGCAAATGACCTCCTTGCTGGCCCTGTACAAGTACAAGGTAGGCTTCGCCTTAGTTCGTGTACGCCATTCCTCCCTCGCCGTTTTTCGCACTCGTTCTCGAACTTTCAGACAGGTAGCGCTCGAGTGATCCGTGGCGGCAGCAGCGATGGACGCCGGTGGAACCAACGTTGGGCGGAACACCAAGACGGCAACGAGGATATGCTGACCGTCGGGTCCACCTCGTCGATACCCCCGCAAAGACGGTGTGGAGCAGCGTCTGCTGGGCTAGACTAGCTTTTAGTCGATGGAGAAGCCGTGGTCCTCATAGCCCAGCTATAGCGTTATAGGGAGCTTGCATGAAGCGATGCATGCTGGGTAATCCGCCATGATGTTGTTGGCCGCAGACGGCGGGAAGCGCACCCAGGCTTAATGTAGCGAATGCTTTGTCATTTTCGACGGTCCACCGAGCAAACACGCGGCTTTTCGTGCGCTGCCCTTACGTGCGTGGAAGATCTTGCAAGATATCAGTGCGGAACGTACGCGCCGACGCTGTGCCCGAAACATCGGGCGCTCTATGAACAAAGAAAAGCAGTGCGACTGGGACCTGTTCACGCTAAGCGCAGACGACTGGCTGTACTATGCGTCTGGACCTGTGGTCGCCCGTCTACATCTTTGGCATCGCCTACATTCATGACTTCTAGTTCTGGCGAGTAGTTTGATACTTTCCGGGATTGGCGTCGATCTCCGTGTGTCGGCCGTGCGAGCCATTCGCGAGGATCCTTTGCCTTCCCGCATTCGTGCAGACGTATATTTGGAATTGTGAAGAACCCGTAGTCGGCCTATGTGATCGCGCCAGCATTGTCTGACGTGCTGCATCGTCTGCTGCCAGCGACAACATCATGGCGGATTACCCAGCATGCCTCGCTTCATGCAAGCTCCCTATAGCACAGCTTCGCAGCGTCGTTACCACGGCAATGACGCTGCCAAAAAGTGCGGCTACAGGTTGAGTTGGACAGGCAACCATTGTGGATAGCTTCCGATAAGTCAGCAGAAAGCTGCGTCTCATAAGGTCCCTTCGGTTTGGCTGCACCACATGCACTAGTTCAATGGGGCAGCACCGTCGTCCTCGTTTTTGCAGTGACGCGCGCGCCCTCTGCACTATTCTCCTGGTTTTGTCAAGGTGCAAGCCTAGTTCCGCAAGAGTTCTCGGACACCTCTCACTTGTTCGGAAGGTAGTGCTGAGATTAGTGCAGCATGGCTGGCATGGCGCGCGTTCCACCCAGCGCAGAGCAGACGACGCTCCACATTCATGTTAACGGCATGAGAAAAGACGTTCGCCCGCTTTCTGGACCCGACGGGTCAGCCATAACCGATGAAAATGGGTACATTTACGAAGCAATAGGTAAGTAATGCTGCATGATGGCGTTAAGCACATGGCTGGCGGATTTATTGATTGGAAAGGTAGAGAGGTTGGCCTGCTACTCTGCACTAGGGAAAGGGAACGTTCAGGAGAAGAAGATAATTATGATAGGTGACGATGTGGGGAGAAGACATACATATACGTAGACACATATACATGGCAACTTGCATGACAAGCGCGAGTCTAGTCCCGTCTTTTGTTAGTCGCGGACACAAGTAGCCGTGGATGCTTTAGAACAGAGTTTTTCTTTTTGGCATGGTGCTAAGCTGTGCAAATATTTTAAGTAACCGTCTTTGCCTCTGCAGACGGTCAGCATGCGTCGGTGCGGTTCGAGGCCCCTCGGCAAGACGTGCCCCCTCCTACCCCTCCGGTATCATCGCCGCCGCCGGCTCCCGCCAACGTCGATGATGGCGATGCAGGCAGTGCAGACAATGCGGAATTTTATGCCATCCCTGATCTGGAAGAGGCACTCGCTTCTGTAGACGAAGCAGCAGAGCTCTGGGGTGCCCGGAAGACTAAATTTTTTATTTCGAAATAATCTGAAATAAAAGATTTAGTGGGCAAAACAAGAGCACTCCGGTACTTTGTCTTTGTCTCTGAAGTGTTGTGCGTCATATCATGACATATTTTATATATATAAAGGGTTTATTGTTTTACTGCAGCACACTGTAATACGAACAGGTATTATTTACTAGAACATGCATTCACACCTTAGCTGCCATGCATTTGAAGCAAACTGTATGAGCTTAAATCTGAGGTAATATTCAGTATAAGTGCACACTGGGAGGGATTCTTTTGAACATTACTGGAACTGTAAATCACAGAGACAATATATATATATATATATATATATATATATATATATATATATATATATATATATATACACAGAATCCCTCGCAGTGCGCACTTTTACTGAATATTACATCAGATTTAAGCCCATACACTTTGCTTCAAATGCATGGCAGCTAAGGTGTGAATGCATGTTCTAGTAAATAATACCTATCCGTATTAGTGTGCTGTAAGAAAAAAAAGAACTTTGCAACGGCTGCGTGCAAGGTATTTCAGGTGCTCTTCTGGAAAAAAAAATGTAATTACATGACACACAGTAATGTTGCTGTTGTCTATTTTGTTTAGCACAAGAAAGCTGCTGTGCCAGAAGCTAACAGAACTCGTAAGTACTGAGTTCCAATGATCACTAACGCCAGTTCCAGTCGAGAACAAATGGAGGTCTCTTGGCCGGGCGTATAAAAAGACAAAGAAAATCAACGGCTCTTCCGGGCGCCATCGGGCAACCTGTGAGCATGAAGGGCAAGTTGCTGTTGTTTCTGGAGCTGTGCAGTGGTACTGATCAATTCTGTATCACGCAGAGAACTCACAGGGCCAAGGTAGGCTTCTAACACTGCTCCTTGGCGATGAATTATCGCAGGCTCTGGCTGTAACCTGGAGCATGCATTGCTGTCAAAATCACCTTCACTGTCGTCACCCAAACCTTCCGCTTGTGGCAAAGACGTCAAGTCGTGCAGAAAGCCCCGTTCATCATTACACAGGTTGTGCAGCACGCACGCACCCATAACTATGTAGCAGCACTGTGGAACACTTTTTGCATCAACAAGGTACAGCCGCCTGAAGCGCTGTTTGAGCAGTCCAAAAGTGTTTTCAATCGCCACTCTTTTTCTGACTGTGTCGCTTGTCAAAGTTCGTTTTCCAAGCCGGAAAAGTGCTTTCGTTATCCCTGAACGGGGTCATGAGCCATGCCATCAAGGGTACGCACTGTCCCCGAGTATGTAATTGTCCCCGCAATCCAAAGCTCCACGTGTGAAGATGGGCTCTCTCTCAAGACGCGGGCGTCGTGCACCGATCCGGGAAATCCGATGAATACGTTTAGGAGCGTGTTCCTGTCATCGCATATTCCTTGCAGAATGATTGACGGCCACTTCTTTCTGTTGAAGTACGACTGTGCCGATTCACTTGGGGTCAGTATCTGTATGCGACCCGTCTATGCATCCGATAGCATTCCTTGGGCCCTTGCCACCGCTCTTTGCGAGGAAACCAGCCTTGATACGAGTCATTTCTGCGTTACTAGGCCAGCATATGACTTCTCCGCTAATCGCATGCAGAGAGTAGATTACTCGAGTCACGCATGCACCGGCGATTCGGCGACATCAAATTTGTCTCCAATAGCGTACATGGAGATCTGCGAGCCGATGTACGCTAGTGCAATTAAGCATGCCTTTTCGGCAGATATCTGACAACGCCCTTGAACCGCTTTTGGATGGAAGGCTGAAGCTTCGAACCTGCTACTCAGTCAGTCAAATGTCTCCCTGGACAGTCTGAACAATCTCTTAAATTCGTACTCATGGTACCTCCTTATCACGTTCTTATGTCCAGGAATGTGATCGGCATTTTCACGCACCAATGCGCAGGCGATCAAGATGCACACGTCGTCCAGCTCTTCCTCTGAGTCACTGAAATCGCAGTCATCGTCACTTTCACAGTCCAACAGCTCTATTGCAGCTTCGTAGAGTGCCATTGCACGGTCGTGTAGTGGCAGAACACTCATTGGGCGCGCCGACTCGCCGAGCTAGACGGCTGCTATAGGCCTGCACTTGCGTCCTCGTTTTGCCAGTCGCCGGTGCGCGCTAGTGTCCGGGCTGTATCTGCACTAGCTGAACTGGAACCACATGTCACATGACTGCTTGGCACCGCTACAGCACTTTTCAGAACTAGGGCAGCCAGTGCAAGCCAAATCGAAGATACCTATAGGTGCCGCCCAAGTCGAGCGCTGGGGAGCGAAATGGGAGAGGGGCTCCCTCTCACACCGGCTCAGACGCGCTGTTTTTTTTTTTTTTTCTTGTATTTACAATTTTATAAACCGAATAACTCTCGTTTCCGTGCGCCGATTTTTGTAATTCTTTTTGAAGTGAAATCGGCACGGTGCAAAGAACCTAGAGGTTGGCTGGAATTAGCGACCTGGCGAACATCACTGTGCCCCTTTAAGCTCGGCGAGTTTGCCTACGTTGCCTAGTGATAGCCTGTCTGACCGGAATGTAAGGGTCCTGAAAGGTTCGATTTCCCTCATCCTCCCACCTGCAGTTAGAAACCTCAGTTAATAGCTCGTGCCAAAACGGCCATGTCACGTGCTCACGTGACTTCGCAGAACCTATACGACCGATCAGTTTCCTGTCGCGTCAGATGCCAACTACCACCTGCCAAAGCCATTGCCGTGACTTCTCGCTCACAACGCCGACGCTGGATTTTCTGGACAACGAGGAGGCATTAAGCACTATTGCGTTCAAACTTCAACTAAAACATTGCTGAAGGTATAACTCTTCAAAACCTACTTATACAAAGCGAAATCATGTCGCCTGCTGACGACATTGCAAGGTCCTCTACGTTACGTTCAGAATTGACCCAGCTTCACTTGGATCCAAGACGCAGCGCGTACACAAGCGGTACGCTCCTCTAAACCGCGGCGGCCAAGCGTGCGACGAGTCACGCGGTCTGACAGAAGGAGAGCGCATGCGCGGTGGCTCCAGCTGCGGCGGCGGAGAGAACGCGCGCGCTGACGGCGCAACCACTGCAGCAAATGACGTGGCTAGTCACATGGCCGAGTCAAGGCATAAAGGCTTAAGGTCTCCTTGAAGGTCAATTGCTAACACACGCTGACCTTATTCCGAAGTGGCGAACTGAATCTTTTGCTTTAAAAAAAAGTTTGCGACTCTTACAGACATCGTAGTTTTGCTTGCAGAGGGTGCAAGCAACTTGGGGGCCATCGGTTATCCTTCTTTTGAATTACATGCCTTGCCATGTCCATTTATTATTTATCATTTCTATTAGAACGTCATTTACTCGAGTGTGTTCCCTGGCTCATTCTACACCTACCATTTTTCTTCCCATGGCTACGTTTTCCTCAATTTGGGCAGAACCCTTGTCATTCTCTCTGGAACATCTGGAATGCCTGGATACACCAAGCATGTGTTGTACTACCAGGCTATCTCGCCTACATCTAAAGGACGTTCTAGTAGCCCTCGAAAGCTCAGGATCCTCGTCCGCCAATCAGTTTGATGCAACTTCAGTTGTCATTAGGGCTAGATTGGTCTTCTTCATCTACCGATTCCTTTAATGAGTGCCAACAAGTTGTAACCACTTCTTATGCTTCGCTTGAAGTTACGCGTTGAAGATGGCTGGAATGGACACAGTGCGTGCGTAAAAAAGTAACTCAGTCCCGTTTACGATTTAATGCGCATATTTAGAGACTGGCTCCACCTTTACGCATCACCATTACTGTTTATTCTCATGTGGACCAACATTCTGGTAAGGTAATGAGCGGGCGTTTTTTTTTTTTTTTTTTTTTTTTTTTTTTTTTTTTTTTTTTTTTTTTTTTTTTACGCTGCGTGCGCATGTTCTAGCCGAAGCAACTTTTGTGGCACTGCATACTTTCACGTGCGGGACCACGTGCACTGCAGTACGATCGTTCGCGAGCCTCGGTCAGCTGCGTGGTGTTAATATCCATTTCAGTACGACGTGCGATGAACATATGTGCTTTTCAGCATCACATTTACAGAGGCCGGCGAGAGTGTTGTGTTGGTTTGTGCTGTTTATCTTAATTCTGGGCCCAGGTGGATATTATTTATAACATTGCAAGCAGCATCACAGTTGTTTCTGTGATTTAATTCCTAGATGAGATATTGTAGCGACCTTGCCTACTACCATGAAAAGCACGCTGAACAAACTAGCATATGACGGTTCCTGTTTGATTTAAACCATGTGTGCAGCTAGGTGTGAAATCTGCATGGTTTGGTGGCTTCCTACATTTAATTCGTTCAATACCACTCCTGTACAAAGTGGGTGGAAATGGCTCTGTTGCGCAGAAGGCCATCGCCGCTTGTCGAAAAAAAAAAATTAAAGAGCACTGCAGAATCTGCATTGGAGTAATGCGAAAGCACGGATACTGCTGTTGGTTGATTCTAGTTACTTAATTCACTTCTTTTTTGCCCACTTTAGTCTTTGGTACTTTAAATTTCGCGCCATCCCTTCCTTGCCCTTTTTTCGGTTCTACTTCCGGTTGCGTGACGTCACATCATTGACGTCATATCCACTACGGTACCCCTTTCTCTCTTTCCGCTTTCACTCCCACCTTCCTCCCTTCCCATACGCGCGATTCAGGTGTCCACAGAACAAGTGTGGCAGATACTGCACCTTTCCTTTCCTGCGACTCAGTTATTCTAATTAATTACATAATTAACTTATTGGCCTAATTATTTTTCGGCAATAACATTACGTCACCCTCTAACTATTGACACAACTCATTAACCTCTACCACTTCTTAATTACTCACAACTGCTGCGGATACGATTTTGCAGACACGGCCTGCGGACACGGTCTGCGGACAGAAATCTGTGAACATAGCGAAGCAATGCTTTCGCATTAATAATAAAATTGGGCTGCTTGAAGAGTTTTCAGCATACTGTCATACTTTGTGACGCTTTTCTCGAGTCCCACACTCGTTGTTGCACTTTGTGTTTTGTTTACAAACTGTAAGCTAATATCATGTACAAATCTGATGTGACCTGGGCCGCATTTAAGTACTCGAGTGCTTAAGTAATGTATGTATATATTACTAAGGTAATAAAGCAACAACACTAACAACGTAATCTTTTATGTGCTGTTATGTGTATACCCTAAATTTTGCATATGATTACTAACTCTCTTTCCTCTACCATAATGTTTCTTGTTTTACTTTTCATATACATTACTCAAAATTTTCAGTGGTTAATCTGCACAGTTCCGCGTGGTCAGTAGTAAAAAAGGCCCATTCCTGTCGTATTTTGGGATCGCCCGTCTTTTTGTCGTCAAAAGTGCTAATGCATTTTTGTTGACTAAAACTACGACAAACGTTTCCCCCAATAACGCAGTAACAATCCTTTAATTCATTCAATATATAGCTGATATTTACGTGATGTGATTAGGTCACAAAATATGAAGAATGTGCGATTTCATAAGTTGGTCTTTTGAATATTCATGTTTCTTAACTCCGATAAAAGCATATTCGGGGCGACATTATGCTAATCTTCCTGGATAGCTTTAGGCTAATGTTTTTTTTTTTTTATTAAAAGTATCAATATTACTAACTGCTATATATGCTTCAAGCACCAGTATTTCTGACGCGCGACCTTGCAATTTTTTTGCCGTGGTCATGCAGGGACAGTGAAGATCAATTGAAGCTGGCGTGTCAATGTGGACACTTCGTTCTAATCACTGAGACCACTATAATCGAAAATGGGGCCTTTATAATCATGAAAAGGCCAAAGTCGGCATTCGGGTGTCGCCAGTTCACCGGACCATTCCTCAGGTCAGGTACTTTAATTACGCCGGCGCAGAAATTGTTGAGGAGATCTTCAAGGCATTGCTGCATTGCCATTAATCCCACAAGGGAGTTGTGGGGTCCTTTTAACTGTAGGCGTCGTGAGTTTCCAGTTCATTTTTATCTACAATGAATGCGCCCAATTGTCTTCCGCACAAACACCAACGTACTAAGAAATGGATAATAACTGGATTGAGTTAACTGTCATCAGTGTTCCTTTAAGCCTACAGAAATCACCGTATCTTATGTACTTTTTATTTAGCATACACGGGACTGGGGAATTGAATTCTTTCTCGCTTAGGAAGTACCATCGCCTCTTATTTCGCTTCGGAGTTGGCATGACAAAAGGCGTGGACCTTCAGCCGACGAAGGCTTTAAGACTCACCACCAGTGTACACTTCGAGGTAGTTTTGGCGCCGTCCTTTCCAAAAGACCACTTATTCTAAATTGCCGCCATTAACGTGAAGCGAGTCGTTAACTTTAACTCGGCTCCTTAAGTGAGGCGGTAAGAGTGTTCTTCCCCCTTTGTGAAGGCAACGTGTGCGCTCGCAGTGAACGAGTTGCGTGCTTCACTACAAGGTGCGAAACGCGCGCGCGCGCACGCGCTCAGTGCTGCAGAAATCGTTACCAACGTTGGCATCACGCCGTGTCTGTCTGCCCCTGGGGCGCCTCCCTCCAGTCGTTCCCCACGCACTTCTTCCGTCTCCTCACTCTCCCTTTCCAAAACTAATTTTCTTTGCCGATCACTCATCCGCTGTCACGGATGTGGCTGAGAAAGACACTGGTCTACGTCGAGCTGCGAGAGTACTGTGTGTGCGTGTCCAAGAGAGGGGGAACGCCGGGAGAGGGGCGGGGTTCCCTGCGAGCGCTTCTTTGCTTCTTTCCTCTTCGTCTCACCGCTGCTGCCCGCGTGTACCCAAAGTACACACGCACACAAGCGTAGATGTTACTTTCCGCCGCCATTGTTTCGTCTGCGGCGGCTGCGGCGGCTACCGCCGTGCGCGCGTTATTGATTGTTTCCTTCGACAATGACAGCAAGCAAATTACAACGCGCGCGCTCCGTCAGGCGAGGCCAACACACTTGGCCTACCCTCTTCCAGTTGTGGTCCACTCTGTTTCAGCCCACATGTGGCTGGCTTGCTCTGGATTCACGCGCAGCTGCGCACCGAGTGTTTGGAAACGGTTTCGTCATTCGCGCCTCCTCTGCGTGTGCACGGACCGAGGGCATGCGTGCGTCGCGTGCATTTATGTATGAGGCGTTCGGCGTTTGTTTCTTCCACCCCGTCGTTCTAACTTTAGCATTTACCGCACGTATTTATGTAGGACGGCTGCCACACATATATGCTGCATTTGGGTGACACGATCCAAATTGACTCTTCACCGTGCTGCTGCAGCCGCGGGAAATATTCGCATAAGGGAGCTTCGAAAAACAGATGTAAACAGCATATCCATTACAGACACAGTTTCTTTAATGTCGCGTAACTGACGATAACCAAAGTTAAACGGTCTCACGGTGAAGGGATTTTTGATTTGACATTGCGGCCTCAAGACCGGCCTTCTTCAGAACAAACTGAGTGCGCAAGTAGTGTCTTACATGTGGTCTAATATTATCGCTATCAAACCTCAAGGACGGTAAAACCTTATAATAAAAATTCAAACCGAGATGGTAATCTCGCTGTGACGTACTTAGAAGTGTTCAGCACGAAAGAGCAAAAACAGACCGGAAGGTTTTTTTAATGGTTTTTGTTTCATTTCTAATAATTGCGTGTTTCCCACCTCCGCAGTCTCCATTGCCGTTTGTACACGTGTCTTCGATGGTATATTTCTGTGCGCGTGTGTGTTGCGCACCTTTCAGGGCGCCACAATAAGATTATCACCTAGGTTCGAATTTATATTCTTATATTTGAGTGTCATTTAGATCTGACAACGCTGTTATTAGGGCGCAGGCGGGAGCACTACTTTCAGCTTAGGTTTCCTCTGGCGAAGGCCAGACATGAGGCCGAAACATCAAGAAAGAAAAGAAAGGAACAGTCCCTGGCCCTGTCGTACCATTTTGACATGCAACAGACTTGCAGAAGAGACGTGCGCGCGAGCGCTCACATGCACGTATTGATAAAGGCAGAGAGACGGCGAAAGGTAATACAATCGAAAAACCGATTATATTTAAGTTTGGCCGTTAGAGCAGCCTTCGCCAAAAATAGCGAACTATACAAACAGTGGAATATTCAATGGTATCAGCTCGGATGACGTTCCTTCAGCGTGGGCGGTCACTTGCTGAGGCTTACGATGAGCGGCGGCCGCCGAAGGCGGAAATTGTCCGTATCTTTTAATAATTAATTCTCTTTTACGTTCCATATTCAAAGGAGTGGCTGTAAGATAAAAGGAGCAAAGTGTTAACCAGGCCTCTAATGAGGCTACGTGGCTTGCAGAGGCCTCTGGTTCAACTTCGGTCAGCTGGCGTTCGTAACGTTCGCTCACAGAGCACACGGGCATTTTTATGACTTCTCTCTAATAGAAATACTGCAGCCGTGGCCTGTATCGAATCTGCGACGTTAGGCTCTGCAGCCAAGTACACTGGTAAGCCTCGTGTAATAAAGCATTGTTTTGAATCACTGGTTGATTCAGGTTACGCATATTATATGACCGAAAATGTACCGGCATATAGATACGCCATACTCAAGGCGCGGTGGAAGTTTTTTTACGTGAAGCAAATGCAGTCGGCGCTGAATCTTTCTTCCATGGTGAAGAGGTTTGAATGGACTGCTGCGGCGTGGAGCGCCTAGTTCGCTCGCCTTACGACATCTCTTTATTACTTGCCTTTTTTTTTTACTCATTTGGGCCCACCGGTTTTCAGTTCAACGTTGCCCATTTCTGAGTGTCATGTTCTATGCATTGTTCTTTTGTTGTCGCCTTCTTTTTTGCATCGACACAGTGGAAGTGCTTTCGTGGTAAACTGTGTGAACATATTGCTCGTTCCCTTATAGTGTTTCTTTTTCACATTCCTTCCATTATTTGATGCCTTTTTGTTAGCAGACGGCAGGTGTTGTGACGGCTGTCGGCTAGACTGACATGTGTTTCGGCTTTATGTTTTAAAATTATAACCTAATCAAAACAAGGAACGAGAACAAGACTGGCAAGACAATCATGCTTTTCTGTCTCTCTGACAGCAGCAGATACACCAATGCCGCGCCCTCTGAAACGAAAAAAAAAAAAAAAAAAGTGCCGTCTATTTCGCGTTTATGTGCATGTGGTAAGCTAAGAATTGATTGTGCGTTCCTCTGCAGCAGTGGAACAGTGCATTTTGCGGGGTTCCATCGCTAATTCCGCCAAAGCGGACCGGCCGCGACAGGCTTAGTAGTGCGCACGCGGAGGCCTCCTGGTTGGTGTAAAAGGGCAAGTTGCTCGTCGCAGCTATCGTTTCTTGCTTTTTTTTTGACGGCTGAAAGCAGCGCATCTTTAAAACTGCTAAATAACCATCATAACCGCACTAGACGTATACCAGAGAAAATGCCAACCAGAAATGATGCTACAAAAAAACTGATTTCTCTTGAAGAAGATGATGTCTGCCAGCCAGTCAGTAAGTCAATCAACCAACCAACCAACCAACCAAGCCAGTGAGCCCATCCAACTCAACCAGCCCGACCTAACTAAACCCAACCGAACGACCGACCGATCGACCGACCTACCGGCGCCAAGATCACTGGGATTTTTAGGACCATCTGGCGGCTCGAACGACGCCGCTGGCTTCTGTCGCAATGGGACAAGCAATGCTTGTGCATTGAACATGTAGTAATCCACTGTGCCGCAAAAAGAACAAGAATGCGCACTTTTAACACGCTTTTAGTCGCTTCCGTTGAATTTGTCGTATTTACCGCTAGGCGACGCTGGTTAGCCGAAAGCTGTGGGATGAGGCCGTTGAGAGAACGCTGCCATGTTACAAACTCTCCGCTGATCGTATGCAGACAAGTTCGAACGCGTCCCATTACCTATGCACGAATTGCTTTGCTGTTTGGGTTTCTGCGGCCTTTCTTGTGCATTGCATTCGCTCTTGTAGAAGGGAGTATTTTCGAAGCCCCTGCCGGAAATTCGACTGCCGCGGGTGGCTATGGTGGCGGCTCCCTCCGACAACACTGCCGCTTTTTAGCAACGATCCAAAGGCTACCGTAACCTGTTCTGTCGCTGCTCTGTGAGCATCAGCATAATGACCGAGCACAGATGTGTTCTGCGCTAAAGATCCAATCAAATCCTTCTTAAAGCTGAAGCTGCGAACAGTATTTTAAAATGGCCTAAAATTAGCTTTTCAAGTATTTAATGAGGGGTGGCAACAGAGTAGAATGAAGGAGCGGATACCGGAAGTGATGTTCGCATATATTACTGCGCCCACTCATACCCGCGATTCACGCTTGCCTTTTACGACAGTATAGTGCTGTTCAACTGCTCGATAAAAGTAACTTCTTGCCTGTTAGGTTTTTGTATTTGTTTTTCGCGCTGTAGCAGTAATGTCCACAAAAGCTTGGGGATAACTGTAGAAACGGCAGTGGGAGAATATGAAAACATTAGCGTAGGCGCGAAGTAGGTGGCTCTATAGTCGACGTCTCTTTCTATATCTACTTATTCGCTTCGTTAAGATCCGACCGCTACTGTTCGACTTCTGATGCTACCACTCGACGATGTGACTCACACTTTTTGTCTGTCTCATGACCTATAACTGCCATGACTCATGACTCGTGAATTAAATTACTCGACACTTTCATGCCACATGACCAATGACTCATGTCTCTTTGATGAAACAGTAGTTCTTTATACCATAACTTACAACTCTCATCCAGCCATTGACTGATGACGTTATCTGGTATTGACGTCATGTGGAGACCGACTTCCGACGGCACATTTTGCGAACACCTCCGGCACCAACATAGCCTACTAGTACTTTCGCACTAATAATGGCTGGAAAAGACCATAATAAAATAGCGATCTAATAAAACTAACACGGATACGAGCAGGAGAACGGCGCCACCGTTAGGTACTGAGATGGATATGACAGTATATAAAAAAAATTGCCACTTTACTCAGATGGTTGTACCTTTGCACTCTGCAGTTGCAGAATTAGCCAGGCTCAGATCCGGTTTGAACCAAAAGTTCGTGTGCGCGGAGAATACGCGCACGCAACCAGCAGAAGCACGAGGCTTCCGAATGCGTAGTCCCTTGAGCTGACCAGATAATACCGCAGAGGAACCATATAATGCCATCTGGAAAAGAAAGTAAGAAATGGTAGTGATAAAGCCTGGCTAAGTTTTCAGGCTATGGCTATGGAACGAAAAATGGTAGGGGTAACATTAAGAGATAGAAAGCGTGCAGAGTGGGTCAGAGAAATAACTCAAGTTAACGACATTCTAGTGGAAATGAAGAAGAAGAAATGGACATGGGCAGCACATGTAGTGCGAAGAGAGGATAACCGATGGTCGCTGAGGGTAACAAACTGGATTCCAAGGGAAGGAAAGCGTAGCAGGGGGCGACAGAAAGCTAGGTGGGCGGATGAGATTAAGAAGTTCGCAGGGGTCAAGTGGATGCAGCTAGCACAGAACCGGGTTAAGTGGAGAGATATGGGAGAGGCCTTCGCCCTGCAGTGGGTATAATCAGGCTGATGATGATGATGATGAAGTTTTCAGAAGTCCACAATCTCGTAACAACATAAAATACACGAAGTCTGTGCTTGAGAAATGAGTGTATATGTGATCTGGCGGCCTCGTGTAGCACGCGTTTTCGTTTCGTATGCAGTACAAAAAGAACTTTTCCGTGTCTCTTTACAATCCAGTTCGACCAACAGATCTCGACCATGAAGTGGCTATTTAGTAGCTTTCTGTCCATATCCCTCACAGTTAGGGTTCCTCGATGTCAGTGCTGCTCACAGCTGCTTGTAACTGCCCTACGGCGGCCGCCGCTACAAGAAAGTTCGTGATTTTGCTAAGGTGCAGCTAATCTAAGACGGGTACTCGAACGACCAGGTCGCGCGCGATGCTGGCTTGATGCATGTTGTGTATGAGTGCAATGGTGCGTCAGAACGAATCTAGTTGAACGGTTTGCAGGACACACACACACACACACACACACACACACACACACACACACACACACACACACACACACACACACACACACACACACACACACACACACACACACACACACACACACACACACACACACGCACACACGCACACACACACACACACACGCACGCACGCACACACACACACGCACACACACACACACACGCACGCGCACACACACACACACACACACACACACACACACACACACACACACACACACACACACACACACACACACACACACACACACACACACACACACACACACACACACACACACACACACACACAGATCAATTTATGTATTTCCAGGTGTGCCGCTAGGCTCATGACGCATAGGCTCGCAGGGGACGCTGAGGTGCACGGTAGAATGTTGTTTGCGGGGGTTCAGCGTCCTGAAACAGAGCGGAAGGCTGACGATGAAGCTCGACTAGTTGGTCTTTACCGCCCACTGACATCGCGCAGAACACGGGCACCGTTCCCATTTCACGTCCACCGACGAAATGGATTCTACCCCGTGTCCGAAGCGGGTTCAGCAGCCGAGCGCTAGTTACTGAGCCACCGAGGTAGGCACCTTGGGGGAGGAATGAAGCGGAGGGAAAAAATGGGAGAGGAAGGTTGGCTGTTTGGGAAACTCGCGTACAAGGTGGCGCTCATTTCAACAGCGAATCACCGCTACAGTGGTCACAGACGCATGCTGTCGCTGACTGTGGTTGTTTGCCTGATAGCTCATGAAACCGGAACCGGAAGTGGCCGGATTCTGTATTTTACATGCGCGGGTGTAGGCGTACGCAGTACAAAAGGATACGTCAGAAGAATATAGGCTGCTTTTCCTTCTGGTAGGTTTTTCCGACGCGTGTTTCGCGCCCTGGAGCTGCATGCCTCTTGACACGGTGGCGGCTGTGCAACATCAAGCAGCAGCTCGCGGCAGCTTTGAGGCTCGGAAAACACATTGCATCTGCGGCGCTAGCAGGCAGTAAGAAGGAGCACCGCGGCGTTGCCCTCGAAATCCGGCGCGCGCAGTGCGTTCGTCCGCCGGCAGGGTAGCTTTGCAGCTCCATGGCGCGTTTTTTCTTAATTTTTTTTTCGTGCGTCCGCTTCTTTACGGCCGCCCGAACGTGTCTGCCGCCGCACCTGATGGAACAGTGCGCGGGGCCGTGTCATGCACGTCACGTGTGCACGTCTGAGAGGCGGGTGGTTACGTGCCTTCAAGGTGAGGGTGTGTAATAGGGAGGGGGTCGAGAAAGAGAGGTGGGCGGATGACCCCAAGACGCACGAAGAAGACAACGCTCGCTTGCGCAACACGCTAGCGCGCGTGCCCCATCCGCCCGGCTGCAGCGCCGGGCGAAGTGGCGGCGCTTGTCACCGCGAGCGACAAGCGGCGGCGGCGGCGTGCGTGCGCACCGGATGCGGAGAAGACTGACGTCCATAGCGCCGCCGCCCGGGCACGTCCTTCGGAAGGAAGTGTTCGTGTGCGTGCGTGAGTGCACGAAAGGACATACGGGTCTTCCGCCGCTCTTTGTTGCTGCTGTACGTTCCGTTGGCGCGCGCTGTCGTTTGTCGGGACATAAGGGGGGTGCGGCGAGGTGAACGGAAAGAACAGCTCCGACGACGCGGGGCGAGGAGGCGGGGAAAAAGGAAGGTGCATACAGAGCGGCGGATGGAACCCGATTGTTTATGGTAGTCAGCGATGACAGCCAGCAGGCAGCCCGAGCGGCAGTGAGGGCTGTGGACGCTAGAGGGGGGGATGCCCCGCCGTCGCGAGCTGCCACGGGCTGCCAGGCAGGCTGGCAGGCGCGCGGCGGCAATACATCAAGCCGCCCTGTCAGCCGTTCTGCCGACATCAATAAATTCCAGACCGATTCATTTTCAAGAAGGTGGAGTAAGTTGAGCGAGGGCCGGGAAGGGGGGGTTGCACAGAGTGTGTGTTGTGTGTGCTTGCCGCCCGTCATCATCATCCGTATGCCACTTTTTTGTCCGCCCACCATAGAGAGCTGGCTGGACGCCTCGGGCCCGCCGACGTTCTTTTCGCCCTGTCGGGCACGCACGGAGCGCGTGTGTCTCCCTGCGGGCAGAACGTCTCGGAGGCCATAGGATAAGCACAACGCTCATCTCGCTTGCTTAGTGATTGTGCGCAGACACCACCTACGCACGTTTTGTTCTCGATGAACCAGAGCCGTAAACGCAGCGCTATGGGCACCTCTGCTTCCGGCTGTCTCGGAGGGTCCGTGCGTCGCCAGAAGCGAAGCAGCCACGTTATTTAGCATCCACCCCTGCTTCTTGTGCGGCAATGTGTGCGTCGGTGCGATCGCTGTATGCGGAAAGTGCGGGATCCCTTGTAACCCCTGCGAGCCATCCAATATTGTCACCGTCGCCCGCCACGCATGCTCGGATAGCGACTCACGCGCGACCTCCCGAACAGAAAGGTAGGTCGCGTTTCCTGCACACTGCACTCGTTTGGGATGAGAAAATGGGGATGCGGCTATGAGTGCATGGGGCAGACAGCGCGGAATCGACTGTGTAAAAAGCTACATTGGTGTCATTTCTCATTTGCTACCCACGCGTAATAGGCATCTGTTCTAAGGTCAAGATGTCTGATTCGTTGTTCGGTCCAGCTTGCCTGCTCCGAAGCAGACTTGCTGACCTGAAGAACGGTATATGGCAAGTTAGAGACGAGTACACTCTTGCGTATGGTGTATGGTAAGCCGCCCTGTGGATGATCTCGCTGCGACTGCTGGAGTAAACGTTATCGTTGCTACAGGCTGAGATAAACGGCGTAGAAGCGTCGAAAATGGGTGCCAGAACAGTATTATAAGAATATGATTGGTTCATGTGTGACGTACGTTGGATGCATCGCACTATCCCGTCGCCTAATTCCTTCTCGTGGAATTCTGCCAGTGACAACGTAAAGAGTTCGACTTTCGCTTCATGAATCGGCTCTTGACGAAGCCTTCTAATGGCATGGCTTACACTCTTTTGCCTATTGCCGCTCATTCAGACCAGTGCTAAACCATTGGTCAAACTTCGATACCGAAATGATCATGGCATTTCGTGAAGCGATGCACAACTGAGCGAATGGCTTGTTGTAGTGAGCAGCGCACGTAGTGAGCAGCGACTCAAAGCTTGCCCTCGCACCCGTACATTGGTGCAATGAACTATATTGATGCTCGCTTTAGCGGTTTTAACTTTTTCGTGCATTTGTTCACATATTGCTGAACTGGTCTCAAGCTTCTTTTGAACTTTGGTAGAACTTTGTTGCACTGTTACTTTACTGATTTCCTATCAGATGGTATAAGGCGTCATTTAAGAAGCAGTATATTTTGGTTCTTCTGGGTTAGCAAGTTCTTTTTTTGTGCGTGTCATCTTTAGTGTGCTTTCTCATATGCTAAATGTCGCAGTGTCAAATTCATTTGTCCATAATGTCTGATTTCTGTTTTTGGAGAACTAGACTTGCAGCATTAGCACCAATACGCGGATCTCGTCTGCGTCTCCTATATGCATATTCTATCCAGCACCCCCGCTTATCTGGCGTAGACAAAATGTGCTTCCCGCAGGCAGCCACGGAGCGCCAGCTGGAGTTGCATGTGCCTGACGTCACAACCGAGAGGGTTGTAACAGGAAGAGCGACTATACGGCGCGCTCAACTGTGTTTAGAGGAACGGTATCGTTTGACTGAGATCGCAAAAGCGTGCTTATCTACTTCAAAATTTCGTTTCCGTCACTTCATGACGTGCACTCGCTCTACTATACGCATGTCATTAAGCAAGCCCTTCAAGGCTCGCCGGCACCTCCTTGCTGGTTGGTTTGTGGGGTTTAATGTCCCAAAGCGACTCAGGCTATGAGAGACGCCGTAGTGGAAGACTCTGGAAATTTTGACCACCTGGGCTTCTTTGGCGTGCACTGACATCACACAGTACACGGGCGCCTTACTTTTCGTCTCCATCGGAAAGCGGCCGCCGAGGCCGGGATTCGATCCTGCATCCTTGGGAACAGTAGTCGAGCGCCGTAACCACTGCGCCACCCCGGCGGGTACCTCCTTGCATTGGAGTTCTTGCTTAGGAGCGAAACCGAATGACAGCGCGTAATAACCTGTGCACATGTTTACGTGCATCAGTGCACGTATATATAATCGAAATGTCATATGTTGCATACAATGAGTCAAATATTCAGCCCTATATATTGCAAAATTTTACGAAAATGAAGGACTTTTCACTTGGTTTTATTCTTCCTTCGTGAGTTTGCTTTGTTGCTGCATTACCAGCACTAGACCAAAAAAAAAAAAAAAAGCCTCTTCTACCAGCGTCATGTCATTTGGTCCCTTGCTCGACTGGCCGAAGGGAAATAAACATATCTTTAAACACCAGAAGCAGTGCTGATTTTTAGTTCTTAATATTTACTTCTCAAAAACGAGACCTTTGACCGGATATCTGCGAGAGCCTTCTCTGCTACGCCTTGTGTTGCGTGACGTGCTGCACGCTGTCCGCTGTCATTGTTGAGAAAACTCATCTTCAAAATATGACCCAGTTATTTACGGTTATCACTTACCTGTGCCGACCCCGACAGCCCTGCATTTTCAGATTCCTCCACTTCATTGTTCCATCCGATTGCATATGCTATCCCTTGCTGTAGCCGGGATGCTCCAAAGGACCAGCACTTAAATGTTCTTCTTTCTAGATGACACGTGATCTCTCTCTCTCTCTCTTCATTTCAATTTGAGTCAGAATGTAACGCGTTTCTTCTTTCAACCACGTTCCAATCGTTCTTGCGGGGCAATAAACTTGCAGGGTAAAGTTTATTGCTTACCCGTCGTCAATTAGCAAACCCTCCCCCCCCCCCCCCAACCCCCCTTCCCCTGCTCACGTCGCGCACTTTGCGTCGAAGTCCCACATTGTAATCGGCCACAGGCCTTTTTCGTGAGCCAAGAACACTTCCCGAACCCGACATGTTGTCCTGTGGCAGGAGCTGGCTCCCCCTCGCCCTCTCCGCCAGTCAGCCCCGACAGCATGCGCCAGGGCCGCAGTTCTATACAGATCCGCAAAACAACGGGTTCTTAGAAAGACTTCTGCCAACCAGGCCGTGTCGATCGCGCATCGCCCGCGTAACATGGGTGTAAAAGCGGCAAAGCAAAGGGCAGGGCTCTCTCCAAATCGTCGAGTGCATGTGTCGTTTCTCCCAAACCCGCAGCCCGAGGTAGGAGGGATGGGAGGAGGAGGTTGTTTCAACGGCCAACAAATGTGTCGCTTCGTCACTATACGTCTGTACTCTTAATTTATGAAGTTCACCGTATGTGGTGCGCGCAGAGCGGCCGAGTCGCGGTTTACAAGGCTGCCGGAAACAATCATGAGGCGGCCGAGCCGAATCATTGCGATGCTCCAGACCTTTTTCGGTGCAAAGGGCAGTCAGCTCATGTGCTCACTGATGCGCTAAGCTGTACCATTTGTTTTTGCCTTCGCAAAGGAGCACTGGGAACTTTAGGAGAACGGCGTGGTCATGCGGGCAGCAAAGTCGTCCACTGGGCTTAGCGAGGCGGGAGAGGTTTTTCTGCAGTATATATAACTGTCAACCCAAGCACACCACAGCGTTCTTGGACGTTGTACAACGTTGTAAACAGCTAGAGAGCTACCATCGTGCTGTGATGTGAACGTGTCGCATCAAGAAAGATATTGTGCAATAGTTGGAACGCATTCCTTCCTCTGCTCACCGCTTTCATCAGGAGACACGAAGGGCCACCACTTTCAGCAGACAAATTATAAGCTTAGAACGTGACTTATAGGCGAACATCTCGCATATCTGTGGTGCTCTGTGCCTTAAAGGTCAACTCCGGTGGCTTTTCCATCCTTCTGTGTTTTTGGTTGAATTACATTCCTCGGCACGTCCTGACTCGAACACAAAAAACCGTTTTTCGAAATTCCAATTAGAACTATTTTTAAAAAGAAAAAACAGTAAATCGAAACCGAAACTGCTTGCACGGCCAGAAACGACGTCCCGGGTGACGAAATGGTGACGTCACACTCAGTATTCGAGAAATACTCATACGTGCGTTGGATGGTGAAAATAAAGTGTGGAAATCACGAAGCATTGCATAAAATGTCTGAGGTAGTTCAATATAAGCCTCACAATTTCATAATCATGCGGGAAGTGGACAGTAACGCCGGTATACTGTTTGTGACGTCAGAAACTCAGTGTTGCCGGCAGAAATAGTCTCAACTTAAGCCATGAAAACGGCATATTTTAAAGTCGTGTTGCGCGCGAACGGATTATCGTACGGCGCCCAAATTTTGCAGAATGCGTCAGGACGGAGAGGAGAATCTACAGTAAAATTTTTATTAGAATATTCGAATGTCAAAAAACCCCCGGAGTTGCCCTTTAAAGGTTCGTCGTCCTATGCTAAAATATTGAAGTAAGTTTTTCAAAGTGCCTATATTCCCCTTTGCTCTATTCGGACCTCCTTTGTAGTAGCTTGTTGTCTAATTTTTTTAATACTTGCCGATGACATCGAAACAATAAGAGTGGAATAGACACAGTGACGGGAACCACAGAAAATATTGAACGTTTACCTATAGGGTATTTGGTCTCTCAGAAAAGTTGCAGCTTGTTAATTTTTTTTTTTTTTTTTTTTTTTTACAAATGCATTGCAATTAGCGTGCACATATAATTCACAACAGACCTTTGCAGTAGCAAAATACAATAAGTACTGGTTTAGAGAGTGCATGAAAAACTATAACGATTATAAAATTGATGGCAGTGTGGGAAAGTTGTTAGGGAGAATAGAAATAATGATAGGTCATACTGGAGGGATGGATATTGGGTCCATGCCAGAAAATTTGGGATTTTTGGGTTCTCAGAGTTGAACGACAATATGAGCACTGAATGAAGGCAATCTTGGCGCGTGAGACGACATAATGAGTGAAGCTACTCTTAAAACTAAGTCAGCTGAGTGATACTTTTGTATAATTACGTGGTTGCACATTTGCTGTTGCAGCTTTCAAGCGCATGAGCGCACCGGGCCCTCCGCTTCCAAACATGATTTGATATTGCCAAGATTCAAATTGGTATGGGCATTCTGCGATATAATATATATATATATATATATATATATATATATATATATATATATATATATATATATATATATATATATATATATATATATATATATATATATATATATATATATATATATATATATGACAGGTCGGGGATTAAATGTTCCGAGGTGACTCGCAATGAGTGACGCCGCAACGGCGGGCTTTGGATTAATTAAAGCCAGCTGGGCACCTTGAACGAACACTGACATTGTGAAGCGTACAGGTGCTTTTTACGTTTGGCCTGTATCGAAACGCGACCACCACGGCCGGAATCTAACCAGCGTCGTCGGGCTCAGCAGTCGAGGAGCCTACAACCACTGAGCCACACTGCTGCGGCCCATAAATATATCAGTAATTAAAATTTTCACGTTTATACTCACTTTACCGTAAAGCTATTGTCATTGATGTTTGGACGCTTGTCAATTACCTCCTCTGATCCTTTTGATATATAGCTGCTCACTCCTCTGGTCAACCTCTCTACCTTTCCTCTTGCTCTTTCTCTCTTGTGTTGTTTACTTTGCCTCTTAATTCGATGGTGGTGAGGCGGTCATTGATTACGGCAACCGCGCCCCCTCATCTATTTCATTCATGTAGCGCAGAGCCAGAGTTAACGTGGAAATAACTTAGCTGGCAGAAAAAATTTGGAATCCCCATCAGATGTACTTAATTACTAAATTAGAATTATTCTAAAATACACTCGCCCAATTCATCACAACATATTTTGCACGAAGATCTTGAATGAGACGGCAATTAAGAAAACGTTGCTGAATTTTGTAAAACCGAAGACTGTTTTCCCGCTTATTATGTTTCCATAGATTTTTCACTCGCTGCCATCGTTGTGTGCCGCTCATACTAAATCTGCTGATCGCATTTTTCCCGCCTTGGCTCCAACTTCAACGTTCAGCCCATTTTCTCTCATGCTAACTAAATTCGTGGTTCAAAGCTCTTTCTCGCTATTCACAACTGCAACAAACATCCAAAAGACATTGCCTCATTTGAAAGCCACGGTGAACTTTTTTTCAAAACAGAAGTCTCGACTTTTTTTTCTCTCTTTTGTTTAGCTGCAGACATTTGCCAAATTGCTTGTTTTCTAAATATAATGCTTTGCCCCCCCCCCCCCCCCCCCCTCCCCTCGCTTTTGTAATGCTTGAGAGGGCTTAAGGGTCTGGGAATAAGTAAATAGATAAGCCTTTCTCCCACCAAGCGGCAGTGGGCCGGGAAGTGGTTGTGAATAACGAAACCCATTTAATTAATACACTTCCACGCGCAGGACTACGGTCATGCTGTCGTATCCTTTTACGAATACATATTGTCGTTTCATACTGGAAAGCTACAGACAGGTCCCATTTTTCGGGCGGAGCAAGAAAAGAAGACCATGCATCTCCCATTCGTCTAAGTGGCCCTTCGATGATTTCTCCCTAAAATTTGTCCTTAATATCTCTGCGCTATCTCGTGCAGTATCCCGCAGTGTTTCGGTGCGTTTATTTGCGCGTCATACTGATTTATTCTCACTCCTACACGGGACTGCTTGAAATGCTAGCCTCATTTTTAATGTAACTCGAAAATGGTTATGTTAGTAATTAAGGTGACAGATGCCTCTTTTTTGGCGCCATTTTTATCGCAGCATGTAGATAAGCTGAGTCAATGTGGTAACTGCGTGTGTCGCGGGCGCCTTAGGGTCCCAAATTTAATTAGTGAAACTTTTTGTTTTCAGCACAATGGAAGGTTTGCAGTTGGGAACCCCATGACCCCATTTGCTTGAGCTCTCTCTTGATCCGTCCCGACCGCCACTTCTGGTGAACCGGGTCCGAGTTGAGCAGGGCGCCCTGTCATTGATTTGGTAATTGGTCCGTGGTATTGGGTACATCGGGCTCGTGTTTGCGGGCCCAAGCCGTGCTGAGGAGTTAGGAGTCGTCGCCGCACACTTGTGCGCCTCTAGGTATCAAGTTTCTTGAACGTAGCAAAGGTATCCGTTTGCGCTATTCTAAGAATTATTTTTTATTCTTTGTCTAAGCTTTCGTCTGTGGCTGGATACACTATAGTTTTTGTAGCCTGCAGGGGCACAGGATTTCTGCGTATTGGTGAGTGATGACGGCTTGCAGCTGCAATTTCTGCACTCATACCCTTGTGGAATTGAGATCGAGATCGCGAACTATGCTGTGGGCACCCACATGCCCATTACTATGGCGATGTTATCTGGAAAAGTACTTCTTACTATTAGGGAACTCGATGGTCCAACTCTGCATTGGGCGTAGTGACGACAGATCGATGGGTAGTCTGTAATCGACAGCCTGCGTGCGGGCTTGGGACTGTGAGTGTGATTTGTCTTTGGTCTTAGCTTGCGCACAGCTGACCATGATTCCTGTGGATTCCGCCGTTATAGTAACATAATGTCAGCGACCGGGTCTGCTGTGTACATGTATGCGCGCTTGGGGTAGTTTACCGCAGACTTTTTCTTTCTCGCCCTGGCTTCTGCCTTTGATGTTTTGCGGTTTGGGGACGACGTGGATGCTCTCTCGAAATTCAAGGAGGAGATCCTTCCTTCTCTTCCTAGACGGGGGATATGGTATATATATGCCAAACCTGTTCGGCATTTTACGGCCAGCCATGGCTAAAAAGGGAATGGGAGGCCCTATAAGATCCCTCACAAACAGAGGGAAAAGACAGAAGCTTATTAGGAAACTAATTGCCAGAATGATCCCTGAAAAAGCTGAGAAGTACTCAGAATACCCAGCTAGAAAAAAACTGGTTCAACCTCGCGACAGTGTCACGGGGAACGTATACAGTCTGGAGTCTCGAACCTCCTCAAAACTTTAATCGACCTTTCCAACACCAATAAGGAACAGAAAGACGCGTTTACCACTGGATCGAAGGCTTGGAGGTGACACCAACGAACCCCCAGCTGGAAACATTGAACAATTATCTATAGGGCAGGGGATCTCGAAGCAGGCCAGCGAGTACGTGGGTGGGGAGAACTTCATTCTATAGTCAAAAAACAATGAAGGCAAATATTCTAGCGAGAAGAAGCTCGTGGCTGGGACCTGACAGCATCATCGTCAAGACGTTTCAAAATGTAGACGAGACATTTCCGGAGGAAATCTTCAAGTCATTTAACGAACTCGGGACTGAAAGCCAAGCCCCGCTAGAATGGAAAACGAGAGAAGCTTGCTTTCTTACCAAACCGCCTCGTCGCGGTGGCTCAGTGGTTATAGCGCTCGACTACGGAGCTGGGACGCCGGAGTTCGATTACGACCGCGGTGTCCGCGTTTTGATCGAGGCGAAAAGCAAGGCGCCTGTGCAACGTGGGATGTTAGTGCACGATAAAGTACAACAGGTGATCGAAAATTACGGAGCCCTCCGTTACGGCGTCCCTCACAGACATAGTATAAACCAAACCATGCAAACCTATTCCCCAGTCAAAAAAAAAAAAAAAAAAATGTGGTCAACTTGGAGAACCTCAGGTGAATGATCCTTCACATTGTTCCTATAAAAAAAAACTTTTCCAGGGGCAATCGACATCAGACTAACCAAAGACCTGAGCAAAAAGGAACTTCTCTTAACACCATGATGTTTGGATTCTGGGAAAATTTTTCCACTTAAGTGGAAAGATGAATATCTCCCAATTTACGTTATACATAGGGTAATGATAGGGCAGGCATCAGACGAGATTTATACTGGCTCACGACGTGAGGGAGGCATTCAATGTCACAATGCGATAACCTCAGAACGCGCAAACTGCGGAAGAATAACTTAAAATATTTATCCACAGCTCCCTCGCAGATAGTGTAGCGATCATCAACGCCGGTGGCATAAAATCCGAGATGACGCTCAGAAACAAGGTCACCCCAGAGGGGGAGGTCTTACCCCCCTCCTTGTCAACATGACGCTCTTCAACCTACCCAAGAAGCTATAGGACGGGTAGTAGGTATAAAACACGTCACAGATATACGAAGATGAAATAAATATTAGGACGAATGAAGCAACCTCTGAAGTCGTCGCCTGAAGGCTTCAGAAGGCAGTGGACGTGGTACAAGGTCACGCGTAAAACTGTGTACTCAATGTTCCCCTATCATATCATGTCCCTGGCTATAGGACCAAAGAAACGGGGAAAAATTAAAGTTACGCTACAAGCGCAGAGCCCCAAATTGGCCAACACAGCCAATATTATAGGCTTCAACATACCAAGAGGTAAAGGGGAGAGAACCAGAATCGAGAAGCTTAAGTAAGAGATAGGAAAACATTGCCATTTTCATAAATCCTCATTTACTAGAAGTCAAACAAGCGCCGCCATCTAGCAAAAATGTGATGCTTGGCGCAATCCCCTGTCGTTGCACCTTCAGATCCAGCTAGCACCGGACAGGTCATTTCATGCACGTGAACCATTCCGTATATTACGCGAAATACCGATTTCATTGTAATTCTGCGAACGCTCCCGGAAGCATTCTGCACTCCTTTCTTTAAATAAAAACCAATAACAGGAAACGAAAAGCCTCCCTGGTTTGTTTCGCAGCGATAAACGAGACTATACATCCCTAAATACTTTTTCTCGTATACACGTCAGTGGCCCACGAAGTTGAACGCCCCTATGTGGCGTATAGGCACATTCATTTGTGCGGACTCAATATGCATGTGCCATATATGAACAACGCTTCCGCAAAAATGCATCCGCGACAAAAAGAATTCCCTTTCATCTCTAGCATACCGTTTGGTATCAATGTGCGCAGTGCACTGCTCCCAGGTGCAAGCTGGTGAGTTAACATGCTTCAAGGGTCGTTTGTAACCACTGCATGAGTGCATCCTTTTGAGCAGATTTATGACTGCAGCGTATGCCTGTCTCCTTTGTTCCCTAGCCACTATTTGTACTTTTATTTCCCTTTGCCGAATACAGTGCAATCAACAGGGCGGAAGTCTGGTTAGCCTCCCGCCTAAACGACATTACTCTGCCTCTCACTCCCTTGCAGGTTGTGTGCTTAGGAAAAAACAAACAAACAAACAAACAAACAAATAAATCCGCTGTGCCAGTGACCCATATAGACTGTTTTCCATCCGATTACACGAAACCATCCTGCTTGTTCAGAAGAGCGAGCATTTCGCGCTTGCCTTTTTAACCCTAGATAGAAAATGAAAAAATAATATTAACGACAACATGGCGCCCTAGATATCTACATACGCGCGCTGCCAATGGCGATGCAGCGCGTGTTTCACACTAAGAGGACATTTCCGGTAACAGCGCTTCGATTGTACAGCACCGCTCGTGTAGCCCAGCCAGACGTTTTCTATTTCGAAGCGGAACCTGCGACAAACAGCTGCGCGTATCTCGTGTGCGTGAGACACCTGCGCCGGCCGCCGCGCGATGCCGGTCGCAGGTGGTGTATGGGTTGTGGAGCACAACCCTGACGGAGCTGCGGGGTGCGAACGGCGTTATCTCGCGTTGGCAGCTGCGGAATCGTTTTCAAATGGCATACAAATTGGATCCTTCCTGCTCGGTGAAGATAAACAGATGCGAGCTTTCGTAATTAGCACTAAGCCTCTTCTTTCTATTTTCAGAGATTCCTGTCATTTTGTTTTTCTTTTCCCGTCTCGCTGATGCGCGACGTTTTCCCGATGAAAGCCGGGCGATAGCGCAACGATCCGGAAATTACCTCCTCGCAAGGCGGTATGGTGCCTTCGCTTCCAAGGTGGCACCCGATTCCTCCGTTCGGAGTGAAAAATGTCCAAGCCCTTCGCCCTCTCATTTATGTGGATACAAGTAGGGCGCAGTAGCACGCATGGTGTTTAGTCTGCGGATATTTCCACAAAAGTATTGCATGCCATAATAGTTGCCGTCTACGCAGCACAGCTTTCAGGAGAGACAGTGGAGTGATTTTCAAAGCAGCCCGGTTGTTCTTTTCCTGACAAGTCTTGTTCGGAGATGGCAGTGCCATGCAAGTGACATTTAACGTGCTCTAATTACTTTCGATGGCGATGAATACCCTGCCGAAATCACATTTAGAACTCACTTCTGCTGCATGCGCCGAGACAGCAAAACAGCGTGTCCGTCAGTATACCCATTTCCTTAACCGGTGGCGTTCGATATGGTCGCTACTGTAACGGGGAGTTGTTCGTTGAAACAAATTATAAAACGGATCTGCTAGAGATTTGGACGAGCAGATAGCAGACGGTTGCCCACAGGCATGCCCACTATTTGTGTGAGTGCCGGAACTCGTGGCATATTAGCCTCGGGTATACTCTTGCCACTCATTCGCTTGTACGTGGCGCTTTGTTGTACATTGGACGCTGCGAATTTCGATAGACGGAGTATGGCAAGAAGGGAGCAGAAGTTCCTTCTCTCTTCTTCATCGCGCTCTGCCATTGTTGCGGCTTTCCTCCTGGGTGGGGCCGCAACTCAAGCGCCAGACGTCAGCAGCATCGTCGCGCGCCGAAGGAACCGCCCAGGGGCGTTGCCTTGACGAACAATCAGTGCTCTAATGAGATGAACGCCAGCGCCGCCGCCGGCGGACGGGATGGCAGACACACCGCTGGCTGCGGCTGGAATGCGGCGCACATTGCGAAATTTTCTGACAGCCCATGGACAGCCTATTAAAAGATTATGGACTGCCTATTAAAATTTTGGTAACGGACAGAGGCCTGCGTCTTGTCTATAGGACGAAAGAGACAGCTCTGCCACTGACGCCTGCTTGCACCGCGCTGGCGTTCTTGCACTGTGCATCGGGGCCAGCGCTGAGCAATCGTTACGTTCCCGGGGGTATCTGGGTTTCATTTTACACTGCGTTAAGGTCCCCGTCCAACGCGCCACATGCACTCGACGCAGCCAGCTCAGGAATTGGTGTTGGTCATGATTTCATGGACAGGAGAGGCGACTGGAAATAACTTACGCCTCGTTTACATGGCTGTCTTAGTGGTTGGTTTGTCAATATTTACGAGGGAGATGAAAAAAGCAAGAACTAAATATAGACAGCAATCCCTGCAGCATACGCTATTTTAGTTAAGAAAGCGTTCCAAACCGAGTTGTTAAAAGGGGCGAAAATACAATCATCACATAAATGCAATGTGAACTCCATAATTCCTATATAAACCGAAACCAGCTATAACGGAAACAAACCTGTCTCTTTTTTTTTTTTTTTTTTTTTTTTTTTTTTTTTTTGAAGCGTTTCATGCGTCAGAGTTGAAGTATGCTGCTCCGAAAACACACCTCTGATAGGTTAAAGTTCTTCGCTGACGCAGGAGCGATGGACGCCCGGACCATCGGACGTGTAATTACTATCCGTCTTGTATTCTTGGATGCGGCTCTACAAAGAAGGGATCATGCCCTTCTGGCGGAATAAATGCAGTCTCCCGCGTTATGATGCTTCAAGGCAGCTATAGACACTCACTATATTGATCTTCCATCACTAATACTTTGCGTTCTGAAGCCATCTACTAAATAGAAAAGCTTTTTTTTTTTTTTTTTTTTTTGATAGAATTTGTCGATTTGTGCTACCAAATGAATTTTTCGAGTTTGGCTGGCGGCGATAGGCGCGAAAAAAAAAAAAAAAAAGAAGCTTTCTTGAGAACTCATGATAACTATACAGACAATCACTGTTCCAAGTAAAAGTTGGTTCTTTGGATCTTTGCATGGTGTATGTTGACGTTTGTACGTGAGCAAGCGACCTATTTATCACTAGGAAAATTGGATTTACCAATCTTCCTCCAGTCGTCCCAAACTCTTGATGTTATCGAAAACAACAGGTTGCCGTCGTTTTAAAGTGAATGGCGTTGTAACCAGCTTTTTGCGATCCGAAAAAAAAAAAAAAATACACAGAATATATTTAACGCACACATGCTGCTTGGGAAATTGTCCGGTAATATCACCATCTGTATTTCGTTATTCTTTTCTTTTCTAGCTTTTAGACGCTGGAGAGCGGCCTCTCAGCGTACATAAATTTGTCTTCAGTGTCCTTTTAGGACTTCTTATTCGAGTGCCCTGCAGCCACCACCTTGCTGCAGCAGAAATGTAAAAAAGTATACGGCTTTGCAGCGCTTGGTCGGCAGGAAAATAACGCTTATGAGATATTTGTATAGGACTGTAGCTTGTAGTGAATCACCATACCCTTGTGAAACCTGGAACGTTATTGAAACTTCTTAATGGTGATCAATTTCTACCCTCGCCCTTCAAAAGTCAGCATTCGGCTATAGGTTAATAAATCTATACAGTGATAAATTGCACAACCAATTGATGGTGGATAAACAGTGGGTGCTCGGTCCCTCGTTGGATGAGATTAAGCAATGGACTTCCTATCCCCATACGTTAATTCAGTCTCGCGAAGCGTGTGTCTGCGAGTGCTTCTGAGTCAAATCTTAGCACCAACACAATGCACCCTTCGGATATCAAATATCTCGAACACGAGCTCTATTAGTCGACTGAAGCACTTCCCGTTTTGATGTTGGCGCACGAGCGACTTGACGTTATACTTCGAACGCAGATAATGCATTCCATTAAATACCATGCAGCAGATTTAAGTCATGATGTCTTGACCTGCATAATGTCTGCAGCTGTGTTGAACGCCTGACACGCAGCACCCATGGAGGCGATATTCTGCATTAAAATGAAATTGTCACCGCGTTGTTTCAAAACTTTTTTTTTTTTTTCAGAAATCGTTATTTTGCACATCAGCAAGTGACAGACGCACCTTTGACGCCACAGCTACCAGCTAGCAAGCAGAGCCGTAAGGGAGGGTGGGTGAGAGGGAAGACTACATACTGCTTCCGAAGAAGGGACAGGCCAAAGGCAAAATAGGCAGAAGAAAAATCGGCAACACAGTCTTTCCAGCTCCTTGTATTTCTTTCAATTTGCGGGTTCGTTTGGAAAAGTCAAACCATCTTCACGCTCAGCGGAAATACCCTTCGGACACACAGGCGTCAAAATATATGCACGAATAGGCAATACGGTTGTTTACCTGGACAGACTCGCTCTAGTTTTGTGCCGAAAGTGAAACTAAGCGGTGGCCTGGAAGACGCAATGGCTCCATATCATCGGCACGGATATTTTCCGTCATGTATATGTACCTTTGAAAGGACTTGCTGCTTCCGTTAGTTCGCTACCGTACCTTGGATGGGCCCCGCACTTTGTAATAAAGAGCTCTTCTATTTTAATATGCTTTTTCGTGGGTAGGATGAACAAGACAACAAACCTTCCCATTTCACGTACCGTGCAATGACTACGGATGCTTTTCTGTGCAAATGAAGGTGATGTATGATTAACGAAAAATAGATGAAAAAAAACAACCGACTGTCCGAAATGGTTACTGAAGTTTCCTTAAAACAAATAAGCTTTTACATTAGGGTATGGCACAGGGAAGTTTGCGGATTCCTACGTCATACAGTAAGGCGGCAATATATTAGCGCAGACGTCTCTACACAATATTTTTTTAAGTCTGCGGACAGAGCTCCAAATTTTCGCAACTGAATACGCTATCTACCAGGACATGTTCTTCGTTTGATCAAACATAGCGCTAGAAGTTGCTAAGGTTGTCCGTTCACCAGTTACTGAATTTTACTTGGTTCGAAGTGTGACGCATTCAAAAAGGTATGACGTTACTTATATGGGGCCATGCCCACGGTACTTAGTCATCAAGCGATCAGTATTCTTCATATTTTCTCTGTTCTTTTTTCATTAATAATGACGTAACATAGTACTTGCCACTATGCCATTTTGATACTGTGCAAGGGCAGGAACATATACCATTTATTTATTTTTTTCGATTGCCCATTGAAGGTTTCGCTTTGGGTTACACGCTTTAATGTTTCAAAGCGACCAAGGCTATATGAGTGACGCCGTAGTGGAGGGTTCCAGAAATTTCGACCACCTGGCGCTCTGTAACGTGATCAGCATCGCACAGTACATAAGCGCCTTGCTTTGCGCCTCATTCGAAAAGCGCCTGGTGCGGCTGAACCCTCCTTGGGTGCAGCAGTCGAGCTAGTTCCTAACCACTGCGCCATCGCGGTGGGGTGTACCCTCAATGTATTCATCCCTTTTGTAGAGTCGTGTTTTTCCACCCCTCGTCTTTTATTTTGGCGTGTCGACATCCAACATCGCAGAACAACAAGCAATGTGCTGCAGTCCTTTCCTGCTATGCTGTTCCAGTTATTGTCCTCGCATTTCCTTTTTCCTTGTCTCTCTAAGCTCTAAAACCATGACTTGCAATTCCCTATTGCCACTATTCGCATTATCCGAAGCACAGGAAGGCTGCAAAAACACATTTCGTTCAAAAGTACGAAACTTTCGCACGTAATGGTGGCGCGAAAGTCATCACTTATAGACCAGTACCTTAGCTCACGCGTTTTAATGATAACGAGAGGACCATTTTGGAGGCTTCAGTTTAAAGCTACCTTGCGCACGCGATACCTGGCCCGTTTCGAAGACTCAGTCTCCTGAGCTCTGTGTAGCGTCACAATGGCCGCAAGGTCACTCGTCGTTGTCCAGTCTTTAATTACATGCCTCGGAGAGTGCTTTTGCGGGAACTGCAACAGCTGTTCATGTCTCTGCGCATCACGACATGCTCTCGCGTCACAAGGCCGCTCAGCTAGTCAGCCGGCCTCGGTTTACTGGGGGAAAATTCCGCCTCGCCTACGAGCCGGCCCTCCTTGCGCGCGCCTTCCGATAGATGGCGCGGCGTGTCCATGAAAGCGACGGCTTTTATATGTGGCGCAGCAGCAGCTGGCCGCGGCTTGCTGCGAAGCTGTTTTTCTCCTTGAACTTTCCTATTTCTCGACGATGCTGCAAATTTCTTCGCCCTGTTTTCTGTTTACACATCGCGGTTGTACAAGAATAACTCAGTGTGAGACTTCTGAACACAAAACAGCGCTGAAGAGGATACGTACTCCTTTTCTGCAGCACTACGTCCATTTTTACTGTAGTCAACAAGCTTATGTCAAGCCTTGAAAAGATACTACTTTCGTACATTGCAATGCATTTGTAGAGAAAGTTGTATTTCACCGGAATTCATAAGTGCAATGAACGGGGAAGTGGCTGCGCAGTCATTTGTCTTTTAACAAGTTGATCTTAAATATCATTGCGTTTAACCAAAGGAAATACAGCACTAAATTTTTGAAGAACCACACAGAAAGACGAACGGGACAGGCGTTGACTCCAACTAAGTTTGTTGAAAGATACATGTGCACATATATAGCCTGAAGACGGTGAACGCTTGCCCATGTCCTGAAAGGTGGGACAGAAAACGTGAAAGTGAACATAGATTGTTAAAAAATACGAGGTTATGAGGTTTTACCTGAGGGCATTTTTTCTGTTTTTTTTTTTTTCCCCGTCCCACCTTTCAGGACATGCGCAAGCGTTCACCGTCTTCGGGCTATATATGTGCACATGTATCTTTCAATAAACTTAGTTGGAGTCAACGCCTGTCCCGTTCGTCTTTCTGTGTGGTTCGTCAAAAATTTAGCCCTGTATTTCCTTTGGTTAAACGCAATGTTACACCAACCAGCCCAGCAAGAGATGCTGTTGACCGAACTTAAATATCAGGCTTCGATATCCTGCTGGAAATATTGCAAATAAGAAAATATTCGCATGCCGTATCTTGCCTTCTGTAATATAAGCAGTCACATCAATAACATTTGCAAAAGGGGAGGCATTTAGGCACTTAGTTTAAAAGCTGGACACCTTTTTTAATCGTAATTCAACTGCAAAATAGTGTCATGCACTCTGAGCATATTGATGAGGAATGGTTTAAACTCCTGATGCGTTGCAAGATGTAATTTTAAAGTCCTTTGCCTGCACCGGGCAGTATAGACTTCCATTTCTAGCGTCTCGAGAGGAGATATGTGGACACGTTGACTGTTATGATGCAGTATTACGATATGCAAATATATGACTTCATAACCCATTTCTTGCGGAAAAAGCTCATTTTGCCGAATTTCTGTGCATGCTCATGCTGTGAAACCCGAAGGATCGCCGCTGAGTGAAACGGCGCCAGATAGTTCTGGACAGCATAATCCAGGCTTCTTTCTGCACTGTTTGCTTTGCCTGAATACAATACAATAGTTGAATTCTGCTAAATAGAGTCACTGGCCAATACAGTGCCATTTTGAAATACATGGCTACTTAGCTTGGCGAAATGGGCTTTGTGGACGTTACGGACGTTGTTGAGGATATTTTATGAATTGAACTGCCGAACGCAGTTTTGTGGCTGTTCGTTAAATGTACTCGAGAGAGCTTACAACGGCCATTGTTGTCAAATCGACGTCATTTACATAATCTCGTGTTTTTTGGCGCTTCTACTCGCAAAGGAACCCACTAATTCTGGGCAAGGGAAGTTTTCAACCAAGAATTGCATAATACGCATTTTTTTTCTTTTTCGCATATCGCGAGACTGCGCCATAACAATCATTTTATCTACAAATCCGCTTTCCAAACGCTTGCAGTTTTCTGCTTCGCGTTGTCAGAAACCTCAGGCCATTTTCAACAGTATGCCCATAACAGTATCTTACAACATCCCACAATGGCCCCACAGTTATTGCGAAAAACGCATTCCATTCATTTCAAGGCGCTCTTAATTGCTGAGTGCGAGCGCAGGATAAAACAGGAAAGCGCGAGACTTTAGCACGCAACGGAGGCTTGGATTGTTCCCACCAATATGTTCCTAACAATACCTTACAATACTGCATAACTGCCACAAAATTAAAGGGATGTCCAAGAAAGCTTTACTTGAGTTTAGATAAGGAAGAGGAGTTGTTTGGTGAATAGAATGCATCATTTAGCACTTTTAATCGTTCGCTTTGCATGCTACGTCTGTAGTCAAGCAATTCTGGGAAAGAGGATTCAATCTTCTCATTAATCAACTTCACCAAAGACCCGCCGTGGTAATGAAGTGGTTAGGGCACTCGACTGCTGTGCCCAAGGATGCGGAGTCGAATCCCGTCCGTTGCGGCCACTTTTCGATGTAGGCAAAAAGCAAGCCGTCCGTGTCGAATTTCCGGAGCCCTCCACTATGCTGCGTCTCGCATAGCCTGAGTCGCTATGAGACTTTAAACCCCACAAACCGGACCAAACCAACTTCACCAAGTACTTCATGCCTGCGGTGATGCGGAAAGCATATAGTCAAAAACACCGGAGAATGATACAAAAATATTTTCTCCGCTATAGCTGCTTCGTTTATGACCAATGCAGAAAAACATCGCGTGGTCGCTACATTTTCTTCTATATGTGTTTACTTGAATATGAACTTTGCACGCTTCAAAAACGTGTCTCACTGCAGTAAAACTGGCAAGCTTAGCATAAAGAAATGACGCGGACAATGACATCTAAACTGCATGCAGGAATAGCTGCGCGGATTTCATTGTTCAAACACCTGTGGGAATAACGTACTAATAATATTGTCACTGTGGGCACCATATCAGCCCTTGTTCAGTTGAGACCAGTTTCCATTCATTTCTGCTTGTCGTTTTTGTTGTATCGAAGGCTGCGCACCAAATATTTCCTGAGGTCACCGCATACTGGCAATCACATCATCGCGAATTTCCTCTTTCCTTGCTCCTTATCTTAACAAAGACACCGTAATCCCTTTCTTTTCTTGTTTGCCTGTCGGCAAAAGCCTCGAGTCTCGGCTCATTGTAGTAAGAGTGTGCAAGGGAAGCGTGGGACACTGCATTGAAAACGTGCGTGTAGCTCTTTGTTCTGGCTGCATTATATTTCGCTTGCTTTTGGAACCGCTACAATTGTTTTCAAGCAACATACTTACCCTTCTGGGGCACGTAAGATATTTTTTGCGCTTCTTAAAAGGTGTTCAAGAACTGAGTGCGGTCTCTGGATAGACTCTTTAAAAATAATCCTCTAATGCAGCACATATCTCTGACGCAATTTTCATTTTGTGAGACCGTCGATCTTTACAATGAATTGACCAACACCATTTACGATTCACTGGACTTTTAACTGACTTGAGAGCCTTACAAGACCACCAAAACGAGCTGCATTGCACCGGTCGTGGTGCCACTAATGCTGAAAGGATTAAACGACTGCGCGTACACTGTTTTTTCTCTTGTCTTGCAGGGCAAATCACATCGGACCCCAATTTCGCGCCAACTAGCCATGAGACCGAGTACAAATTAGTATTTCCAAGCCAGCGCCCTCGGTAGATACAACCACATTGTGGACCCGATTGCAGGGTGCTGATGCAATTACATCGCGCAATACATCGGTGCAATCTGGCATACCGAATGCACCGTCTCAGCAGTGTAATGGTCACCAGTTAGCGGGGAGCGTAAAAACAAACTTTACAAGCTTGCTATAGAGCCGACGGAATGACGGCACATGCTATTTGGATGTATAGAACTTATAGCGCATCATTGGAAGTGGCCAGCAATTTTATATGCTTACCAATTTCGCAATTTGCAGGTCGCATCACAATGCATCAAAACTAATGTTTTTTCGAGTAATACAATGTCAAGAAGCGGTCGTACACTGCGTTGAAAGCAATAATATCTGTTCTTGAGCATGACTAATCGAAATCGTGCTAGCTAGCTGGATCGAGTGTGTATTGCAACAAACACGCGGGGATTCGCTCGAAAGAAAGTTTGCTTATAGATGGCTCCCCCGATACAAACATGACCTATATGACAAGTCATTTTTATTCGTTGCACCCCGAACGACACAATCATTTTGGAAATAATTCGGGTGAGTAACCCTTTTTAAATAATAAATGCGAGCTATTGCGTTAGCAGTATAGCTCATTTCTTTGTGAAGCCGTTTTCATAGCCTGTTAGGATGGTTTTCACAAACTAGGGCTTGAGAAGTTCGACATTTCCTTATTAAGTGCAAAGGGATGCCACGGCACGTTTCTTCTGAGTGCACTAAGTCGAAATCGGCGGAGGCTATCACGTGTTTGACGTCTGGCGGTGTTAGATGTTGTTAAAGGGATGTGATGAACATGCTGTGGATAGGGAGTTACGCCTACGACGTATACTCTTCTTTGTACGCATGCAGCAATATTTGCATATACAGGTACGCGAATCTGGCATAGATGGCGCAAAGAATGAAGAATTGGCAAATAAAATTATTGGCATTCACTGTCGATTGAAGCCAATAGTATGCCGCTGTCAGAGCGACGCTTTCACTTCCCGCTTAAATACGGTCCCGATTGAAGTTTCAAGCACGCTGGACATGCAACGCAGCGTCACGTTAGCTTTATATACCATTCTGGCGAGTTGACTTGGTGGTGCTGCATGATGTGTGTGTGTGTGTGTGTGTGTGTGTGTGTGTGTGTGTGTGTGTGTGTGTGTGTGTGTGTGTGTGTGTGTGTGTGTGTGTGTGTGTGTGTGTGTGTGTGTGTGTGTGTGTGTGTGTGTGTGTGTGTGTGCGCGTGCGTGCGTGCGTGCGTGTGTGCGTGTGTGTGTGTGTGTGTGTGTGTGTGTGTGTGTGTGTGTGTGTGTGTGTGTGTGTGTGTGTGTGTGTGTGTGTGTGTGTGTGTGTGTGCGTGCGTGCGTGCGTGCGTGCGTGCGTGCGTGCGTGCGTGCGTGCGTGCGTGCGTGCGTGCTTGTTACTGACGCCAATTCCAAGTTCGTGGTATAATCTTTGCACGGCTGTAGGCCTGGTCGCCGGCATTGTAGCCGTACACCATCGAATTCCTGCTGGGTTACATTTTTGAGTATGCATGCATATTATGCTGATATTGTTTTCTACGCTTGTTGTCTCTTCACAGAGGAGCACTGGTCTGACGGTTTTAAACCATGCCTTGATCGTTCGTGCAAGCAGCCGTTCCCCTCATCAGATTACTGGCTGGTGTTGCATAACATTGCAGCTCAAGCAGGAGTTCGTTCAACGAAGCGCAAAGTTTGCAAATTGAAACAATAATAATGGTGACGTTGTATAAGCTCATCAGCGATAAACACAGCTCATTATTTTTGCGGAGGGCGGTTGTGGCGAGGGAGTAGGTAAATAATCAAGCCAACGAAGCCCGTTCTGCTACAGGGAGCATGATGTTGAAGCTCTGAGCTGGGAAGCATGCACCGAGCGCATATTGTCAATCTTTGATGGTGCGCTATAGCTGTTTCTATTCTCGCCTTCAGCATACTGAGCAGCTCGTAGGTAAACGCGTTTCAAAGTAGTCATTTGACAAATTATTTAAAGGTCACACCCAATATTACCTCCGCTACTCCAGCGGCTGCCTGTACCGATCGTATCTAGCAGTTTTAACTGAATGTGGTAAAAAACGTACACGTGACAATTGATTATAGCATAATGCATGCCCCTCGCTCTCAGCCTTTATCCACCCAAACGTCACCTTAGACGGAGGTGTACTCTGCAGTGACCGGAAAGGGGGGGGGGGGGGGGGGGGGGGCTAACTTACCGACGCACACTGTTGCGCATTTAACCTTATTTGTATTGCTTATACCGGTATTAAAAGACTCTGATTATACTCAGAAGTTGGACTTTTCGGTTGAAATCGGGAAAGCGAATGACAACACTCCCGCAAATTAAATTTTCTAAATTTTGTATGCCCAAGAAAGGTCACTATCCTTCACGTGCATGTAATATCTAGCTAACTTCTCAAAAGGAGTAGCCAAAGGAGAAAGGAGAAAAGTAAAGCACTCCAAAGGAGAAAAGTACGGAAGCTCTAAGGCAAAAAGACAGTGGTACCTTTGGATTGAATACTGCAGTGATATGTTTGGAGATACCCGCCTCTCTATGCTGGGAGGCTCTATTTTGTGTGGTGACGCGTTAGCCAGAGCATCACACTTTATCTACCGCGATGACTCAATCGCTGTCCTCTGTACGCAGGCAACGTTACACCCAGCCCTCTCACTCAATACCAAACGGCCACATGACAACCATGCGTTTACAAGCAAACTTCCTGTAACGTTTTTCTCCAACGGCTTCGTCATTTAGCTTCGTTACTGTTTTTAACGGCGATAGCACTTCCTTCTACGAGCACAACTAAGTACTTTTTGTGCGGTATAGTCAGTGAAACTCCACTGCTCGTCCGTCTCAGAGAAAAAGGTCAAAATAGACTGTAAGTCACTCTGCATTGCACAGAATTCCTCTTCCTGATATCTCTCAAAAACACCAATAATTCATTCTTAGAAAATATTAATCGACCCCCCCCCCCGCCCCCCTTGCTCCCCCCCGTAAATTGCGTTGCAAAGTAAACCTAACGTCCGCTGATTTAAAGAAAAAAAAGGTGGAGGGGGGGGGGGGCGAGAACTATTTATTCCCTCTGGTTACATTCGCAGAAAATGCTTCAGGATATGCGCGCAAAAAATAAATAAAAACAAAAACATTGAGTGTCTAAAATCGTTCAACATAATTCCGATTGGTTTATATAAATCAACTGACTTTGCACGGTTCACAGCTGTGCCTTTCGGACTGACGGTGCTGAGCTCGTGTGAGCTCCTCTCAAATATGTCAAGGTAGAAACACTTCAACAGTGATTATAGAGCACTGTGCCTCACTAACAACTCGCTAGCAATGTTATACGTTGCGTAAGTAGATTTCACTACCCTATTTGCAGTGCCAAATACATTACCTAGGATACTTCCCTGCCTTACGCGCATCTTTTTTTCCTGACACAGGATGGAGGCTTTGGAGGCTTTTCTTTTCCGCCAGCGTGTATAGTTCAAGGGCTCAAACAGCGCGTGCATAGTCAGTAGGATGCCTCAATGGCAAGCGGTGGCGAGGGCATCGAGGCACCCTATATATCATTCAAGAGCGCCGCATATGAGGTTTTATTTGCGGATACTGTCGCTGCTGTTCGCAGCAAAATATATGTGTTGCATGCGTCTTCCAAAAGTTCATATGTGGCGTTCAGGCGAACTGCCAGTGCGTATACTTTGGGCAATCCGCAATTAATGTTTCCTAAGTGCCTGCTTGGTCAGGTGACAAAGTAAAAAAAGAAAAGCTCGGAGTTGTTGCTGTCTACTAATGGGACTTAAACTTGCAATAAATTCCGGCAAATGCTGTTCAGGTACTTTAGACAAGTGCTAAGCAGATACCGTCACAAGGTCCTGGCAAAATACTGTGCTCTAAAGGTAGCTAGCTATTAACCTCTCTGTATACTGCAGCTATAAAACATTTCTGGGTACCATCGTGGACATTTGTGTTCCGCGGTCGGAGTCATGAAAAATGTAAAGATCCGGTTTATGCTCTACAAAACGATGTCGCCCAGGCCTGGACGCTTGATTCGTGTCTCCTTCAGAGATCTTGCCTTTCCGCTTCATATTCGTAGTAGCACATTATTTAGTGCTGTAAATACACGTAAACACATGACCGACATGAAAGCGATGATGAGAATTCCTCCTTGCACATATACATTCAAGCCGAAAGTGCGGTATACTGTCGCGCGGCTTCAAGCCCTTTGGTGACACGTGGCTGGCTGCGTGGAGATCGAAGTGAAACAAAATCTTTGATTACTTACGTTTTGAACCTTACTAGCCCCATTAGAACCTTTGTCCCCTGGCTCCAAAAGTTTCACTTTATGGGCGATATAATCGTACAGTAAAACTAATTTTTTCGTTGAGAAATTACGCTTTAGCATTTCATGACAAGGCAAGATGTAACTTTCCTGGGGCTGCCAGAGTGGAAACACTTCCGGTAATGGCAATGTCTTAGAACGCGTTTTTACCCATTTAAGCGGTCCGCAGGATCACTCATCTCAGAATGAACAAAAAAATTAGATGTCAAAGTGTTTGTTTGCCTCCCCTAGGAGCGAGAGTTAAGCTTTGCCGCACGCGTACTTGCCTCCTCTTCGTATCGACTCTATATTAGTCCTATTTGAAAAATTGAATCATTATTGTTTATTTGGTGTATTCGTTCAGGACTCGTTGAAGAGCTACCTGTTAAATACATGTCAGTATGTTGACACGCATGGTTTCGCTTCTCGCAGAAACCAAATAGCCTTAAGGGTTATAGAGGGTGGCCTTTTAGTCACTGTCTTATTTATTCGTGGGTTCATAATAGGGGATAATTCGCTCAGATACCGAGTTCATTATATATGCCGATGGTACGACTCTCCACCTATCATCACATTCTGGAGCTGAAAGAATGACTAAGGAAAAAAAAAATTTTTCGTAAATTTGACTCGTATACTAATATCAGTCAGTTCAAAAATTAAAGCGACGAGTCGCTTTTCGATCAAATGGAAAAGAGATTTCGTTATAGCGAAACATGACATTCATATCTGTAGCCAGTGATGAAGCGAAAAACGTGAAGTGTGCTTGCGCTAAATTCTACCTCAACTTTATCATGCGATGGTCTGATTAAACGAGTGTCGTTGTATAACCGGAGCTTCAAATCGAAACCAAAATGCTATCCGGAAAATAGCAAAACCGATGGTATACAGCGTTTTGTGTGACTCATTCTTAAACTGCTCCATTTTTTAAGTCTCGGAACAACAAAAACGCACCTGCTGAAGTGAAGGCCACAAAAAATAATAAATATTGAAAATGCTGAACACACGACACCGACTTCGCATCTTTTTTTGTATTTTGTTAAAAGTGAACATTATATACGAGTACAAATTATACCGGCACTCCGAAATCCCACGATCGAGTTAAGCGTTTGTAGAAATGGCAAAATTACACTATAATTATTCCAACTATAGAGTATCCAAATTTCAGATTTTTTTTTTTTCTTTTTCGCGCATTCACATAATTGTAGTTCTGATTGGATATCCTCTTACCCATCTTACCAGGATCTTACACACGGCGTCAATATTCCAACCAGAGCGCAGAGAACATCGTTTTCTGTATTAAGCATTACCTTTCATAACAAATCACTTTGTGTTGTTAATGTTCCAGTTGAAGACGCGATATCAGATCATAGGCTTGTAGTTTTCTCGCATAGGATAGGTGCATCTAATACTGCTACTCGAAACAGACGAACTGTGAAGATTTTCCTAGGCACGTCAGGTCATGATTACGTTGAAATGGCCTTAGATAAATTTACTGCAAATGATATCAACGGTCTATGGCATAAATTCAGATGTGCGTGCCATTTCTCTGCTGAACACTTTATTTCATGTAAAGCTACGAATGTGTGCCGTAAAAGCCTCTTGTTTAGCCGTGAAATAATTCATTTGATACGCAAAATAAAAAGGCCCAGAAAGCACTCAGTCAACACTCCTCTGCCTTTAAACTTGAGATATATGCATTCAGAAAAGCTTCGTTCTATTAAGCAGTTTTTTTACTCGTCCACCCTACCGCAATTCATCAAAAGCTTTCTTGCGAAATTATGGCGCCACCTTAACTCTGAAGCCCGCTAAACCATCGATCACACCAAAACCGGCAAAGGAACTGTTCGCCACCAGCCACAGATAGCCTGTCCGACTTTTCAGGTATGAGGGTATCTTTTCAATGCTCCTCAATTTGAAATCTAAATTATCGTGCGGCTCTGATGGTATTCCCAACACTTCACTGCAGTGTTACGATGAATCGCTTGCACGACTTCTTTTTCTAGGGGCGTTGTCCCATTTGATTGTATTCTAGCAACTGTGCCTATATTTAAGGTGACCGTTCTCAATTAACCGACTACCCAGCGATTTGACTCATCAGCCCATCATGCAAACTCGCGGACATGTCATTTCCAACTACATAACTGATTTTCAAGACAGAAAAACATTCTTCCTCCTTTCCAGCAAGGTTTTTGCAAAAGTCTGTCAACAACCGCACAACTAGTTTGTATACAATTCATTCGTTTTCTTTTGTTCTCGACAGTTCCGGCCAAGTTGACGTTACATTTCTGGACTTTAGCAACGCATTTGATAGGATCCCACATTCCGGTCTGTTATTCAAACTTAATGAGGCAGATTTACCACGAACCGTAATTTATTTGATATCGTCTTATCTCGATATGTGCCAGCGATTCGTTGATTTTGAAGTGCATTACTCCAACGTTCTCTCTGTTAATCCCGCTGTGCCGCAGGGCATCCTCGTCTTTTATTAATTTACGTGAATGACTTAACCTCCTGCATAGGCGAAAGTGTGAGGATCCGATTACATGCGGACGACTGTTTGCTATTCGAGGTTGTTAATAATACTATCAAGCTTTGCTTAATGAAAGTCTGAATGTTGTTTCTTTTTGATCTCCGGGATATGAAACTGAATCCTGACAAAACTGTTTTCATGCGCATCACAAACAAAATGTTTCCTTTTACTTACCGATACTATATCAAGCAGACCCCCAATATTTGAAACTGACTCTTTTAAATATTTAGGCATAACTATTACAGAGCCTTTGAATTGGTCCGCTAATATTGACATCTGCGCTCCTGCCCGTCGTAAACTTGGTCAACCACGACACAAGTTCAAATACTGCTCCTTCCATGTAACGCTTCTGGCCTCTAACATGACGATTAGATCTCGATTACAATACGCCTGCGAAGTTTGGCATCCTTTCAAAGAAGTCACCAAACGTGAACATATTTTATGGCCAGCAGCTTGTTTGATATATAATCGCTACCGTCGACATTAGTCCCCACCTCGATTAATGAGAAGTAGTGACATCAAGCCCTTAGAGTACTGAAGAAAGCTATCGAGAATCAAATTCCTCTTTAAATTCCACCATTCTGTACAACCTTCATCATCTAGAGTCACAAGGCATTAACACTGTCACAGATCATCTTCAATGTTCACCCGCTCCAACAACTTTAGATATTCCAATAGCCGAGATTACAGTGGCTGTACTGTGGCAGCCCCTGTACCGAGAGGAACGATAACCCCCGCATGTGTTTACATCTAATAAATATTCTGGCTGGAATTGAAAGAGTCCTTGACCCATGATGTTTTTCGCTTATTTATCGCAACTTTCATTTTTGAGCTTTGTATTTTCTTCATTGCTTGTACAAAAACCTGCATTTGACATTGTGTCTCGCTGATCATCTTTGTCTGTGTTATCCCACTCCTGCTTGGCTTTTGTACAGCCTGCAGAATACTTTTAGACAATGGTCCTCGGTGTAGGCACTGGTGGCGTCATTGTAACTTCTCTTTTGTAAAGTCTCTGTCCTCGGATATACGTCCTCGGAAGTTTAAGTCTCTGTCCTCGGAATAAAGTTGAGGTTACGAAGGAATATCTAAAATTTGATTGGTGGGTGTATAGTATTTGGATGACATAAGTTTCGAGACACCTCACGGGCGCTCGCGACAGCGCTGGCGGGAATCCTTGCCCCATGAAAAGTTTATTTTTCTGTATGTATTTTGGTTTTCGGGAGAAGAAAAAAAAATTATCCTCGTTGAAGCGATTTAGGAGCGCATGCATTGTGTTGACGTCATTTTCAGTCGCAAAAATTACGTCTAAGACGAAAGCATGTGCGAGCCCCTCGAAACTGCCCCGAAGGGCAACGTGAATTGAACGTGAGTTGACAGGCTACATGCCTACGTTTGGTTTGGTTTAGTTTGTTTCATGCGGTTTACAGTCGCAAAGTGACTCGTGTCAGAGGGGCGCAATAGCGGAGGGCTCCGGAATTTTCCACCACCCGGGGTTCTTCGACTAGCACAAACATCGCACAGTGCAGGGGCGCCTTTTTTGTGTCTGGATTCGAAAAGGGGTCGCGATCCCGCTTTCTCGGGTTCAGCAGTCGAATGACCTAATCACTGAGGCGGGGCCCACCCCCAGAAGGGTCGTCGGCATCACCCCACATAAAATATATCACGAATAACACCGTCTCGTAAACATTCGGGCGTGCTCTGTCGTTAAAAAGACTCGCAGCTATGCGCACAGGCCGGTTAAAAAAAGTCCATTCAACACTCCGCGGCTTGAAACCCGAAATGGAATTCTCTGGGAGCTTCACCTATGCACTCGCACTTGCGTGCACTACACGGGTACGAAGCTCTAAAAAAAAAAAAAAAAAAATAGCGCTTCCCCTTTGATGCGGTGAATAGAACGAAATGGCCACTGCCAACGCAGGTAATGACCGAGCGACTATAGGACTAAACGACGTACGCTCTCTTGTTCATGGTTCGTTTCTGGCTTGCAATTATGGACTGATAAGCCGCTCAGTGACAAACTCGTGTTCTGAAGATTGTCGATCCTGCCTATATTGCAGCAAGGCTGCGATGTGGGAGCAGGAAGCTCCCTTACCGGTTTCTCCCCCCTCTCTCTGAGTATTTCTTTGTTCACACCAAAGTGCTCAAGGCCTTTATAGTAGAGTGGGTGTTATCGGTGAGATCGTGCAAGACAAGAGGGTTAGTCGTGAAGACTACGCTCGCTAACTATAGACATGTTGCTTAAACAGCTTAACTTGTGAGGTGCCATTTAATGAGATTACAGGCTCATTGCGGTTTTATTTGACTTCTAATTTGATTGTCTGCACCAACGCCAACCATGAAAAGTGAACAGTAGTGCTTCCTGGGGAGATAGTGCTTCGGTGTGGCGAGGAGTAGTCGACCATAGCTGATATTTCGACGCAGTTGCAATGTCCTTGGCGCACGTGGACACGCTCTTTCTTTGTCATTTTTTTAAAGTGAGGATTTGAGTTTCATACAGTTCCAGACGCACCGTTTGTTACATGCGGGATGTTTATTTGCGTTATTTTTCCATTTTTTTGGCACAAAACGAAGCGGGAAAGCCAGGTGGGTTTGCTTTGATTTCAACGAAAATAGACTGACATTATTTCGCTAACATATTCCTCTTAATCAGAAAAAAAAATTACAAGAGTTCAACGCTGCTGAACCAAATACTGAGCGAAAGCATCAGCTGCGGGGGACCGAACATTCTTTTTCTCTTTTTCTTCTTCCTCAGCCCACATACAAAGCCCCGCTTTAACCGAGCTGTGAACACACCTTAGTGGTCTATAGGGGTAACGTGAATGCCAGGGTCCTAGCAGGCTGATTCTGACTTGTATTGCTGACGGCGTGCGCCAGGGCCCGATTTATTCAAATGTATGACGTCGCTCCGTCTGTAGCGCTCCTCGCGGAAGAAGCGGGAGTTAGGCCGCCGTTGGTGTGCACCGCCTCCTCGCATGGCTGACGGCGCGAGTTGGGCCCCCGGTTTTTGCAGCAGATGGAATGACGTCACTCTGTCTGTAGCGCTCCTCGCGGAAGGAGCGGGAGTTCGGCTGCGTTGGTGTGCACTGCCTCGCATGGCTGACGGCGCGCGTTGGGCCCCCAGTTTTTGCGCAGATGGCATGACGTCACACCAGGGGTGAAGATAAAAATCAATGGTATGCACCGCCTCGCTACGCTGAAGTCTTCAAAGTGCAAGTAGTATTGCTTTCGCAATAAAAATAAATGAAAACCCACGGCGAGAAATGTAAGCGCAACGAGGACAGAGTGAGTTGGCCATGAAGACTGCGCCAGTTTCAGGCTGGCCCAGAATTAGGCTTTGTGCACCCTGAAGCCATCGCTTTGGACGCACCTGCTGTCGCTGGGTAGGGTTCTATGATCCGCGGCACGGCGGAAGTTTAGTTTACCACTCGTAACTAGCTGCCTAGGCACACTTTCATTGACAATAATGGCAGCGTTTAGGCGAGTTGGTTAGACGCTTGGTTGGTTGGTTATGCGCTTTCCAGGTTTAACTTTCATTGACTTTGTTTTGTATGCACTGATGGTGGCTCCAACGAAAACTCCGTGCACGGTAGAGTGGCGCTTTTGGGCAAGCCTCTATCGAAATTCGGGCGGAATAGAATATCTCACCTTGCTTTGAGCATCTGCCACGTCACAGCCATGCAACCATGCAGAGCGGCGAACTGCTCCTCAGATTTTCGTCTAACTGCTTTGAGATCACAGAAGAGTTGTATATGAAGCAGTGGGCATTAGTTTCGGGCGCGCTTGCAGCTTCTGTCTGGATATGATGAAAGCAGGGAAATAATTGCAGGTGAAACACTCTTTCTATCTTGTTCCTGGTACTCGTTTTAGTTCTTTGCGACGTACTTTGCTCCTTTTACATCGTTATATGGTATCGTAATGTTTGACTTAAACTAATTAGTAGATTTAGTTTTCAAAAAAAAAAGCCAAACAAAAAGAAAAGCAGGAAGCCGAGAGGAGAGTGCTACACGAACGCATCTCCCAAAATGAATTCAGGCACAAGGTATAGTCCGCTGATTACTGTGTGAAGTGTTTTGACGGTAACGACGAAATGGTAGCCGTTAGGCGCACCAAAAAAAAAAAAAAAAAAAAAAGAATACCGCACCGTTAGGCAAAGGTGCTTTCGCGCATCGGATCTATATGGCGTAGCACTCAAAGGGTCTTCGGCGAGAACCAGCGCTGAAATCTTGCAGAATGATGTCCAGGTCTTTTGGTCCAGGGTGTAAGCTCCAGATGCGTAGCAAAAGGTTGCTCCTAAAGTTTGTCGTGCGTACACAACGAGGAATTAACCTTCCACAGACAACCAATGGAGTTTGGTGCAGTTAGGGCGTTAGCTCTACGCATACCATTCACGAACCCCAATGTCAATGGCTGGTGCAGTTATGATCTTTAACTCTCGCGCTGTGCAGCACACATTGTCATCTTCATCAAGTTCTAAATGAAAAACACTCTCACGTTGTGCAGTGAGCATCGCCATCTTCATGAAGTTCCATCTGCGCCGCTCCTTAACTTAACCTAGGAGGAGGAGGACTAAACATCTTTATTCTATTCAGTCAGTGGGGGGGGGGGGGGGGGGGGGGGGGGGACCCTCAGTCCAGGGTTCCGTTGGCCGAGGCTGCAGTAACAGCGCGGCGAACCAGCCATTGCTACCGCTTCGGGCAGGGGTCCTGCAGGGCGGCCTCCCAATCTTCTATGCAGGCGTGAGGGAGTGGACAAAGAGAAGAGACAGAGACCGCAGCTGTGTTACGCAGGCTGCCGAGACCATCCAGCAACGAGAAGCCAGACTAGATAGTTGTCGAGAAGCTTACCAAGTGCGGAAGCGAACCAAAATCAAAGCGGCAACAGGGGGTGCGACTGGGGCCAATGAAGCATGAAGCTGGGTTCAAAGATCGATGGTTGAATATCTACAATGTTTTTTTGAAAACTTATAGCAAAAAAAGAAAAAGAAAAAAAAAAGAAGCTTCCGAGAGATGATCTGCACATATATTGATTGTTATCGTGAAGTCATACAATATGTAAAAAATAAAATGTTCAAATTTTCATCTCAGAAGTTGTCCAAAACGTTTGGGTGTGGATGCGGCATGATCAATGGCGAGAATGCATACGATGTACTTCACTGCACCCGCGTTTCAGCAGAGGGAACCTCTACGTGCATCTTTCACATGCGCTTGAACTAAGTACTTTTGAGGCAAACCAGAAAGGATACGAATCAGTCCGTGCCAATCCCAGGCGCTCTATCTGTACTCCAGCTTTTTTTGCCACTTCCAACACATGTGCTAAATTCCTCCTCAGTTTGCTGAGCTCCAACTTAGCAACAATTGACAACTATTAATTAAAGACGAAAGCAACAATTGACCTTTAAGGCACGTTGTAGATGAAGTTTCCACATTGATTTCATCTAGAGCTTTCTGGGTTGGGAGGTTTGTATTTAATGTCTATACTTGAATGCAGCAGCCACAGAGTGGCATCAAACCTCGCATGGTTTGGCCAAGCAAGGAAGGGAACATTTATTCGACACATTGGAAGGCTTTCTTTCTTAGTGCCATCAAACAGTCCAGTCTCCCGTTCAGATTTAAAATGAAGCTTCAGTTGACACTTCAGCAGGATTTGGTTTCGCTTTCTATTGAGCTTAATGAAATGCTTATTAATTTGATAACTGCTATTTCAGCACAGAAAAGGGATATTCATGAACAATTAGGCTACCTCGAAAACAATCAAGGTCGGGATTTGCAGTACCACTCGGACAGAAATCGCTGGCTGCATAAAAATGAAGCGTTCCCCTCGATACTATAAGTCAGTGTCTGGTCTATCGGCGAATATAATAAGTTGCTGGTTTGGCTATGACGTCAAAAGCTTACAGAAAGTCGGTCGTTTCCGGCGTTCTTTTTATCGCCGTCGCGCCTGCGGTATTCTGCGATGAATTTATGTCTTTGGGGCAGCTCTTAACTACCTGCAAAGAGCCTTCCGGACGCGGATCGTACGGTGCAGCAGATGTAGATCGACCGATCAACAACCGCTCCGTGCAGATGGACAGCAACGTGAGGGCACTAACAGGAAGGTCACGTCGTCCCGGTGCTCCTCTTCCCAGAGACAAACATTTCGAAGTGAAGGACCCCGTCGCGAAGCCATTGAGCGGCGGACCATCTCGGGGGATTACTACGGTGATGGTGGCGCACTGCAAGCTGCTCGGAAATCGTGCCGTCAAACTCGCATCGGTCCGATAAGCAGCGAATGGCGCTTGTTGCGTGCACGCACACATAAAACACGAAATCTCGCACGCGCGCGCCCACGGAAGGCAGGAGACAGAAGACACGTACCGATAAGACGACGCAATGTGCCGGTACTCACGCACACACGTAAACTCGGGCGCACTAACGATAACACGCCACTACAAGCAAACCCCGAGTACTCATGCGCCGTTTCAACTCGCTTAGCCGTCGTCGTTCTCGCTGTATAGCAGCAAGACCCCCCCTCCCTTCCCCCCACTTTTTTTTTCTTGGCCTCCCTGGTGCCTTCGGCCAGCTAAGCTAAGAGGTCGAGCTGCACGCGGCGCGGCAGTCGTTCGTCGCGGGCAATTTGGGTCTGGCGCCTTTCGCAGTCGCTCGGGCGGACTTTGACGCGCAGGGCCACCCAGAAAAACTCATTCTGGACCGCGCGATCGCTTGCTCTTTCCTCCTCTTCTCGCGTCAGCTACTACAACGCGCTTCAGCGCGGGCTCGCTGTTGGAGAAGGAGGTACCAAACTCCTACCCTCAAGTTCTGCGGTGAAGTAGACACCGGCTTCCTTCCCCCCAACGTGGATCCCTTCTCCTCCACACCCTGTTCACTTGCTCTGCTGGTGCCTACTGGAACTGTCTTATGAGGTTTTTAGGAGCGGCGCGAGAGAGGCGAGCGTTGCCGACGAGGAGAGAGTGAGGAACTAGAAGTTGGGCGGTCTTCTCGTCTTGTCTGGGGTTCCCTCAGCGCAGTATAATCTCCCAGTTCGTCGTAATCGCGCGCGCGAAGGAACTTGTTTCGCGTCTCCCTTCCAGGAGCTGCGCGTTGTTTTACTCGTTTCCTCTTGTCTTGCTTTTGTTGCGGGCTGTCTAGTTGGTGCGAGGCTAAAACGCAGCTTCCCTTAGTCCATGGCGGAAGGAAATGAGAGGAAGATGAGCTCTCGGAGGAGAGTGCGGCCAGGGCACGTTTATGCACGCGCGCGTGATGTCGAGGCGACCGTATTTGACCGCAAGCCACTGCTGAGCGCAACATCTACTGCCTGCACTGCCTCCCCCCTCCCCCAGTCTTTTCAACCCCCCTTTAATTGCCGTTTATTTTGTTTAAACCGCAGTCAGCGTGCACCCGTAGCATAATTTATATTGCCTGCTCCACTCGCACCTTTATTTTATCGCTTAAGCAATCTCATGAACTGCTCATCACTTTCATGTGGAGTACTATAGAGTGGTTGTCTTGCTGAATGAGTGCCTCATTTACTCTATTTATAGGACCAAAAAGCGTATAAGCTGCTGCTACTCTGCGTGAAAAAGCGAGCATGCGCAGCTTTCTGGCGGTGTATTGGAAAGGAGTGAACACAAATGAGGTGTTTTTTTTTTTGTTCTTTCTTTTGTTTGTCAATATGAGCCAAGTCCACCAAACGCCAAACTGAGAAATCAGTTCAGTTCAGTAGTTCAGTCGTGTCCGACTCTTCGTGACCCTATGGACCATTTCACGCCACGCTTTCCGGTCTCTCACTATCTTCCTAACATCACATAACTTCATCTGCAGCGCCTCGAGGATGCCATCTAACCATCGCGTTCGCTGCCTACCCCTTCTCCGGCGACAGTCAACCTTTCCCAACATCAAATCTTTCTCCAGCGACTCTTCTCTTCTCATCAGATGACCACAGTAGCTGAGTTTTAACTTTAGAATTTGACCCTCCAATGAGCAGTCAGGGTTTATGGTCGACAATATCGACTGATTTGATCTTCTGGCAGTCCAAGGAACTCTCAAGAGTCTTCGCCAGCACCACAATTCAAACGCGTCAATTCTTCGGCGGTCAGCCTTTTTCACAGTCCAACTCTCGCATCCATACATCACAACTGGAAAGACCATAATTTCATGGCTGCAGTCTCCTTCCGAGGTAATCTTGGAGCCCAAGAAGAGAAAATCTGTCACAGCTTCCACTTCTTGTCGGTTGATGCTCCAGGACTTGATAGGGCAAGACGCCATGATCTTTGTCTTTTTGATTTTCAGTTTAAGCCCAAACTTCTCACTCTCTTCTTGTACGCGCATCAGGTTGTCCAAATCTTCTGACATAATGTATGCAGAATGCTAACAGCGTCATGGTTGAGGTTTTGAAGCAACTCAGCTGGAATGCCATCACTTCCGGTGGCTTTCTTCTTAGCAAGACTGGCTATAAGGCCCATTCAACTTCACTCTTCAGGATGCCCGGCTCGAGATCAGTAATCACAACCGTCTTATGTTGGGTTTGCACATTCGGGTCCTTTTTGTGCAGTTCTACTGTGTATTCCTGCCACCTCTTCTTTATCTCTGAGGCTTCAGTGAGGTCCTTGCCTCGTTTGTCCTTTATCACGCCCAGCTTAGCACAGAAGCTTCCTTTGATATCTTTGATTGTCTTGTACAGAGCACGTGTTCCTTAATTGGCTGTTGTCCTCAACTGCTTGGCACTGTATGTTCACGAAGGCATTCTTATCTCTCCTTGCTATTTTCTGAAAATCCGCATTGAGAACCTTGTATCTTTCTCTTTCCCCCATAACTTTTGCCATCCTCCTTTCCTCAGCTATTTGCAAAGCCTGTTCAGATAACCAGTTTGCTTTCTTGCATTTCTTTTGCTTTGGAACTACCTTAGTAGCAACTTCTTGTATTATATCACGAACATCAGTCCACATCTCTTCGGGCTCTCTGTCTTCTAGATCTAATTCTTGAAATCGATTGCTCGCTTCCACAGCATATTCTAATGGAATTTGATCCAGATCATACCTGAAAGGCCTTCTAGTTTTCTGAGTTTTCCTCAATCGAAGCTTAATTTTGGCAACAAGAATCTGATGATCGGTGCCACAATCGGCCCCAGGCCTTGTTTTTACTGCTTGTATAGCGCTTCTCCATCTCTGCCGGCAAAGAATATAATCGATCTGATTCCTGTACAGACCGTCCGGTGAAGTCCATGTGTACAGGCGCCTCTTGTGCTGTTGAAAATGAGTATTCGCTATGGTCAGTTTGGTTTCTTAACAAAACTCTACTAGCCTCTGTCCAGCTTCATTTGACTCGCCAAGACCGAACTTGCCTACAATTCCGGATATTTCTTCACTCCCGACCTTAGCATTCCAGTCTCTTACGAGAAAAACGACGTCTGATGATGGGGCGCGGTCTAAAAGGCATTGTAGGTCCGCATAAAATCTCTCAACGTCAGCTTCTTCAGCAGTAGTGGTCGGTGCATAGACTTGGATAACTGTTATGTTGAGAGGGTGACCTTGGATCCGAAGTGAAATCATTCGGTCGTTTTTGGGGTTGTACCCTAGCACTGCTTTACCCATTCTTCTGTTTACTATGAGAGCGACCCCATTCCTTCTCTTGGATTCGTGCCCACAATAAAAGACATAATGGTCGCCGGAGTTAAATTCTCCCGTTCCGGTCCACTTGAGCTCGCTGATACCCATGATATCAATGTTCAATCGGTTCATTTCTCGCTTGACGACATCCAGTTTACCTTGCGTCATAGATCTTACATTCCATGTTGCTATGTGATATATCTCCTTGCAACATCGGACTTTCCGGTCGCTTCCCGACACATCCACAACTGAGCGTCCTTTTGGCTTTAGCCCAGCCGCTTCATTCGTCCTGGAGCTACTAGGAATCGCCCTTTGTTCATCCCCAGTAACATGTGGGACGCCTTACAACCTGGGGGGGGGCTCATCTTCCGGCGCCATATCATTAATGGTATTGTGACTGGCCATAGGGTTTTCTTGGCAGGAAATACTGAAGTGGGTTGCCATTACCTTCTCCAGTGAATCACATTTTGTCAGAACTCTCTGCCGTGACCTGTCTATCTTGGGTGACCCTACACAGCAGAGCTCACGACTTCATCGAGTTTCGCAAGCCCCTCCGCCACGACAAGGCTGAGGGGCTGAGAAATACACGGTTGTTATCAGCACAAGCCGTAGGGATACCCCCAAACTATTTCTTGATATGCTTCATATATTAGAGAAACTGAACTTCGGAATTAATTGAAATCTTGTGCAAATAATTTAGGCAATATCTGCAATAAAATTGAGTGTTTTTTATGCGAAAAATTATATTTAACCTCATTTTGATAAAAAATAAATTTACTTTTAACGTCGTTTCTGTTCTGTAACTGCCACAACATTACATAAAAATAATCATATGGTGGATACTGCTGGAAGACAACAAGAAAATTTATTGTAAACAGGAACGCTACTGTCTTTTACGTGAGCAAGTAAAGACTACTAGAAGGCGTCTGCTTCAAGCACTGACTTGTGTTTCCGTGTTTCTTTTCGATTCACACCTCGGCAGCGGGAAAGTAAACTAGCTATAATGTATGAAATGATGAATTATGTTACTTCATTTTTCCATTGTAAATTCATGATAGTCGCAAATGATGGATGCATACAGGGTGCAAAAATACCAAGACAGTGACTAATACGGTCGTTTCCTGCGTGCCCCGACTGTTTCGCTCATGTTACTGAGTTGAGAAAGACACTGCCAACTTGCAGAAAAAAACGCGCTAACGTTCGCTGTTTCAGAGACATGTCGTTGCGTCATTCGTGGCGGGGCTAATGATCCCATCGTTGTCGTTGTACTCTTGGTTCAGATTTCAACCAACCTCTTCATATCCTTGGCAGTACACGAGAAAATAGCGCTGGTAAAGGAATACGTAAAATAGAGAGTTCGATCTATGAGGCTGAAGATCAGAAAGAAGGCTCTCAATAGTGGTTGCGGTTCATTTTTTATTTTATAAAATATTATCGAGACTTATATCTAGATTTTATTTGATGCATTTGGTTCTCAAAAATTTTGCGGAAGTAAGAGTTATAAGTGAAGATTCCTTAAAAAAAAAAAGGAAGAAAATGACTTAGTTTCGGTTTCTGAATTTCGCTCATTTCGAAAAAATAAAAACCCCATTCGAAACAGAAGTTAGCCTTTATCGATTCGATTGGGGAACGCGCTCTGACCAACGGTTACTGAAAAACGGATGTTTATAGGCTAGAACAGGCCGAACAGCGAAATACGGGTGTCGCCATCGGCGGTCGGTTTCGCAACTATGATGCGTGAGTCGGTTGGGGAGGGGGGGGGGGGGGGGGGGGGGGGCGGTATAGCAGAGACTGCGCTACACGTCCATTCACTTCACAACGGTGACAAGCCATCCTTTCTTGTAAGGACGTCACCAGGACACGTGCTGTAGCCCGTATTCTACAAGGATCCACTTTCCAGTTCGGATCAGTTCGGTCTTCATTGGTCACTGTTCTCGAATGACGAAGCTGCGCCTTTCAAGCGCATGGATGTTGGTAAAAACGTCCCAGGAAAGAAGGGTCCCCGAAAAATACGACCCTGGAATAAACGTAAAAGGAAAGGCCCCTGAAGAAGCGGCCACTAGGAAAAAACGTCAAGGGAAAAATTGGCTCCAAGGGTGAAATAATTATTTCTGAATTCACATAGCATAAAAAGGCACTTTCGTTCCGTTATTTATTGGCTTTGTGATAAAGGTAAACATCATTTGGGACCTGAGTCGTCTGGACGCCTGACGTGTTTACAAGCACTGCAGAAGGAACTGCGAAAAAGCATAGTGAAAGTGCCATCTGGCTCTTTATATGTTACATGTTTCCGAGCTCCACAGCTCGTTAAGCAATCATTAAGACAAGTCTAATCAGCTTGGTAAAAAAAATTCTATAGGGCACTTTGGACCACTAAAGTGCGATGAGGCGAAAGCCATTACAGCGCGGTGGATCGTAGCCCTCCACTACGGCACCTCTATCTCCCTCTCTTCTTTCACTCCCACCTTCCTCCCTTCCTTTGCTGCGTGGTACACGTGTCCGCGGAGAGTTGTGACAGATACTGCGCCTTTTCTATCGTGAAAATCAATTTCAAACGCCGCTGATACCTGCTCTACTAACGCCTCCTAGACACCGGGATCTGCTTTGTTTGCTGTGTGGTGCGGCCTTTGAGAAAGCGGCAAATGAAAGGCGCCGCACGGACGCCCGCATCAGACGCCAGGCGGTGTCAGCTTCGTATGTGCATGAATCGCCTGGTGACGTCATGACCTGTCGTGACGGTACATCGTGCGCCCCTTGTCGAACACAACAAGCATTTCATGGAAGGCATCAAAGTTCAAGGGTGTTCTATAATTCGTTTACAGGAACAGAAAGGCGCAGTATCTGTCATTCGCGGAATACCGCTATCATGCTCACGGTGGACAAAGGGAATTATGGAGAGCGTTTCACGATCCGGGGCGCGACGCTGTTGGTAAAGCGTTGGGCTGGGGATCCAAAGAATGTGGAGGTTTGATACCCGGTGGAGATAAGGTTTGTTAATTTATTTTTAACTCTCTCCCTCTCGAAAGCTTGATACCTCTGCTGACAACCTTGTGTCGACAACGATGAGGTATTAAAGGCTTTCGCCTTAATATTGTTAGCGAGCCGCCACCGCGTGATGCGCAGCGAGCGAGCTTAGTGTGAAAAAGAGTCGTCTAGCCACGCTGTCAATGAAGAGGGAGCCACCCTGGGGAGGAAGACGACCGAGAGCAGACGAAAGATGGACTCCGGACAGTACGGACCCGTGTATCATCATCTATTAGTTTAATTGATAATAAACAGTTTGAAAAAGCAGCAGAAGAAAAGGCATCCTGACTTTTCGCACCATTAAGTAGTCAAAACTGCCTACACTATTACCCACTGAGAAAGGTACAGCCTTTGTCAAAAGTGTGGAGCCCAGGGGGTCTGCTTCTCAGCCGTGTAGTGGGGCTGATTGAGCATTAGTGGAGGTTCTTCCTATTGAAGTGGAGAGGAAAAATCAATCTCCTTACCACCAAGTTATTCGGAACACTGGAAATGCGTTACAAGCCGCACGAAGTGGCTCTTGAGCAGACCCCCTGGGGTCCACACTTTAGACAGACTCTACAAGTGGATCGGTGCGTGATAGACATGGGGAACCTCCGAAAACAGAACACTTCGCTAGAACTACCTCCCAGACTTTCCGGTGACGAGCTTCAACCCTTCCTCTGATGATGGTGTAGAATCCTTGCTGCACTTCCGGTTGGGGTGGATATGCTGTATCAGGGAAGGCAGATGGAGACTTAATCGGTCGTGCACCGGGCCACCCTAGGCATCGCCCCAAGCTTATGGTCCATTATAAAGTAAGTGTTCAACTCGCCTTTTCCCGAAAAGAAAGCGAGGATATGGCACATGTCACTGTGTTAATGCTGCAATATAGTTTGTTTGTTTTTTTGAACACCACGCTTCAATACCATGCTTGGCCACTTCCAAACTGACAGGTGGTAGGCGCTGTAGCACACATCTTTGTAGTTCGCTCCGGGGAAACGCAGACAATATTCTATAGCACAAAAGATACAGTCCCCGTTTGGGGACATTTTTTCCTACTTCGAAAATAGAGACATTTCTTTCAGGGACGTTTCTTCCGGGGATATTTTCTCCGGGGTAATTTATTCCGGTGACGTTTAATTCCGAACCTGATGGTTATATCTGGGCAGTGATCAGAGCGCTGGCTCATATATAGGCGACCGGACCTCAGCACTGGCTGCATGGAGCAGCCAGTGCTGCATGACGCAGCCGAAGAAGCGCCAGCATAACCGCGGAGAGAACCAAAGCATTAATTTTACAGAGAACAACAAGTGGGCGGAACTGTCGTCGAAGTCCCGTTACCGTATAGGCCTAATATTCCTGCGTATGCTGCTACCTAATTTTCCGAGTGCAGCCTGCAACATCCTTGGTGATGCACGGCTACGAAGCCAGAACTTAACATATATTCTCAGACCCATCCATTCTGAAGATCTGCATACAGATTTACATATGAAATTCTGCGCACTTGAAGATTAAATTTGGGGCGAAAAATCACTGGAGGTGCTGCAGCGTTTCTTTTTTTCGCAATATTTACGGAGACTTAAATACGGAGAGTGAAAATTGTAGGTTGGCATTTTAAAATGATAACTTGAAACATGAGGCATATGTTTCGACTTCCCAAAACATAATTACGTGAGCTCAAAACGACAGGGTAAGATGGCGCTGGCAACGTGCCGCTATCTGGCGTCAAATTACACAGTGAACATACACGCGCACGCAACGTCCACCCGCCACAAGCCTGCAAGTTACGAAAATATCGTCCTTTTGTCTGCGCTAGTTTTTGTCACACTTTTTCATCTTTACTCGTGTTTAAACGAGCGATATACAAATTTAATCAAAGCGTGACAGTAATGCATTCTTATTAATTTGCATTTCAGGACAAGACGCAAAACACGAAATACATGACCAAAAAGATCCAGAGTGGAACGAGAGAGAGAATATAGCTACACAGTATGAAAGAGCACTGAACAAGGGTAGAGAGTTCGCAAGCCGAGCTAACGTTTCGACAAGCGGACGTGTCTTCGTCTGGGCAATGCGATCGTCACTGGCACGGGTTCAAATACACTTTTGCTTTCGAAGAAGAAAAGCTAGGGAAGGGGGAAGGGAGGAATATGGGGGAGAAAAAGTAAGTCAAGGAGTGAAGAAATGTTTATTCAGTATGCATCTCTCGGCCTGGAAATAGTGATCCTGTGGCCTAAAAAATAAAATAAAAAGCGGCAGCAGCAGGAAAACCTACAATGCGGGGTGGAAGAGGAGTCAGCACCTAAAGTCTGTTCAATGCTGACACGCCTTAGACATGCATTCCAAAGGGCCCTGATAAAGAATACAGCTGCAGGGGAACAGTTCTCAAAAGCTTTCCGCAAGGAGGAGAGAAAAAAAAAAATAAAAAAAATAACAGATCGAGGGAACCTACCACATCCCGAAACAAACTAGCAGTGGTTTAGCTTGTGGTTAAACCTGGACCTATCTGCATAGCTACGCTTAGGTTCGGCTTAAATGTAGAGACATGACTTTTGCACATAGTAGTCTACTCTATGGTTTCAGCTTTATTATGCCATAGGGGGCACTTTTGACACTAAAGTGCGATGAGGCGAAAGCATCTATCACGCGGTCGTCCGAAGCCCTCCACTACGGCCCCTACACTCTAAAAAAAAAAGGTGTGATCTTAGTCTTTTTGGGGGGTAAACTGCTTGTCGCTGAGCTAACACCTTTTTGGGGTAAGGTTACGCTGTGTCTTGGAAGACTAAGTATTTATACCATTGCATGTAGTGTAACATTACGCTTCTGGTAGCATAAACTTGCACCTTCACAAGCAGTGTAACTGTATTCTACCTAGGCATAACGTTGCACCTTTCATAAAGGCCTATGTTTTAGTCTGTCGATGGCATAAGCATACCCTTGCATCAAAGGTGCAAGTTTGCACCTTGACAACGTAAGCTTATCCTGTATGTACAGGTGCAAAGTTACCATTTTAGAGCATAAATTTATATTACGACAAAGAGCGCAAAGTTTTGCACCTTTATGGTGCAAGCTTATACCACCAGGAGAAGGATAACGTTGCCCTCCAAGCAGTTTAAAGTAATGCCATATTATATAGGGTATCTAAGCATCATCTTGTGTATATATGCTATCCACACAAGAGTACTATTACCAATCTGCATCGTAAACTTGGTCACTGGAAGCAGGAATAAAGCTGACCAATACATTTCAAGATTTTCTGGAAGGAAAGATTATGTTGAAACATTGCAATATCTTTGTGTCGTCTGGAGTGTGACAGTGAGCAATGTTTCAGGTGAGGTAGGCTGTGTCATGTTGTATTCAAGCCGTAAGTTATGTTGCAGAGTGGACAAGAAGAATTTACAGAACAATCGGTTAAGATAACATACCATGGTGTTTATTTTACCTCATTATACACCGAAGTTGCAGCAAGGGACTGGATAATCTTCTCCGCACAGTCAGGGCAGGGATGTACCACGTATTTGACCTGCATAGAAAAGAGAACTTGTAATCAGTTACTCACGAAGAAAGTCTCACAAAACATGCTTATGGAGTAATTAATTCACATATAAAAATAACACTGCACGAAGGGCAAGTAAAAAGGAAGACAGATGGAAATAGTGCACCAGTACAGGCTTCCAAGTGTTTATATAATGAGAATTGTGAAATCACACAATATATAGATCAATGAAAATTCTCCAAATCTGAGCTTTACCTGTGCCACTAACACACACATAGACAACTAGCACATTGCAATCTCAGAAAAAATTGACAATATGCTCAATAAGACACAATATACAATGAGACATATTCTTGTTAGGAGCAGGGTCAAGCCATAGGCATCACTGATGTTGGACTACCCAGAGGGTTATTTAAAGAAATATGAATGAAAACATATTGATAAAATAGAAGCTAGCCTAATAAAGGCAAAAGATGTGATTTAAAAAACCCCTCCCTCTACTCGTTCATATGTGCAGTTCTCCTTTTTTTTATCATTAGCTTTTTATGTTAAACTTTGTTTTATCACCTTCACTTTCACCTTTGTTGTTTGCTGGTTTCCACTCCAACACCCAAACATTATAGTTTGCTTTCACACCTGACCATACCAGTGGTCTTGTTTCTAGTCACTATGGTCTCACCCTCCTAGAAAACACTGTCTCTGGTCCTTCATGACATTATCTTATGTTGCCTATAGTGTTAATGTTTTCCTGAGACTACACTGTCTTTAGTCATCTGATCATCCATCACAAGTGACAACTGCAAATCTCTTCTTCTTCTTTTTTTTTTTTTTTTGGGGGGGGGAGGAGGGATGGGGGGAGGTTCTTTTGTTCTTGCATTCGTTGTCATTTCTCATGAATATAACGAATGAAGCTTGTTCCTGCAGAGCTTGCTCCTGCAGGGGTATGTCTAAGGCCATTCTATTGTTTCTGCCTTTAGTGCAGTTTACATTCCTGGAAAAAGGCATGAATATACCACAGAGGCTATGCCTTATAAAATGCGGGATACCACTTCTGAAAGATGGAACATTTCATGCTAAAAGAGCAATGATAGCAAGGCACATCCAAAGCACCTTCTGCACATGTGCATTACTGCAGTGATGTCACAGATGCAGAATTATGTAAAGCATGACAATAAAATGCAACTTTTACATAAGTTCATTGCTAGTTTCACACCACACATCAGCTTATGCCGATGCCAAAAACTTCTCGAGACTGCCGTTTCACTTCAAAACTACATTATCTTGCTCAGGAGGCAAAAAACAATACACTTCAATACCCCTATAATTCCTTGAACAAACCACAAATTTGAGATTCTATGTATTGCTGTTTCATGTAATGCTCGAAGCACATGCAGCAGGAATAAAACTTCTCATAAACTGCAATTTGCCAGAACTGTCAACTGCTTATCTCTTTAGATGCCTAACTAATGAAATTGTAAATGCTGACCAATATTATACAAGAATGATTATTAAAAAGTGTTTACAACAAATTTCTCGAAGATTATGTTCTTTACCTTTACAGATTGCAAATCATAAACTATGAAGAGACACCCGTGCAGTCTCTGCCGGTGGGTTGTGCAGCAATGTGGACTTTGGGTACCTGGTACAGCTTCAGGATTAGACTTAATTATCTATTCTTTTTGTTTATAAGAGGCAATATGAAAACTGCAAAATTGAAGGCTATTAATGAGTGAGCCTAGGCCTAAAACCCTCCTAATCATCTATGTGGTCTAACATAATGAGCATCAAAAATATTCCTTTAAAAGCTTTGTAAGTTGGTTTTTCCACATTACATAACTAAAAAAGGGTGTTGCTGACATTTCTTATTCAGATAATATAGACATATTTTGTGTTTTTGATGATGCAGAAGAAGCTAACATGATTCTGGCAACAATACCAAGTGCAGCAACATTTTTTACATGCAATGTGGGAAAGCAAGACAATAGTTTTCAAATACGCCTTTCCTTGTTCAGTATTTTGAACTACATTGCTCTTTCAGAAAATTTAAGAACTGGGCTCACCTATAATATTGGGGACCCTCATTTCTGGTATATAATACTGTCCCCTAAAATTAAAATGCAAAAGTTAAGTCAATTTTGGTTGATTAGCCATTCAACCATTATCCTCTACCACAGACATGTCCACTGTGCTGCACAATCCAGTTCTAATTGTACTGCAAATTTCATTTCATTCATTCTCCCTTTATAGGCCCATAGACATGACATAAGGGGTGGGGGCATATATATATATATATATTTGTTAAATGGTAGTGGGTGGAACACAAGGAAAATACGCTGAGTACAAATGCACAAAACAATATAAAGAACACAAAAGAAACAATAAAGCTGAAAGTGCTAAAATACCATTCATTACATATCACCTGCAGTACTTCATTTCTAGTTTCATTCTATTGTGGACATACCTAGCAACATAAGAGCATGTGAGTTGTTGAAAATTACACCCATCAGAGAACATAACCTTACTGCTGAGAACCAAGTGCAAACAATTTAAATATTAGGTTTTGAAGAAAAAAAGAAAAGAGGCATACATTAACAGCTCACTCAATAAAAAGAAGTCAACATGTTCAGATCGATTACATACTGAAAAAATTCTCCTTGCTAACTTGCTCAATAGCACTGAATGGTTCCAAAATCAATGTAATGCCAGGGCTATTGCTCCTCAGCATCGAAAAATATGCTCTTGATAGACATAAAGCAACAATGAACAGACCACAATGCCACAGCTATGTCGAAAAATACATACCACACAAATCTTTGCCGTAAGTAGTCGTCCAGCGCTGAAGAAAGCAGGTTGATCTTTAGAAGCAGGAGTAACAGCACTTCTACACCGTATTCCTCCTACTGGCAGGTACGCTGCAGCAAAGGTATCATTCATAACATTAGCATGATACTTGTAACTAGTACATACATAACTATAGTACAAAAATAATGGCACCACACATGCCACAACAATGACTCAAATATTTTGACAATGAGCTTAAAGCTACAACTCCTGTTCCTAGATATATCTGTAACAATATCTGCCACCTCTTTACAGTCGAAATAACTGCTTAAATAAACTAGAATAGCAGATTTATGACAAACTGCTAGCACAATGACAATACACATTAACTTCAACGAGGGAATGTCTCAGTACCAGTGAATTGTAGTAATGAGTATAACACAATGTCTGACAACAGAAACTACAGAAGGAAAAGAATGTGTTGTTATTGGTCAGGCATAGCCTCCTTTCTATGGGTCAGGAGGCTGCAAAGTTCAGAATGGAAATAGCTGAGTAGAAACTATAGCAAATCCCCAAATGAAAAATATTAGTGATATAAAAATTTTCCTTAGCTCGCTAACGAAAATTAGCACATTTAATCAAAATAGCTGTTTGGGCCAGTTGGTTCATACTTACACCCTAAAAGACCAGCGAAAAAAAAGAAAACAGGTACAAAGGAACACAAAACGTATTTCAGTGCCCGTCCTGTCATTTTTTGTTCCTTTGTCCCCGTAATTATTATTTTTTTTTTGCGCTGGTCTTTTTATGTACCGATTACAAAAAGAAAGTCAGTCTTAAAGCAGAGAAGGGGTGACACATGGTTTGCTTCAATGCTGAAGACATCTGATCACCAGCTAACCCAGATTTTTCACTTGTTAAGTGATTTGATCGAGTCCAATATTTATTATCAGTTTTTAACATAAGTGATCAGCAAGTTAAATAACACCATTTACTCGCACACGCCCTCAAACACAATGAAACTCAATTGATAAGTCACTGTCTGGGCGTGCACCATATTGCACGGCATGAGCGAAAATGGCAACACGCAAGGAGACACACACATGGCACGCGACATAAATATTCTCCGACGAGAATCCCAAGCAGTATACATTGAGGCAGATGTCAGTGATCAGCAATATGTGCCACAAAAGTGCGCGTGTCAATTTAAACGGAAACAATGCTTTGGACTTACCAGCACGGATAGCAGAGACCAGTTTCAAATTCTTTGAAGAAACGACAGTCTACGTTCTTGCGCAGACGAGACGAAGGACTTGAGCCTGCAGCGAAAAAAAAAAAAAAAAAAGCGTGAGAAATGTCTTTCCTGCACATTGCGTCACTGCGACAGTATACATGTACACGAATCGGCTCGGTCCCACCTCTGGTCTCGACGCCATCAGCTCAAAACTGCGGGGTTAAATCGGCGTTCTGAAAGCGTGACTTTAGGATATCAAGCGCGCTGCCTTCGAACGTACAAGTTGCTGGCAAAAGAACCGTAAACTTAACCCATCACCCTGCATGCTCTCCCGCATAACGTTCCCGTAAAGCAGCAACAACAGACGATCAAAATCGATTGTAGGCAGCGAGCAAAAATAATGCGGCATGCAAACACATCAATGCGTATCACCGGGACTGCATTAGCGCTCGTCGACGCATACTTTCGACCGCGGGATATGCTTGTGAGCGTCGTAGACGACTAAAAATGCACCATTAACATCCCGCAAAAAGGTCGTGACCATCTAAAAATTTTGGGATGCGCCGCTCCTCCAGTCTGAACTGAGGGAGTGGTATGCTCAGGTTGGGATCCAAGACGTCGTGCTCAGAGGCCGTTTCACAGACAAACAAGCAGCGTCGCGGACGTAAGCAATAACAAAACATGTTCAGGCCAAGTTAAATAGCAGAGAAAAACACTTAAAACGAAATGTAAAACGTCACTTACATGCGCGGCTGAAATTTGGCGCCAAGGATCCGTTGGAACGCCACCACCGCGACGACCAGCCATCCGCCGTTTCATTCCGAAGTTCACACTTTCACGAAGTCGTTTCATAGTGAGGCATCGATGAGCGCACTCGGTGAAATAATCGCTGAGAGCAACCGAACTTTTCTAAAAACGCAGATGAGTACCAACGACAAAGAGCACGAACGCTGACTCGTGCGGCAATCGCCGTCGTCGTCTTCTCGGACTAGCAGAGTCGCAGGGAACGCAGGCAGGCTCAAGCAACTACGAACACGTGACGCTGCGTTGAGAATAAAAGCAACAAAACTAAAAAGCAACTGCTTCGCTTCTCGTCTCACCACCACTCCCCCCTCACCTCCCCTTTCTCCCTGTTTTGCAGCGTACACACTTGTCTGTCCGCCCTTGTTCTGAGTTCGGCCTTGCTCTCTCCACGGTCAAGCTCGCGTAGGAGTCAAAAGACGGGACGGGTGTCGGGGGGGGGGGGGGGGTGAAGGGGGGAGGCACCGCTTTTTGTAAGAAGATAAGATGCTCCCAACTTTCGACGATTCCCCACCTCCTCCGGGGAAAAACGAGGGGTCCTTTTGTGGTAGCTCTTGAAAGGACATCGGACGGGAAGTAGGAACACAGCCGCACCCAGCTTGAAACCGGTTACCATCATAAAAAAAAAAAGAAGAAACAAGCGGCAAACTTTTTTTTGCTTGAGCTGCAGGGACGAAATGGTGTAAAGTCATGCGAGAGAGACTAACGTCTTCCGTGCGGGTGATTGCGCAGGGTATATTTAAGCCATGCGGTTTCAGATAGCATAAATCCCGAAGTTACCCTCCTTTTACACTCTTTTTTTTTAGAGTGTATTTCTCTCTGTTTTCACTCCCACCTTCGTGATGACGCGATAGCGTGAGCTAACAGCCAACATATAAATAACCGAGCCGAATGAATGTGCCTGCTTGGCCTATATTAAGTGGATGCTAGGGTTTTGGCAGGCTGATTGTGATGTCACCCTCCCATATGTGAAAGGAGAGGCCAGAGTTGGCAGCTCCTGCCAAACGTAATGTCAGGAAGCCCTACGTCCACTTAGTGCTCAGCCATGTCAGCTGCCAGCTACCGCCTCCCGCGACTTCTTCTTTCTTCGCTCTTCGGACAGGCACCGGACAGGCACGGCGAAATGGCGAGCCTATGGCCAATGTAGCTCTCGCTACAAAAAGGCTTCAAGGGTCAACCAAACTAGGAAGAAGGAAACATGTTTGGGAAAACACGTGCCGCTTATGCTATTGCTGAGGGGGGATAGAGTATACACGTGCTGGGATAAAGTGCTACAATTAACGCTGTATGGGATTGTTTTCCGGCTAGTTATGGCACAGAGGGAATATATATAAGGGATTCTACCGTTCCTTTCGAAATATTTGTTCCTGCTGGTTACCAGCAGAAATACATATTACCAGCAGGAGGCCTGTTTGGGTTTGGTTTGTGGGGTTTAACGTCCCAAAGCGACTCAGACTATGAGAGACGCCTAGTGGAGGGCTCCGGAAATTTCGACCACTTGGGGCTCTTTAACGTGCGCTGACATCGCACTGCACACGGGCGTCTAGGTTTTCGTTTTCGCCTCCACCAAAAGTGGCCGCCGAGGCCGGGATTCGATCCCGCATCCTTGGGCAAAGTAGTAAAGCGCCCTAACCCCAGCGCCATCCCGGCGGGGTGCAAAAGCGTATTCAAACTCCTGCCAGTGATGATCGCACTGCCCAAACGAAGACAAGTCCACTTGTCGAAACGTTGGTTCGATTTGTGAACTGAGGCTCCTCGTCTACTCTTGTGCGTAGCTCTTTCATATAGCCACAAAGTGTCTTTTAAACATTTGGGACAATCAGAATGCTGCAAAGAATTAATTCTCAATCAATCACTGGAATAACTCATGCTCTCGGATTTCTCGCTTCATTTATCATCTAAGCCAATGCCCTTTTTAGGAATTACGGCAGCGACACGTTGGTTTGGATGATCTCTTCTTCACTGATATCGCAAAAATGTGAGAAGGGTAGCAGTTCGAGCTAGTTAACGTTTCATCACTGGCCGTTACCGATGTGGTGCTCCGGTACTTCTACCGAATCTACAGTCGCGCATAATGCGACGCCAGTCAGAGAGAGAGTACAGTACAGGAACTGCGCCTGCCTACTACTAGAGGACTCCATCGGTTGCATTAATACGCAACTCACTTTTGAGAAAGCAAGGGTTTCACCACTGAAGGGTATGACATATGCCCCACGTGAGTTTATGGGTGGCGACGCTAGGTGCCAGAGCAGACAAACTTCTATAGGACGCTGCTTGAGAATGTATGTCGGTCAGCAGCTCATGGTTCGCACTGACCAGCATAAACCTGCGTTGGTTGAAAGGACGCCCTTAGTATAGTGCAACCACTTTGTCTGCAGTGAACAAGATGCAATTCTGCACATAGAAGGGCCAAGAGGGCATTACCCTAGTTTTGAGAACCTCGCAGGTCGGTTCACAAGGGGTGCCGTTCTACTGGGTCTCCATAGGGTAACGCGGTCTGGACCGTCCTGGCGTTTATAGAGAGAGAGAGAGAAAGAGAGATTATTCCTGGCTCACTCTGAGCGAGCAAGCAGTGTATCTCAACGTTGAAATCCCTTTATGAAATTATCTCTGAAGTTTGTAAACAACCTTTATTTCTCGCGGATGATTTCAATTGGCCGCATCTTCATTGACCTGATGACATGTGTGTAACCAGAACATGTGCGGTAGTGCCGTGTAAAAAGGAAGAGCACCATAGATACTCTTGGCTTATTGCAACACGTTCAGGAACCGACCAGGGATAATAATATTTTAGATTTTGTTTTTCCAACTCTCTTGATAGAGTTAATTCTGTTCGTGTTATTCCAGACAGCCATTTGAGAACTTTACAGGGCGGCTCTACGCATGTATATATACTTATATATAGGGCACCGGCACTGAAGTGACAGAAAGGTTTTAGATCCTACATGAGCTTTAACAGACTAAAACCATTATAAATCATTGCAACGTCTGCCTGAAAGGTTATGCATTGTCTGGAGAATCTCCCTCTATTTGCCAGCAGAAAGAGTGTACCGCCCTGAACTTTGCAGGCCACTCTTCGCTGACAAGGAAACGGTCGCAAACTCTTGCATTGCTCTTTTCACGTGCGCTGTCACGAGAGAAGTTCATCTAGAGCTTGTCTTCAACCCGTCATCTGAGGTGTTCCTGTCGGCTTTCTGACGGCTTACCTCCCGACGGGGATTGCCATCAATTATACAGTGCACTAACGACGCCAAAATCTTACGGAAAGCGTCTTAAGAAATTGCAGTGTTGGAAGATTCGTTGTTTGAAGTTTGATCGACCACTGTGCCAAGACACGAATCAGGTGGAAATGCATTACTGAAAGAGAAGCATTATTGAGTGGATCCTGGAAGAAGATGATGATTATTGTGGAGGTTTGTCTGCGCAAAATTTTACGTCTGGCAAGATTCACCTTCGAAAAACTTACCATTGTTCTAAGGGTAGTGGAAATCTTCTTCAAAAGCTGCTTTGTGACCTAAGTTTCTACAGAGACGGAAGAACTGGACTTTTTTAGTCCAGTCATCTCCTGATAGAAAGAGGCACCGCTACCGTCTCCGTCTCGCGATGTCAAATCGTCCACGCAAACTTTTATGCGTAGATGGATGCATCATAAACGATTGCTGGATCACTGTTGGAGGCGTCGGTGTAAGGATATCTTTTGACCTTCCTGTCCGCTAACATGTGTGAAAAACAACGGACTGTAAATCTCATTAGGGGACTTTGTTCTCATTCACAAGGAAAACACAAGAAATATGGACGAGGGGAATGATAGCTGAAGCAATAAAAAAAAAAAGAGAGATTTTGGTGGTGATGTTAACATCAGAGCTAGCGTTGTGAGCTGGCCAGCAAATCCACATTGCGAAGGCCGGTAGAAGTTCTGTATACCCTCGTGCTGCGTATTTCAGTGCTGCTACTACTGCTAGCTAGGGCCGGGATGCTGTTGTGTGTTCTCTTTTGTTTTTTTTATTGAAGGCAGAGTGCGTTTCCTGGGATTCTTGGAATGACTGACGCTTCACGTGATTCTGTTTTCGTTCCCTATATGCCCCCTTTGCGTTTGTGTGAATGTGTGTTTTCTACTCACGTGGGCGTAGACTCGCATGGCTCTGCCAGTATACCTCCTAACCGGGAATCGGATTTCACTGGCTGCAGCTGCGGGATGATTTCGACTTCTAAACAGTGATCTCGCCAGCAGTAACAGCTAGACCCTCCTCAGCTTCTCGGACCCTTGGCTTCCCGACAGAAAAACAGGACGTGCGTGTCGTGTATCGGTCCAACCGTTCTTTGAACCTTGAAAGTAATTCAGTTTTCTTTTCTTTCGTCTTAAAAATTGGGTCTCCGCGTCACCTCTGCATACTTTTCCAATATTCACCGTCGCCTGATTTAACCATCCTTCATATACGTATATAACAGTTTCCAGCGGTATACTGTCGCAGTGTTCACACAGACAGTGCAGACCTGCGCTTCTGAATCTCGGTGAGAGGTAGGATCCCTTTAAATACCAGTATTTCCGGGTGCTGTACATGAATGATAAGTCTTGACTACTAATAAATTGGGCGCTATAGGGCTTAGGTGCGTTCTCCATCAAAACTTCTGTAAGGCGTCATTGACGTTCGACGATTGATATACAGCAAAGAACCGTAAAGAAAAGCACGCACTATGGAAGCTTACTTTTTTTTTTTTACATTTCAGCCTTTCAGTTCCTTAAGAGCGTCTTTATTTCCAGCTTGCTGATCTACGGGGTTAAAGTGGGCAAGCCCCATTTGGGCTTGCCCCTGTCCTGTTGCATGTGTCCCATATCAGCGTTGCTCGGCTAACGCAGATAACATTCCGGTATTCAGACCACAAGGGTCCCTTGGCGGATATTTGAGGGCAGATCCAACCTAAATAAATGTGGGCTGTCTGTAGGAAAGCCCTCACAGATCTGAAATGGAGCCGTCCACATCAAATCTCTTTGGGACCTACATCGGCCGTAGTGGGGCAAAAAAGCGGACATGCCCATATGCTGCTCCACTCGGTCCCTTGTACTTGAGGGCAGGTGGAATACGAATGAGAGTCCAATTTGGGCAAGCCCTTGTGAAGCCCAAACGAGGCCGCCTTAGCTGAAGCGCTGTAAGTCC